>NC_041386.1:272568333-272615814 GCF_002162155.2 Triticum dicoccoides | reverse complement strand
ACGGCGGCCTGGCCTGCGTCTCGAGCTTGCGTCGACCGGGCAGTCACCGAGGTCCCGTTTCTCATCGATGCCCTCTGGGCTGGCTTGGTTCCTCCCTTCTCCGCCTTCTTCAACGCAGTGCTAGCCCATTATCAGATCCACATGCTGCACCTTGATCCCCAATCCATGACCTTTCTTGCCGTCTTCGCCTTTGTTTGCGAGGCCATGGTAGGCATTGCTCCTTCCGTGGCTCTTCTCCGCCACTTCTTCTTGTTGCACCTGATTGATCCCTGGCAGTGGTCCGGATGCCCAAGCTTTCAAGTCGTGGCGGTGATGGCCGGCGACGGGATCGACTTCAAACATCCACCATCTACGAGCAAGTTTCAGACAAGTTTGGTGTTTGTTGATGCCGGAGTGCTCAGCCCCCTGCCCTCCTCTCCGTCAGGGCCTGCCTTGTCCCCGTCTGGCTCAGGTTGAGGTGGCTCAAAGACCTTGGCATGACTGCGCCTATGGTGGTGAAGGAGTTCGTCTGGCGCCGAATCGCTCCGCTTCAGCGCCACTCCCGGCTGATGTGGGCCTTGCTCAGCAACCAGGACCACATGAGACTTTAGGAGTCTAGGCTCCCCCTTGAGGCACGGCGAATGGTGCGTGAGGTCCTGACGGGCGTCCTGTTGCCAGACGACTTGCCGAGGAGGAGTTGCCTTTTGTACCGCTGCTTGAACAAGATGACATTCGTGGAGCAGATGCCCTCCTTCAACGAGTGGGGGCTACCCCAGTTGGCCTCGTGGGGCCTCGTGAGAACCCCATCATCATGGTCCCTCTCCTTGACACTGGTGTCGAGCTCGTCCCAAGTGTGGATGCATGGGGCGAGCACCGCTTGGGGGCGAGCCTTGCTTGGAGCACAGCGAGCGTACCAAGGGTTCCTCCCCTGGTCATGGACGACGACTGGTTGGCCTCGATCCTGGGGTCTTCTTCAAGCAGATGGCCTTCACTCGCTCAGGCCTGTTGCGAGGTCGGGCAGCAAATGGGTGGGCACCAGCCCCCAGCCCCCTGCTGAAAGCGGGCAAGTCGCTTGGGGCACCATCTGCTGTCCCCGTGGAGGGGGACGGAGTCAGCAGCATTCTTGAGTCGGTGCGAGAAGGGAGCGTCGTTCGGCACGAGCTCTTTCGGGAGGCAATGGGCGCGATGAACCGGCTTGGTGAAGAACTCGAGGATGTGGACGCGCGCCTCGTGGCCGAGGGCCTTCGGTTGGCGGGGGAGCGGCATAAGCTGAAGGTGGCCATCAACCTCGGGTGACACCTGTGCGAGCTTGATAATGGGAAGGCCGAGGCATTCTTCGTGACCTCGCGCTAAGCCTGCTCCCGAGCCTTGGAAGAAGCTTGGGAAGCTGACCGTCGCTGCGAGACCGCGGAGGAACGCTCGCGGGAGCTCCAAGCCTTGAACACCTCCTTGGAGCAGCAGGTGGAGGCGCGTAAAGCCATCCTGGCGTCAATGAGAGGGATGCTCGTCGAAGAGGAAGAGGTCCGGAGGCGCGAGGAAGAGCTGGCGCTGGAAGCCGTGGAGCGCAGCCTCGAACTTGAGTGGCTGGAGACGAGGGAGCGTCAAGTCGCCCAAGTGGAGGATGCCATTAGTGTGTGCGAGGCCAGGGCCCAGGAGGAGATCGATCGCCGGGTGGACGACGCTTGCGTGGGTCTTGAGGACAAGTTCGACCTGAAGATGAAGTTTGTAGAGGCTGAGGCTGTAGGTAGGACCGCTGCCCTCAAGTCCAGGTTGGTCGAGGTGGAGCGGCGCGACAAGGCCGCCGCAGCCGCCCTGGACTCGGCGCAGGCTGAGCTGGCCACCGCCCGCACCGAGCTGCTCCCTCTTTGGCGGCGGGTCGCCGACGCCGAGTCCGTTGCGCAGCAGAGCAGGGAAGAAGTGCTTCAGCGGTGGACATTGGAGCGCGTGCACGCTCCGATGCTCCAGGACCTCAGGGACAGGGCCAACTCCGCCCTTGGCCATATCTGTGATGAGAATGCTCCTCATCCCCACGCTAACGACTATGCCAGCCACCTCCGCTTCTTCCCCGACGTGGTGACGCACCCGCAGAACCGTTCCGAGAGGGCTCGCCAGCTTGCTGAAGAGAGGAGTCGCAGCCTGCTCGGGCGCGTGTTCTCCCGCATCTTCAGCCATCTCCAGAACGCCGATCTCAACTTTGGTTTCAACGTCGCCATTGCTGCCATACCTGAAGCCATCCGGGGTGACCCGGCACGATGGGTTGAAGACAACGTGGATGCGCTGGTCAGGGCCTTCACTTCTGACGACGACGGGGTGGTAGTCGCGGCGGACGAAGGCGATGTGGTCGATCATGGCGATGATGGAGCCGATGGAGGTGATGGTGATGCCAATGATGATGGTAACGTTGCAAGTGATGCGTTCGGGGGCGATCCTGGGGGTGCGGCGAGGGCAGAGGGGATAACAGCGGCGCCCTCGGCGACCACGGTTCCTCTGCCAGGGGGAGGGTCACCGGCGCCACCCCGACAGAGGGCCTACCTCCGGGAGTTGCCTTGCTCCGTGCGACACGTGGAGAGGACTTGCTCCTGGCCCCTCCCACGCAGCCCCAGTGAGCCTCTTCTGGCGAGACGGATACCACCGCGCCGGAACCGTCGCCTGGTGCTGTGACCTGGTTCACTTGCGATTCATGGTTAGCGTAAGCCAGCCCCTGGGAGATTAGTGGTACCCTGTAGCTGTTGTTAACGGCGCGGTTGGCGGGGCTCTCGGGCGGCTCCTGGAAGGTCTTAGCTCCTAGTGCCTCTTCTTCTGGCGCGTACTCCTGTTTCATAATGCAGGCACGTAGGCCTCCGAGGCCCTTGCTCCGAAGGCCTCGCCGTAGTGCCCCACACTCCATGTCGCCCGGCTCAAGATGCCATCCTAAGGATGGTGGGGTAGCACCTCACTAGGGCCGCGTGCGGCGACGCTCATGCCTGCACCCATCTAAGGTGGTGCGGGTGTGTGGGCTCACCCTCCGCCGTGGATCGTGCTGATGTCGACGAAGCCCCCAGGTGCACTTGGGGGTACGCGGGCGCGAGGAGGCCCACCATGGGATCCTGCCGCTGCCTGGGGCGTGAGCTGGTAGCAGAAGGGCGGTGCTCCCATGGCCGCCACGTCCAGTAGCTCAGTGACGCGTTCCAGCAGTGCATCCCAGCCGCTCTCCATCAGTCGGCATTGCAGCAGCTCCCGTGCCACCATGAGCACGGCGTGCATGTTCACCTGCTCCCTCCTGGTGTGCGGCACCGTCGCTGCAGCGTGGCCTGTGGCCCTTGCAGTAGCTCGCGTCTGTCGGGGAGTAAGAGCAGAGAGTGAGTGACTGCGCCGCCCACGCCCCATAGTTTTTGGCGGTGCGCGTGCCGCCTGAGGCGTGGGGTTGTGGTCTTTCTGGGCTGGTAGCGCCATCCAGGCTGGCCAGGCTGCCTAGTGGTTGGCGTTGGTCCTCGAGTCGCCTGACATCGGAGCCGCGGGGCGCCGATGGATCAATGAGCGGATCAGCTGATGGGTGGAGAGCCCCGGCACACCCCTACCTGGCGCGCCAAATGGCGGATCATGGGTTCCGGCAAAACCCTCAAGGTTCGAACACTAGGGTGCGCGTGAAGATCTCCCCCCTACCGATCCACGTCCTAACTCAGCTAAGATCTTATGGACTAACTCGACGAACTTGCAACACAAAGGACACACGATTTATACTGGTTCGGGCCACCATTGTGGTGTAATACCCTAAAACTGTGTGGTGTGGTGGATTGCCTCTTAGGCCGAGGATGAATAGTACAAGGGGGAGCACCGCCTCCTGAGGAGAGGTGTTCTTGTGCTTAGTAGACGTGGTTGTGGGGATGAACTAGTTCTAGTCTAAGATGAGGTCGCCCCCCAACTACGGTGGTGGGTAGTCCTATTTATAGTGGCCTTGGTACTCTTCCCAAATATTGCGCGGGAAGGGATCCCACAACGGCCAATTTGAAGGGGGACAGCTAGCACAAGCTATCCTGACAAAGCGGTCTTTGCTGCCAAAGGCTCTCGTGGTGACGCCATCCTGGGCTCCACGGTGACCTCCCTCCTGCCGTCCTGCTGGTATTGGTCTCGTTGCACCAATATGGAAACCTTTGCTTGACGCCTCTGTACTCGGCATCTGCGCCTGCTTCCTTAGCACCAAAGAGGAAACAAGGACACTATGCACGCTGGCGCCCTCCTGGTCTTGGTCGTCATGGCTCACGTCACTGGAACCTCGCGAGGTTTGCCTTGCCTTGAACTCTCTACCCCTCGTGCGCCAGCCTGGTGAGGTCGCTCCTAAGGAGGTCTTGGGTCGTCCGCCTCACGAGGTTTGGCACCTCGCGAGGGTCTTGATTGCTTGTTGATGAAGATGGGTCGTACGTGCCCGCTCGCAGAGCCACACCGTGGGCCGAAGGCAGGCAATTCTCGGGACCCACGTTCCCAGAATGCCGACACCTTTTTCCTTCATGGATTTCTGTGACTCTTGCATATCTTCATGACTGAGATATAATATACCCCGTTTCTTCGGAGTCGGTTTAACCGATGGTTCAAGAAGAGTCAATTCATCATAATTTTTCAATACATTATTCAATAATTCTTCAGTTTCCCAACAGTTCGTTCCCCGAAAACACAACCAACAGAACTATCTAGGAAATCCCTAGAAGCATCGTTTAGTCCATTATAGAAGATATCAAGTATTTCATTTTTCGTAAGAGGGTGATCAGGCACAACATTAAGTAACTGGCAAAGCCTCCTCCAAGCTTCTGGGAGACTCTCTTCTTTGATTTGAAAAAAAGTTAAATATTTCCTATAAAGCAACTTGTTTCTTATGTGTAGGGAAATATTTGTCAGAAAAGTAATAAATCATATCCTGGTTGCTACGCACACAACCAGGTGCAAGAGTATTGTTCCAAGCTTTAGTATCAAGCTTTACTGAGAACGTAAATAATTTGAGAATATAGTAATAGCGAGTTTTCTCATCATGTGTAAAAAAGGGTGGCTATGCCATTCAACTTAGTAAGATGTGCCACAATAGTTTCAGTTTCATAACCATGGAAAGGATCAGGTTCAACCAAAGTAATTAACTCTGGATCGACAGAGAATTCATAATCCTTATCACCAGTACAGATTGGTGAAGTAGGAAACATAGGATCATATTTCATTCTAGCATTTAGATATTTTTATTTATACTTGCATAGTAATTTCTTTAGATCATCTCTATCCTTACAAGAAACAATGTCTCTAGTTGTCTCCTCATTCAAAACATAACCTTCTGGTACCTTAGGCAATTCATATCTAGGAAGGATAGTTCTAGCACGTGTTTTAGGAGTTTCAGTTTTAAGCTCATCATCAGATTCAACAACATCATGTTGTATTACTCTAGCAATTTGTTCATCAAGAAAATCACCCAAGTGGCACGTCATTATCATCAAGCAAGGTACTAGCATCATCATAAGTATCATTCATAGTAGAAGTAGCATCATCAATATCTTGCAACATATCAGGATTAATAGCATGTGGTGGTGTTGCAAGGTTACTTATAACAGAAGGTGAATCTAAAGTAGAACTGGATGTCAGTTCCTTACGTCCCCTCATCTTAGAGGGATAATTCTTAGTCTTAGCATCCTTCAGGTTCTTTAGAGTGATAAATTGATAATAATCCCAAGTGACTCAACAAATATAGCTATGCTCCCCGGCAAAGACGCCAGGAAAAGGCCTTCATAACCCACAATTATGGTGAATCGCAACATTTTTCGAGGGTAGAGTATTCTACCCAAATTTGTAGATTCGACACAAGGGGAGCCAAAGAATATTTGAAGGTATTAGCAGCTGAGTTTTCAATTCAACCACACCTAGAGATTAATTTTCTTCAGCAATGTGATTAGTAGTAAAGTAATATGATAGTTTTGATAATACTGACAGCAGTAATAGTAACGGTAACAGTGATAGCAATGATTTTATAGCAAGTGCAACAGTAACGATAGTAGTAGTAACTTAGAAAGAACAATATAAAATAAATTCGTAGGCATTGGATCAGTGACTTGTTGGATGATATTCATCATGAGACAGTTATAACCTAGGGCGATACAACACTAGCTCCGGTTCATCAATATAATGTAGGCATGTATTCCGTAAATAGCCATACGTGCTTATGGAAAGAACTTGCATGACATCTTTTGTCCTACCCTCCCGTGGCAGCAGGGTCCAATTGGACACTAAGGGATATTAAGGCCTCCTTTTAATAGAGAACCAGAACAAAGCATCAACACACGGTGAATACATGAACTCCTCAAACTACGGTCATCACCAGGAGTGGTCCTGACTATTGTCACTCCGGGGTTGCCGGATCATAACACATAGTAGGTCACTATAACTTGCAAGATCAGATCTAGAACATGGATATAATGTGATAACATAAACGGTTCAGATCTGAAATCATGGCACCCGGGCCCAAAGTGACAAGGATTAAGCATAGCAAAGTCATATCGACATCAATCTTAGAAAATAGTGGATACTAGGGATCAAGCCCTAACAAAACTAACTCGATTACATGATGAATCTCATTCAACTACTCATTGACTAGGGAGCCTGCAAAGGAATTACTCACTACCGGTAGGGAGTATCATGGAATTGCCGATGGAGAAGGGTTGGTGAGGACGATGAACTAAGATCCCCCTCTTTGGAGCCCCAAATAGATTCTAGATCTAGCCTCCCAATGAAGAACAGGTGGTGACGACGGCTCCATCTCGTGGATCGCGATAATTCTTTCTCCCTAATTTTTTCTCCAAATATGTGATTTTATAGTAGCAGGGTTGAGGTCTGCGGGGCCACCATGTGGGGAAAGCCCACCTGGGCACGCCAGGAGGGGGGGCATGCCCTGGTGGGTTGTGCCAATCCAGGTGCCCCCCTCCGGTGGATCTTGGCTCCAGAAATTCTCTTTATTTATATAAAAATTCCTCGCAAAGTTTCGTTCCATTACGAGAACTTTTATTTCTACACAAAAACAACACCATGGTAGTTCTGCAGAAAACGGCGTCAGTCCAGGGTTAGTTTCATTCAAAGCATGCAAATTAGAGTCAAAAACAAGAGGAAAAGCGTTAGGAAAAGTAGATATGTTTGATACGTATCATGGGGCGGTGATGCATGCGCGGCCGCACAGCCGGCCACCAGAGGTGGGAGCTGGCTATACGGCCGGAGCTGGTTTGGACGGCTGGAGCAAGCAAACCAAAGGTTGAAGAAGCAGCACGGCGGTTGGATCAACATTCAATGGTCACTCCTGCAAGAATCATTTGTTGACTAAGTTGACAAAGCGATGCATACACGTTAACTTAGTAGGCCCACAAGTCAGCATCCAAATCGAGTGGGTCCTAGCTAGTAGCGGGGGGAATCATTTTTCTTGCACATAATAAGGAGGCACTTTCTTGCATGCAAAGATGTAGCTCGTGGGCCTCAGCTGTTAGGGGGAGCAAACTTTTTTTCCACATAATAAGGAGGCACTTGCTTGCATGCGGAGATGTAGCTGGTGGGTCCCACCTGACAGTGGGAGGAATCTTTTTTTTCATGTAATAAGGAGGCACTTACTTGCGTGCGGCCATGGACCATGTAGGTCCCTACTATCAGCCGCTCCATGTACATCCCTTTTTTGATGGCTGTCGTTTGTTGACTAGGTTGACCATGCCGCGTCAAGAGCACCAATGTGGTGGATGAGGCAAGGCCAGGAAGGGAATGTCCCGGAGCCGAGGAAGACTCGGTAGTGGTTGCCCATGCGGTGGGGAGTATGACGGTTTACTGGTTCAGCTGCAATCACCGGAAAATAACAGGAGGTGTGGGTGAGTAGAAGAATGGCCTGGTTGTAACACCCCGGATGTAACTTGCCATATTTGTAACTCTGACTCTTGCCATTTCCGGCTTTAAGTTATGAGATTCCCTTCATGGTTGGGTTTTTGTCTTGGTTTTGCATTTTGTTCATGCCATGCATATCATATCATGTCATCATGTGCATCGCATTTGCATTCGTGTTCGTCTTATGCATCCGAGGATTTTCCCCATTGTCCGTTTTGCAATCCAACACTCCTACGTGCACAGGCGCACCCCTCTTGTTTCTTCTCGTGAGCGGGTGTTAAACGTTCTCAGAATGGACCGAGATTTGCCAAGCGGCCTTGGTACACCACCGGCAGACCGCCTGTCAAATTTCGTGCCATTTGGAGTCCGTTTGATACTCCAACGGTTAACCGGGTAACCACGAAGGCCTCTTGTGAGTTGCAACCCAACACCCCTCCAAGATGGCCCAATAACCCATCCAAACCACTTCCATGTCCTCCATCATCGGATCACGATCGTGTGGGCGAAAACTACACTCCATTTGGACACACCTACCTCCTCCTAGCTATAAATATGTTATCCCCTCCGAATTTTTCGCAGTCTAACCCTAGCTCGCCCTCTCCACGTGCCACCGGACACATCCGGGCGAAGCCGGACGCGTCCGCCACCGCCTCCACCTCCGCCCGACCAGTGGCCGCCCGCCATCTGTCCCTCCGGCGTCCTCCGCCGCCGCGGGCCACGGGGCCTGAAGCCGGCCCACTCGAGCACACGCGCCTGCGCCGCCCCGCCGCTCGATCCATGCCTCCCTGCCGTGGAGCTCCGTCACGACGCTCGCCGGCCACCGCCTGCCCACTCTGCCGAGATCCACTACCTCCGCGCCGAGCGTCGTCGCCGGTAGGCACCACCGTTCCTCGCCGCCCGCGTCGACGAACACCGCCGTCCTCCCGCGCTCGTCTCCTCCCTTCCCCGACGAGCTCCAGCATCCTCTCCTCCGCTCCAGCCGCCGTCCGCTTCATCCCCGTCAACTCCGGCGAGAGCTCGGATCCACCTCGGTTCGCGCGCCCAGGGTCAAACCCTAGATCCATTCAGAGGTTGTTTTTTTGCTAAGTCTTTTCCCCTGTTAATTTTATGCCCTGTTCATCGCCTCATAACTCCATGACCGTAGCTCCATTTCAAGCATATAAGATATCAAAATGTTCATTGGGAGATGCTCCTCATTGCATTACATTGTGGCATTCTTGTTTTGAGTTCATCTTGATGCCCTAATCATTGATGCAAGAGTGCTATAAAATGTTTACTGCTGCTACTTATCAGTTTAGGGTGATTTGCCATTTTTGTCACATTTGTTGTGTGCATGATATGGGCATGAGCTCTACATGTGTTTTTCACTATACCATGCCATATTTACATAGGTGCTTTCCATGTATTTTTGTGATCTATGTGGTGACTAGCACAAGCATGCAAAGTAGCCTTCGTGATATTGATTTTACTAAGTCATTTTCCTGCTGTTATTTTTATGCCTTGTAAACTTGAAGCTACAGTGATATCCATGCTTGTTTTGAGTATCTTCAGTATGGGTGTTTCGGACACATGCTTATGATCTATCCATCCATGCCCCTGTTTGCAATAATGGATTTCCCTAGCATGACTTAATCTTGCTATACTTTTGCTATAAAATGTTCCTGGCAGATTCTTTACATGTTAATCAGTTTTGCCATGGTAGTTGCTAGTGATCCATGCATGCTATGAACTTGCTCTTGCCATGGTTAGCTTGATGAATATGTCATATCACTGATGCTATGCTTGATTTGTCTTGCAATGCTTGGTAGTGAGCGATTTGAGCTCACAAAGATCCCTTCATAATTCTGTTTATGCCATGCTATGTTTTCTGCTAAGTCTGAAACTGTTAATAAAACTTGCTGCGTTTACATGGGTGCCATCATATCTTCTGTGCCTGTTTGGCTCATGTTTCGTAAGGGACTTTTGTTCTATGAATATAGTAGATTCACGCGATGCCTTTGTTGGCTACGATATATTCCTATAGCAAGTCTGTGAAGCTGTTATCTTTTGCACTTTTGCCATGCTTGTTTTAACCTTCTCTTGTGTGATTTAGCCGTAGCTTAGTGTTCATGTGTTGTCAAGCATTTTGCATACATCACTGCCATATATTTTGTTGTTATGATGGGGTGCAGTAGCTTAGTTTCTTGTTGCATTCTAAGTGGCATCATGCTGTTAATCGCAGATTTGTGCCATCATTGTTTTGCTTGCTATTTGCAAACCGTGCATCCATTTCCGGTGATCTTTATATCGATTTCGACCGAAATCATCTCATCTTTCCAGTGGAACACTTGGTTTGCCAAGTTTATGCCTTTTTCATTGTTTCCCTTCTGAAGCACGCATATGCATTGCATTTCACGTCTCGCATATCATGCCATATATTGCATCATGTTGCTTGCGCATTGCAGCGTGATTGATTGTTCGTCCTTTGCTTGTGTCCTTGCTTTGGGTAGAGCCGGGAGACGAGTACGTGATCGAGGAACCGGTTGAGTACGCTAACAAGGATCAAGCTTTCGTCGACTCTAAGAACTTTGCAGGCAAGATGACCATACCCTCGAAATCACTTCTATGCTAGTTGTTTGCTATATTGCTATGTCGCGCTACCTACCACTTGCTATATCACACCTCCGCTATTGCCATCTCAAGCCTCTAACCCACCTTTCCTAGCAAACCGTTGTTTGGCCATGTTCCCGCTTTTCTCAGCCCCTCTTATAGCGTTGCTAGTTGCAGGTGAAGATGAAGTTTGTTCCATGTTAGAACATGGATATTGTTGGGATACCATTATTATCTCTTATTTACTTTAATGCACCTATATACTTGGTAAAGGGTTGAAGGCTTGGCGTCCTAGTTTTGTTCCACTCTTGCCGCCCTAGTTTCCGTCATACCGGTGTTATGTTCCTTGATTTTGCGTTCCTTACGCGGTTGGGTGTTATGGGAACCCCTTGACAGTTCGCTTTGAATAAAACTCCTCCAGCACGGCCCAACCTTGGTTTTACCATTTTCCTACCTACCACCATATACCTTCCGTTGGCTTCTGCAGACTCAAGGGTCATCTTTATTTTAAACCCCCCTGGGCCAGTGCTCCTCTGAGTGTTGGTCCGAACCAAGCCGCCTGCGGGGCCACCTCGGGGAAACTCGAGGGTTGGTTTTACTCGTATCTTGTCTCATCCGGTGTTGCCCTGAGAACGAGATACGTGCGACTCCTATCGGGATTTGTCGGCACATCGGGCGGCTTTGCTGGTCTTGTTTTACCATTGTCAAAATTTCTTGTAACCGGGATTTTGAGACTGATCGGGTCTTCCCGGGAGAAGGAATATCCTTCGTTGATCGTGAGAGCTTGTGATGGGCTAAGTTCGGATACCCCTGCAGGGTTTTGAAAATTCGAAAGTCGTGCCCGCGGTTATGGGAAGATGGGAATTTTTAAATCTCCGGTTGTAGAGAATTTGACACATAACTTAATTAAAATGAATCAACCGCGTGTGTAGCCGTGATGGTCTCTTTTCAGTGGAGTCCGGAAAGTGAACACGGTCTCGTGTTATGCTTGAACGTAAGTAGTTTCAGGATCACTTCTTGATCATTTATAGCTTCTTGACCGTGCTTTGCTTCTTTTCTTGCTCTCTTTTGCGTATGTTAGCCACCATATATGCTTTGTGCTTTGCTGCAGCTCCACCTCACTACCCTTTCATACCCTTAATCTTAAATAGTCTTGATCTTGCGGGTCTGAGATTGCTGAGTCCTCGTGACTCACAGATACTTCCAAATGGATGCAGGTGCCGATGATGCCGGTGTAGGGGACGCTACCGAACTCAGGTGGGAGTTTGATGAGGATTCGGGCCGTTACTATGTTTCTTTTCCGGATGATCAGTAGAGGAGCCCAGTTGGGACGATCTGGGATCTAGCATTTGGGGTTGTCTATTTATTTTGGTTCCGTAGTCGGACCTTTGATTGTACTTTGGATGATGTATGACCATTTATGTATTGTGTGAAGTGGCGATTGTAAGCCGACTCTTTATCCCTTTCTTATTCAGTACATGCGATGTGTAAAGATTACCCCTCTTGCGACATGCCTACCATGCGGCTATGCCTCTAAGTCGTGCCCCAACACGTGGGAGATATAGCCGCATTGTGGGTGTTACACTGGTCGGCGATGGGAGTAGGGTGGGACGGTGCATCCTGTGTGGCAGCACAACTGACCATGGGAGGCGGGAGTTGGTGGTCCCACCAGCGCTGCTTTGGGCAGTTGGAGCAAGAAGATTAGATATTGAAGAAGCAGCATGACCTTTGGATGGATGTTAATCCAACGGTCACTACCACTAGAATCATTTGTAGACTAAGTTGACAAAGCCTTGCGTACACGTCAACCTTGTAGACACACAAGTCAGCCTCCAAATTTGTCGCAAACAACATACAACACGAAATTTCTTGCCAGATTCAAGTTAATTTAAAATCATGTGAAATTTTACCCGCACAAAAAAAAGGAAACTTGAAATATAAATTCAAAAGAAAAAAGTAATTTGGAACTAATTGCCCATTTGCTGTATTTTTTTCATTTTATGGCCCATTTCTTATTAGTTATAGGTCATTTTCTGAGCAAGCCAAATGCATCCCTCCTTGTCTTGAAAGATTCCTGGCCCGGTAGGTTGTAGAAGAGCAAGTAGGCCTCTGTTGGGTATTCTGCAGAAAACAAAATAGTTGGGCTAGCCATTTTTAGAAAAAAAATAGGTTGGTCATGTGGTAAACATATGAAATAAAAGCCTGGGCTAGACGGGCCACAGCTCCCACACAACCCAGTTGACACCCTACTCCATCCTGAAAACAAAAAAATTATACTGTGCGAGCTGCTGGGTCCCGGGTGTCAGCCGCTCCTTGTGCAGTAATCTTGCTTATTGACTATGTTGACAGTGGCGTGTGACCCAGATGTTAGGAAACCATCAAGAGGAACCATTTTTTCATGTAATAAAGGAGGCACTTGTTTGCATACTGCCATTATCCTGGTGGGTCCCTATTGTCATCCTCACCATGTACAATCATCTCCTTATTCCTCTCTGTCACGGGAAACCGAGGTCACCTATGGGACCAAGAGTCCCTTTCTGGTTCAGCGAGGAGGTGGCACGTTTCACAAAGAGTGGAAGATCGTGGAAGAGCACGTCATAGATCACACGGGCAATCTTTACCCAGGTTTGGGCCGCTGTGAGGCGTAAAACCCTACTACTGCTTTGGTGGATTGATGGTGAGCGCGGCCCGCTTGGCTGATAGGGTTGCCTCAGGGCTAGAGGTGCTACACGCGTATGAGCTTGAGTAGGTCTGAATCCTTTCTACGGTTGCCATGGGGCTCCTTTTATAGATAAAGGGGTCACCATAGTGGCAAATCAGTCATTATGCACTGATTATATAGCAAACAGTGTTATCATAGCTAACTCTGTGAGAAGTCAGAGCGCATTAAATGCGCAGCTCAATGTTACATCACAGCTCACCCGGCAGGCCCTGTCGGGCTGTTTTGCCAGCTCCACGCCTGCTTGCTTGACACATCGTAGGACGATGTTGCTTGGAGGCATTTTCTGTAGAAAGTGGCTGCCATGTGGCCAATAACAGCCACTTAGTCATCTTGGAGCTTGACACCGCACTGATTGATGACTTGGGTCGTGATGAGGTGCTGTGGTGGGGTGGTTCTGCCTCCGTAAACCCTGGCAGGCCTGCCGAGGTGACCCGAAGGCTTGCTTCCGGGGGAAACCCCGTCCTTGCCAGGCTCGCCTACCCGGCAAGGGAGGGCTTTCCCTTCGCAACGTCTTGCTTCTCTGGCAAGTCTTGGTCTTCCTGATCTGTACTTAGATCCTACAAAGGGCTGGTCCCTTGTGCTCCAATCTGATCTTGGTGTTGTGGTCTTGTTCTCGTGTTTGTAAGCTTCACCATCCGTGCACGAGTCAGCGGAAAATACACATCCATGTTTGTGTTTCCCAACATAAGCCCCCGGGCCTGAGCCATATGTGTCGCGCAACACGTTGGGTTAGGCCCCAAACAGTGCACGGACACGTGGCAGGAGAGGGTTGCGCACGGTGGTTCATCACGATGACCAGTTAATCCAATGTCCACTTCGCACAATTACTGCAAGTCGTGGTGTTGTGGGACTGTTGCAGTTAATGTACAACGGTAACTTTCTGAAGGGTCGTGCCCCCGCTCCATGCGTTTTACTCTTAAGATAGGAAAACACAGAGCGACACGATTCACTTGTCGCCTGCCCTGCCTTCCCATCATCTTCCTCCACAAGCCAAACAACTGCCTCTTCCTTTCTCTCGCATGTCCACCATCGTTCCCCCACTAGATCCCTTCCTCCACTCGCACCGGCGCTCACGAGAATGGGGAAGAAAATTGCGGCAAAAGGGAAGCAAACAGCCGCGGCGAAGGAGGTGGTCACCGAGGGAAGCTAGAGGGCGACGGAGCTGGACAAGAAGCAGAGGGGAGATGTTGTCTTCTTTCTGTCGAATCTGGATGGCCCGACTCTCCAAACAAGGTATGGGTACCTATGGGGGAGGGAAGTCCGAAAGGGGCATGTCACTCCCAATGTCCTGGCGTAGGGAGAGGAAGATCCGCCGAATTCATACAAGTTCTTCTGCGCGTACTTCATTTGTGGTCGCTACTCCCCCTTTTTTGAGTTCTTTGAGGCCATGATGATGATTTATGGTTTCCATCTTCTTGACTTCACGCCGAATGCAATGGAGATCATGGCCATCTTTTCTCATTTGTGCGAGAATTTTGTTGGAGTTGCCCCCAACATGGATCTTTTCAGGCATTACTTTGTCCCACGAGTGGATAATAAAACTCATTGCTCCGGGAACATCAGCTGGATCTCACGGGTGGCAAGGAAGTCTTGGGATTATATCCATGGTCTGCAGTGCGAGGGAGACTGGTGCTGGATTCAAGATGAGAAAGCTCCAGAGTTCTGTGAAGCACGAATAGTGTGTGTCGAGTGCAGCAAGGAATGGAGCGCATTCGGCATCACCGACGATTAGCTTCGCGTGGCAATTAACAGGATCACCCGCCTGAAGGCTGCCATGCTAACCATCGAGCATGTGAGGGGCCAATTTCTCCTCTGCCGCATCTCGCCACTGCAGAAGAGGGACAGACCCGCCTGGTTGTATGGTGACGTTGGGGATAGGATGAGATTGCTCCTAGGTTTGGCCAATAACCTATCGCTTTACGGCCATTCCTGGTTGTGCGACCAACTGTTTGGCCACTTCGAGCTATTCAAGCTGCCGGCAAGTGTCACCCTCCTGAATATCAATTCTACCTGGGACCAAATCTTGATGAAGAGGTTGAATGGTCCAGTGGACTAACGGAGAGGGTCGCCAAGGTGGAGACCAATGTATACAAACGCACCTGTTCCGTGGAGGCATCATTTACCATGAGGAGGATCGAGGAGGACAAACCTCCCTGCATCGCTGCAATGGCAAGGGCCGCAAAGACTGGGAAGGGGAAAGGGAAAGCTGAGGACGAGGGTTCCTCCCATGGTGGCAGTAAGGCGCTAGCCACAAAAGAGGTTGTCGAGGAAGATCTTGCCGGGATGAGACTATCGGTCTTGATTCCCTAGTCGCCATGGTAGCAGAGCTCCAAGAGGAGGAGGAGGAGGTTGGTGAGGTGGTGGAGCCTGAGGCGGAGTGGCTCGTGGTTGGACCGCAAGCCCCCGAGCCGATTTTGGATCAGTGTCCCGATAGGCAAGCTGCCAATCTGGGAACAGTGGCCCCAAATCCAGCGCCTGCCGCCAAGAGGGTGAAGAAGACCACCACCAGAAATACTAAGACTGGTGTGGCGTGCCGTCAGTCTCCTCGTCTTGCTGGGATCAAAGCTTCCCCCGCCAACCAATCAGCGAATGTAGAGGTCGATTTCAGCTATCATTCTGGCTTGAGCTCCTCGCGAAGCTCATCTTCATCGCAGCCCCCAGTGCCTCGGCAGGGCTTTGGGCTACCGGAGAGCTCTGCCCCACCATCCCAGAAGAGAGGCAGGGCATCGCTGCCGCCCATGCTCGTTGATGAGGAGTAAGGATGATTTCCTTTCTCGTAATTACTTCGGTATGCTTGATTATCCTTACTGACTAACCTTTTGTTTTGCAGTTGCTGGCCGGGAGGAGGAGCAGGATACAGAGACCCTCATCCCTCGGTCAAAGAGTCTCCAGCGCTCTGGGTCGTCAAAGACTATGGAGAACTTGGGCTTGGTGGGGAGCAATATAGATGACACCACTCTGAGCTCCCAACCCAGCCCCCGGACTGAAAGTGGAGGGCTGGTTCCTCCTGTCGGAGGTGATGGGGATGGGCTTCCCATCCCCCAGCTGGAGGAGGCGGCGAGATGACACATGATGAGCCTCCCTTTGAAGGGCATGTTCCTCCCGCTGACCCGATCGAAGACCCCCTGGTGAGGCCCTCCATGGATGAGCCCGCATAGAGTGTCGCCATGGCTGTCGCGGCAGGGGGTGGAGTTCACGGCCCGACAGCTCATCCCGTCGGGGAAACTAACGCCCCTGCCTACCAGGCTTCTCTAGGTATTTAACCTCCACTCTTTTCCTTATATATCTCTTCTCCCTATTTTCAGGCAGTCTAAAGCTTCTACCTTTTTGCCATTCGCTTGTCTCCTTGTTCACAGTCCTCCAGGCCGAAGAGCCAGAACTGCTGGAGGAGGTGGCCCACATAGGGAAAGCTGCTATAGATGAAGTCACCAAGATCGCTGCCGTAGAGGAGCACAGGCATGTTGCTGGGAGCGCCATGGGTCCTTTAAAGGAACCCGAGGAAATCTCTTGTAGCGGCTCTTGATCAATGGTCATGGTCGAGCAGAAGATTCCTCTCCAAACCATTGCGTCCCTCCCCCCTTTCAGCACCTCAGGGGAGGCCCCACCATCGTCTTCTAGTCCTCTGGCGCTGGTGCTCGCATAGCCTGGTCCTAGAGGCCCTGGCGCGTCAATGGCGATGAGAACAGAGCTTGATGCAGAGCTCCAGTGCATCCTAGCGTCACTGTACCAAGGAGTCTAAGAGGTGGACGACTTTGTCGTCGTCACCATGGACCTGTCCTTCATGGAGTCTGTGGCAACAGGCCTCAAAGATATGCGGGAGCAGCATAGTCGGAAGTGGAAGGAGCTCAAGGAGCAGCGCCAATCTGCCAAGAAGGTGGATCAAAAGATGAAGAACAAGGGGGTTGAGCTGCACGACTAGCACGACAAGCATTTCTAAGTCCTCATGAGGCAGCAGGAAACACTTTCAATGATGAGGGTGGATGCCATTGCTCAAGACACGTGTCTGGTGGAGCGCAAGGCTCTCTCGGATGCTAGGGAGCAGAGCATCACTCTCTAGGGGAGAATCTTGAAGCCACTCTCCGCGCCAAGGATGAAGATCTCGAGGTCCTCGTGCGGCAGCGCACCAAGGAACTGGAGGACAAGCACAAGGCTGCCCTAGATGCTCTTGCTACTGATTTTGCTGCTCTGCTGAAGAAGTGTGCCGATGACCTTATTGTTGCCTCTTCCACCAAAACAGACCTTGACCATGAAGTGGCTGAGATGAAGGAGAAGCTTGCCAGGAGCACCAATGAGGTCTTGGCCGTCAAGGAGGAGGCGCAGAAAACTGAGTCCCTCCCGAGGGATATGAAATCGCAGCTTTCCTTCAAGAGCCAAAGCCTTGAGGCTCCCAATAGCACCATCGAAGATTTGAGTGCCAGGATCGTCTCATTGGAGAGCTCAATTGAATCCTTTGAGGCACGTGAGAAGCAGCTGTCGATGGATCTGGACACAATGAGGCACCTTGATGCGGCTTGAAGCTACGTTGGTATTTCCCCAAAGATGAAGGGATGATGCAGCACAGCGACGGTAGCTATTTCCCTTAGTGATGAAACCAAGGTTATCGAACCGGTAGGAGAACCAAGAAACACTACGTAAACAACACCTGTGCACAAATAACAAATACTCGCAACCCGACGTGTAAAAGGGGTTGTTGTGGCACCCCGATCCGCATGGAGCAGGGGGCCTTCGCACGTCAGCCCAAGATAACACCTGACGCACGACAGGTCCATGATACAACATTCCAGGTACAAGATTATTCATCAAACTCATGTGTATATGATTACATCATTGATGAATACAATTATATGGCATAGCCCTAAGGCTATTTAAATGGCTACAGAAGTCCATTTAAATGGCGCAGGAAGTCTTGGGTTGATAGCATAACAACTCTGGCTGGGCTCAACAACTCACATGACTGGCAAGATTACGGCCTACCACGACGGAACAAGCGAATAACCTGGGCACGACCTACAAAACTGGCATGACACGCCAGGTCAGTACATTGAATCTACTTGCAAGACAACCAAATACATAGCATCCAAACAAACTGATGACAAAGCAAGAACCAAGCATATGCAACAATCTACTCCAACACAACTTCTAAGCATGGCATAATATTAACAAGAATCATAAATCAGACTAAGCATGAACAACATCATAGCATCTACTAGCATGGCATATCAAACTTACTTCTAGCATAACAACATCAAATCACAGCATATCGAAAAATCGCATGGCATCATGAAAGTATGTTGAAAATAAACTACCAGTTACCTCCCAAGAAGACATATGGTATTAACCTCATGCAACAATCACCTACTCTGTCACGGCTCCTCGGAGCAAACTCATGACTTACCGAGACCTCGTCTCGGGGTCGTATCAACACATCATTGTGACCTCTCACAATTTTCTCATAGTCCAAGTCACCACATTGTTTATCACATCTTAGTTATCACAATGGTTATTTGCAAATTTATCCTCCATTTCGACCAAGACCCGATAGTGTGACCTACTATAAACTGTGCCCATGACCGAGGACGCGGCTATCGATAGATTAAACACACACACTCTACAGAGGTAGCGCACTTTACCCACACCACCGAACCCATGGCCTCGCACTCCCATTCTGGTGGACAAACGGCGTTCCGCCAAAACCGACCTACTGCCATGACACTCTCCTGGCTACTCCGACCAACTCCCCTTTGGGCTAAGTCATGGGTGGCCCCGTGCCTACCAAAGGCACCAACGTCCACCGTCGTGGCAAAACAAAAACGATCCCAAACGGGGACATGTGTACATAACCAAACTCGGGCTCATAAGGCTTATGTCCGCCTACCTGATCAGGGTAGCGCACGCTCATAACCTTCCCTAGTTGGATGCACCGGCGAGAGGGATGACAAAAGATCTATGTAGGACCTCCCATAAAGGTAAATGTGGTTGCACTGGAGAAAGCTCGATTTGGTGGCACTATGACTTGATCCCATCGATGACGGAGGAGGTTTATTATTAAGTCATGTTATCAACTTCTCCCCCATCATTAACATTATGAGCATATTTAACAAAGATGCAACAATGAGCATGCAGCAAACACATGCATTAACAAACATCAGGCTTCTCGAGTGAGCATGTATAGCATATGAAACATGAAAATACCGGGCACTAGCTTATCGATGGTGTAACCAAAATCATCATAGCATCAATACTACTAGCATGAAACTAACGAAACATCAGTATAATATTATCAACAACAATATTACTAGCATGGCAAATGATATCACGAAAAGAAAGCATGATGTGGCAAGCAGTACTAACATATAGCACAACTGAAATAATGGCAGAGGAAACAGACAAAAACTACTGCAACTAAGCACACACACGAGGTTCCAGCAAAGTCAACATGCAAGTTCGGGGCTCATGATAAGAGGTTGGCTTGCCTGGGGTTCGAGAAATACTCCAGGGAAGGGTGGGGTCAACTCTCGGAAAAATTTGCCGAAGAACGGTTCTCTCTTAATTGGGCTGAATTAGGGCAAGGGCAAAATGGGCATTTTTAGAATGTGCAAACATCAAGAAAATAGTCCCATCGAAATGAGCTTGACGAACAGAGGACGTGAGCATTGGAATCACCTTGATCGGAGTTAAGGTTGCAAAGTTGTGGGCGTTCACTATTTAGGCAGAAAAGTGGCTTAAACTGTGAACGTTCACAATATAAGAATTTCGGCGGGCGGGGCTGAAAAAGAAAAGGCGCCTTTGAGAAAATACGTTTCCAGAGAACAGAAAGCGTATTTCAGGCAATACGTTTTCAGTTGTCAGAAAACGTACTACGGGGAATACATCTTCAAGTAAATGAAAACGCACTTCACGGAATACGTCTCCACTTACGCTGACTAGGCACCTCCTCGGCCAATGACAAGCAGGGCCCGTGCAGGGTGGGACCCGCCGGCTGGTCTTCTTCTTCCTCCCGTGTGGAGTGCGCCTAGCCGAGGGAGCGACTCGAGCCGACGGCAAGCACCGGCGACTCCGACCACCATACGAGGCATGCGGCCTAACCAAGTGATCAGGAGGGAGAGGCGCATCCGGTGGAGGTGGTTGCTGCCACCAAGGGGCACCGGAGAGAGAGCAACAGGGCCCGCGGCGGAGGGAGGCTTCGGCCGCCAGTGGACACAACAATACGGTGGGGAAGAGGATGGGCCAAGGCCACGAAGAGGCTCACCGGACCTCGGGTGATGCAGTGGTGGTGGAGAAATGGCAAGGGGACCTCAGGGTTGGTGGAACCCGAGGCAGCGGCTGTGGCGATGGTGGGGATCGGAGAGGGTTTCCGGGGAGGAATGAGAGCTCGGGGAGGGGTTGTGGGTTGCGATGAAGCTCGGGGCGTGCTTAAATAGGCACGGGGAAGGCTTGCGAAGAGTGGGCGAGGTGGTACGCGCGCGGCTACGTGTCCGTGCTTCGGCGACGAGCACGCACTGCCAAGGGTCACGGGGAAGGGAGGGAAGGCGACAAGGGGGAACCAAACGACGCGCAGGAGCTCACGGAGTCGGGCAACACTCGCGGATGGGAGGAGGAAGTGGACATGGGCGACGAAGAAGACGAGCTCATGGGCGTGCACTGTGCGTCCAATGGAATGGCGCGTCGGAGAAGAAGACGGAGGGGGAGAGGGGTCCAGGTGAATGGCAGCAATGATGCTGAGCTGTGTGACACTATGGGACAAACCAAATCCAGCCGGAACAACTCTGCTATTGCCAACAGTGGCGAGACCACCATTTTGGCCGGCATTGCCCGTGGTCACCACCAACAACAAGCGCTCTGGCCATCTACTTCATGACAAACCTTGTCAGCAGTGGAGTCCTACCAAGGCTCATTAAAGATGAGGTGATGGCACAGGTAGAAGTGTAGGGAGCAGAGGGAAAGAAGCTCGACAAGTTTGCTGTTGCAAACTTGGCCACATCTTGGTGATCAACAGGGTGAGATTAAGGGCTAAACTTTATGTCTGGGATTCTTAGGGAAGCAAAAACAATAGTCCAGGAAAGTTGGAAGGGATTTGGACAAGTATTTAACATAGCTGCAGTGCAACTGTCAAATATGGCCTAGAAAACGAATGAGGAAGGAGCACTCACTAGGAGTGCTGGAAAAGGCTACCACTTGGCAATTCTCCATGATATCGTCATATGTAGATGCTGCAAAAAGATAGTAATAAATGGACTTGCCAAATTGGTACTTGTTTCACAAACATCACTTCTGACCAGAAACTTGGGAAAATTCTAGGAAAATATTGGCTACATGAAATGAGCCAAACTCTTGGGTAGGTAGGTTATATGGATATGAGAATACTTGGAAATATTTTCAGCCATAATGGATCAAGATAAAATACAATTGCTTCACAAACTGAAAATTTGGACATAAAACAAGAATTGCTCCTATGCTCAAATAGACCAACGAAATGAGCTGAATTTGGGTGGAAGCTAATGATTTGGAATACTTGAGAGGATGGCAATGTTTATCCCATTTGGAAACTCTATGAAGGTACTTCCTGCACAAAGTTGCATTCTAGTCAGAAACTTTGAAAAATTGCAATGGGAGCTACTATGAATGGATTGAGCTCATCTTTGGTATCCATGGGTGATTTATCAATGTTAATCACCATGCCAAATTGCTACAGAATAGGAATAAGGAGTATGCCACTTCCTTTGCAAAATATCAAAGAAGGCAGAAACCTGCATTGGATCATTTGCCCAATTTTTGATCTGTGAAACATGAGACAAGAATGGAACTAGTGATTATATAGCAAGGAAAAGCTCCACAATTTATGTGGGAATTTTATCTGCTATAAAATAGTAGTTCCTTTAGAAAATGGCAGAATTGCAATATTTATATTAAATAGGAAAACGCCATTTTCCTTATTTAATGATGGCCAATATATTTTCCAGAGCTTGGATTAGGCATAAATATCATCTCCACCAATTCACATGAATTTAGGAGATGGCTAGCCATGCCTTTGGATTTTATTGCTCAGAAATACAAGAAATGGAATAAATCATAATTTAAAAATATTGCATGGGACATGGCAATATTTTTGCATTTCCAAGGGTTAGGAGGATAGCAGGGTCTCTGGAAACAGATGGGATGATCAGCAGATTAAGGAAAATGATGTCTCCTTTGTAATCACAAAGGCCATATTCAAATTCCAAAAATTTGGAATTAGGTTTTGAGAGGGTTTGAGCTGATGCAAATGAGGTCTTGCCCACTGACATAGAGAGGAGCAAGGTTTTGAAACGGTTGGAAATGAGAAGAATTCTGAAAGGCATCCAACAAACTCAGGAGAAAGATTTTAAAATGAGTGTCGGGAAGGAATAACAGCACAAAAATTGATAACCCAATTTTGGGGCTCTTACAAATCTTCCCCCCTTAAAAACAATATCGTCCTCGAGATTCCTGGGGTTACAGCACTATTGAAAAGATACCACTTCGGGGAAAACCTCTGGGTTAACCTTAACCCTTTGGTCAAATTCGAATGAGTTAGGGGCACAGATAATTGGTACACCCAGGGAGAGATATGGGAAAGCACGGTTCTCTACGGCTAGGGGCACTCGAGATCAAACTCTTGAAAAAATTACTAGATGCACCCTAGTGAACAGTGGATTCACCTGCTGACATGTGGGTCCAGGGCCCACTGGCAGGCTCCTTCTTCTACCTCCGGCTTGCTGCTTGTCCTACACTACTGCTCCGCGTGCTGTTTGGCGCAGCATGCATCTAGCTACTCTAGCGATGAGGACCCTAGTGTCGTAGTGCGCGACGTTCACGGCGCCTGTGCAGCGAGCACTCACGTCGCGGGCCAGCACCTTGTCGGTACTACAAGCGGATTCACCTCCTGGACGCTGGTGATCGAGCGACGAGCGGTTCTCCTGGACCTCGCTCACCGTACACCGGGGTTGGGCTATAAAAGACGACAACGTGGCGCTCCTTCAACACACAAACACGATGACACTCTACTACCTCTTCGGTTTGGATGAGATCGAGCCAGGCTCCTTCGGTGAGGAAATGTTCTTGGCGGCCCTATGGTTGTTCCTCGCGGCGCTACTAGGCACGCTGATCGGCTTGTCGATCCTCCTGCTAACTCTCATCAGGAATGATCGGGTTTGGGACAACGCGCGGTTGGGTGCGGTGGCTCGAGGTGTGGAAAAATATGGTGCACGGGGTGGTCCTCCGCCACGCTTGATCCTTCGTTGCTTCGCGCCGGCGGAGTAATCGCGCGTTGCGGTGGAGCGGTGGTGGCGACTCGCCGACGCCACGCAAGGCAGTGATGGTGATGATGATGGGGTTCAGATGCGGGTGAGGTGGCTGCGCCAGCTCAGGAGTTAGACTCGGGCACGGGAAAAATTTCACGGATAGCTCCACGAAATGTAGGTGTCAAGGTAGAATCGGATTTGAAATCTGTATCTGGTAGTTGTACTAGATCGAGGGAAATAAAGCGGGCAATGTTTCTCTGGAAACACAATTGGGTTAACGAAAAAGAATTAGGGACGAGAAATGGCCATACGAAAATGTCTCCTCGAGGTTCTGGGTTTGAAAATCTGGCACACGGGGTATGCGCAGATAGAGATAGGGATGTGACTTTGCATTTCCTGACTATTGAGCAAAAGTACTCGTGAGTGAACCAGGGCTGCGTGCAGGATGCAGTGCAGTCTAAACTAACAAACAAACAGATGCAACATACATGCAACAGAAAAACACACCCGACTAATCACACTAAGGTATTTTAATGCTAGTGGGTATATGTACTCCTGGTATACATATACCTACGCCAGCGCGCATTTTATTATAGACTCGGAACGAGTCAATGCTGTTTTTAGTGTATGTGCTCTACTGATTAAAATTTTGTTAGCAACCATTGCCAACCCTATCAAACATTTCTGCTTGACAGAGAGATGAGCAAACACAAAGACACAAACAAAAGCAGCAAGCATACATAAACCACAGCATACGTGTTACAACAGTACCAGCAACAACCAAACACGAATGCGCTATGCGCTAATCGAAACTATGCACTCTGGGATACATGGTTCTATCCTCATATCAGGAATGAACCGACAGACCAACCTACTCGTAGAAACACCTGACTGCGTGACTGAGGTCATGCAGAAGACTGGCAATGCTGGGGCTCTCCTGGAGGAAGAAGACTTAGCCAATCTCCATCTTCATCGTTCGACACTACTATGGGTTGGGGCTCTTCTACTGGAGTGTGGCTAAAATTGATCAAAGCAGATGCTGCTGGTGGATCCGAAAAAGAGCCTTGTCGAGGGTGGTGATGTTTGGCTTAGGCCACAACACAGGCTGAGAGGGTAGCGCTGGTTCGTATGGCATTGGGAAAACGGCTTGAGATGCGAATTTACGAGCCTCACGACAAGCTTCCTTGATAACTCATACCGGATCGTTGTCCAGGGTTCTAAATTCCACAAGCTTCTTTGAAATCATCATCCCCTTGGCAGTGATATATTGCACCAGGCAAGCGATTGCGGTGTCATCTCCTTGGATAGCGGGAGAAGGCTGAATTCCAGCTTCTGTCACAATGGGGAAAAAGCAGAACTCCCTCCTTTGTGCCACCTGCGTAAACTTGGTTCGGAGGTATAGGATAGCCTCCACAGCAGCGGTCTGAATGGCTAAATCTGTGGTAGCATGACTCTACCCTGAAAAACCAAAGGGTGACCATCTACTACGGGACCTGGGCCGATGTGCACTCTTGCATCATAGCGGTGAAGGTGAGGGACGGGTGTCGATTGAACACCAGGTAATCGGGGCTAGCATTACAGCCAAAGGCTTTAGTGAGCATCTCAGCAAGAAGCGGTGGAAAGCAAGGGTGGTTGACGACAAAGGTGCTGGTTAAAACTTGGGAGCTTTGAGGGTGCTAGCAATGGCTAGGGTGTTGCTAGCTAGGATTTTCTTCAGGGATATGGCTGACTGAGGATTGAGCGATATGTCTAGCGGAAAGGGATTTACAGGCAGCTATGCGGGATATGCCCGCATGGTGTTGCCCATTTCCCTTAATGGAAAAGGTTGAGCGGTGCGGCCAACCAGAAAGAGGGTTGCTATTCGTTCACGGATAAATGGGCGGGGACAATGGGGTGAGGACGTGTCGGTCCCGACTGCGCCACCTATTGATTAACAGTGGCCATGCTGGAAGCCAGGGATGGGTCAAATCCCTTAGGGTCATTACGGGTTGATGGTAGCGTTGAGCTAATGCTAGGATAACCTATGCCAGTCTGGTTGCTCTAATACCATCTCATGTGGCACCCCGATCCGCATAGAGTAGGGGGCCTTCGCACGTCAGCCCAGGATAACACCTGACGCACGACAGGTCCATGATACAACATTCCAGTTACAAGATTATTCATCAAACACATGTGTATATGATTACGTCATTGATGAATACAATTAACTGGCATAGCCCTAAGGCTATTTAAATGGCGGCAGAAGTCCATTTAAATGGCGACGGAAGTCTTGGTTTGACAACATAACAACTCTGGCTGGGCTCCACAACTCACAGGACTGGCAAGATTACGGCCTAGCATGACGAAACAAGCGAATAACCTGGGCACGACCTACAAAACTGGCATGACACACCAGGTCAGTACATTGAATCTACTTGCAAGACAACCAAATACATAGCATCCAAACAAATAGATGACAAAGCAAGAACCAAGCATATGCAACAATCTACTCCAACACAACTTCAAAGCATGTCATAATATTAACAAGAATCATAAATCAAACTAAGCATGAAGAACATCATAGCATCTACTAGCATGGCATATCAAACTTACCTCTAACATAACAACAGCAAATCATAGCATATCAAAACATGGCATGGCATCATGATAGTATGCTGAAAATAAAATACGAGTTACCTCCCAGAAGACATATTGTATTAACCTCATGCAACAATCACTTACTCTACCACGGCTCCTCAAAGCAAACTCATGACTTACCGAGACCTCGTCCCAGGGTCGTATCAACACATCATCATGACCTCTCACGATTTTCTCATAGTCCAAGTCACCACATTGTTTATCACATCTTAGTTATCACAATGGTTATTAGCAGATTTATCCTCCATTTCGACCAAGACCCGATAGTGTGACCTACTACGAACTGTGCCCATGACCGAGGACGCGGCTATCAATAGATTAGACTCTCTCTCTCTCTCTCTCTCTCTCTCTCTCTCTCTCTCTCTCTCTCTCTCTCTCTCTGCAGAGGTAGCACACTTTACCCACACCACAGAACCCATGGCCTCGCACTCCCATTCGGGTGGAACAATGATGTTCCGACAAAACTGACATACTGCCATGACACTCTCCCGGCCACTCTGACCAACTCCCCTTTGGGCTAAGCATGGGTGGGCCGTGCCTACCAAAGGTACCAACGGCCACCGTCGTGGCAAAACAAAGACTGTCTGAAACGGGGACATGTGCACATAACCAAACTCAGGTTCACAAGGTGTCACACCCTGATTTTCATGCCACAACACTTAAGATAATAAATCATGAGAAAATGTGGTTTGACAAAAACTTTTGAGTGTTTTGGTCTTTACTTTGATTGGATTTTTGTCTGCTATTTGCGAGTGCTCTAAAAATCAAATAAATCCTCCAACACTTATACTCATTCCAATTCATCCAAAACTTTGCCCAATGATCATGCCATGTGTATTGGTCAGAATAGAATTTTGTTGTAAAAATAATTTGGCCAAAAAGTATTTTCTAAATTAGGTTTTCTAAAACACCCTGAATTGAGACTTGAACTACAAGTACTTAAAGCAGGGTGTGAAAAATCTTTCAAAATATATATTTGACTCCTATTAGATATAGGACACCAAGAAACCACAAAAATATAATTTTAAAAGTTATTTTCCTATTTTATTTAAAGGATTTTTCTTAAGGCCAAAAATGGTCTTTAATAGGTTAAAATTATTTTAATGTTTCAAAAATATTTGAGAAAATTTAGGGAGACTCAATGGGCATATATTGTCCATATATATGAGTTTCAACACATGGTCATCAACAGAATATTGGTCAAATCCCTCAAACACCCTTTCTAGATATTTCAAGCTTTTGAAATATTTACAAAGGAAATATTCCTCATTAATTCCAATAAATTTCTAGCATGTCAAAAATGGCCTACTTGAGGATCCTACAAAGTCGCATGTCATGGAGAACAATATAGTCCCACCAAACCCTCTCAAAACCATTTCTGTCCTTTTCCAAGTTTGAACAACTTTGCACTACCAAACATGTCCAAATTCTCTCAAACTTGGTGCACATGCTTAAATGGTGTAATAATGCATCTAGGCCAAATGGCACAATTTTTAGAGAAGGATATCATGATCAAAGTGTTCTAAAACCCTTTCCATCCAGAACCAAATTTGAACAACTCTACATTGTCCACCTGCATGGCTGAAGCCGAGCCGCCGGACTCCGCCCAAATTCATGCCAACACGAGCCCCTTCTCTCCACCTCATAGCCTCAAAACATCTCTGCCACCATCATGCATATCCACCCCTCTCCATTTCGTCCTTTCCGCGGCTGCAGCCCCATGCCCCAACCTCACGGTCGCCTCCGTCCGCCGCGGGCGATGCACCGCTCGCATTCGGTCACCCCAGCCATCGTGGCGCAGCTTGGCGGGTGCAGCACGCTCTCCTGAATCAATCTGCGTGCTGGGCGTCGCCATAGGTGGTCGGTTCCGCCGAATAGAGCTTTTGGCGCCTCTTGGCCTCGCCTCCCCTGCCTCTGCTTTGTACGGGCGGGAGGTAGGAGACGGCCTGAGCGTCGGGCCCCGCTCGTCAGCGACCCGGTGGGCGAGCCTGCCTCTGTAAGTGGAGATGGCTTCCGTGGTAACCACCTCTCCCACGCGAATGCGTGTTTCCGTGAACCCGCCTCTGACGTGGCCCGTGCACGCGTGCGGCTGAGCCGCTGGGCCGACCCAGTGGCGTCCTGCCGCGAAACTTCGCCCTGCGCGCGCTGCCGCTACCCAGGTCCAGCCCATTTAGGTAAATCCTTTCCTTTTTCTTTTTCCATAGACTTGTAAAATCCACAATTCAAATGAACTCCAAACTTGATGATTCAAATTTATAGTATTTCCTAAATTCATGGTCTATCACATGGTGCAGTTTGCTCATAGTTTTCGATTTTTGTAGTATTTCCTAAATTCATGCTCTATCACATGGTGTATTTCCTAAATATTTAACAAAATCCTATTTTTCGATTTTTGTGATAAGATGTAGAAAATCACAGAGATCTCATACTTGATCCAAATCCACTGATTCAAATTCCTGGGCACTTCTATGATCATAACCTAGTTTATGAACATTTTTGCATATGCTTCCATTGCATCATAAAATATTGGTCCATTTATCCATGTATAGCCAACTTTGCAAAATCATAGGAAATTCTTTTGAACTCCAATTCAAGTGAAACCAACTCCTAGATTCTTCTATAATCATTCCCTGTCAAATCGGCGCCTTTCCTCATTTTTCAATATAATATTTCTGTATACTTCTTGCAGATGCATAAATCACTCGAATCCTTCATATTTAAATGCTCTTAAGTATCCATGGATCCAATCCCAATGAAACCACTTTGGTCATTTTTCATACGACCAGAGGTGTTCTAGATAAGTCTAAAACACATTTTTAGAGCACTTTTATGTTTGCCTTGTTTCTGTTGATTATTGTGCTTGTTTCCGACGTTAGTTGACGAAGTAGACAGAGTACTTGGAGAAGGACCAGAAGACCCGAAGACTCTGATGAACCAGGCAATTAGCCCTTTGACCATGTTGAACCCTTTTATATCATGAGAACATTTCCACTGTTTCATCGAGTGCATGATGGTTCTTGAATGGCAACCTTGCTGGGCTTGCCTCTGTTGCATACCCATTGATAGTTGCATTGTTCATGACTCTATCCTTGTTTAGAGTTGTGCTAATGGATTGTAGAAATATGCTATAGTACTTGGCTGCACAAAAGGTGTCAGGGTTATGCATGGAAAGAAACAAGTGTGGATGACATACTTGCATATAGCCCAGAGGGTGCCACTAATGCCCCTGGGAGATGATGATGAATCGAGTTACTACTTGGTGGATGGTAGTGTACCGAGGCTTGATGAAAGCATTGTTTATAGAGACGGATTAGATTTAAGATTGTCTACCGTCCCAACCAAACATGTACAAGCACACTATCCCTTATGGGACGGGGCATTATTGATTACCTAGTTCGTGATAGCATGGATGCCCGCATTACTAGTGACGGGAGTGACGTGGTAACTCTCGGGACGTGGTCGTGCTTGGATAGGAGGCCATGACTATTTTCACAGGGGACCGGACACACCGTTGGTACCCCCGTGCATGTGAGATGTGATTAGTATGGGAGCATGGCTCCACGAAATTAAATTGTGAAAATGTTTGGCACGGGGGCTGTTACCAATTGAGTGGACTCTATGTTGGTCACGAGTAGGGAAAGGTAGTGATCGGGTGCTTACCCCGGGTACTTACTTCGGTGACGAACATGCGAGCTAGGACGCTTCCCAGTCAGAATGCCTGTAGGGTTAAGGCAGATGGCATGGGTCCAAGTTATCAACAAAGATTTCCGCTGCGAAGATATACTCAAGACATGACCATATTGGTCATAATTTATGTAAGATGGTATGTATGGATGTAAGACTCTTGTTATACAACTTCTGTGTGTTCAGTGAGCATAGATCTCTGGGATCACTGTACACGTGCATTCAGTGATCACGACTTATGAGTCGGGGTCCCCACACAAGGCATATGTCCGCCTACCTGATCAGGGTAGCGCGCGCCCTTAACCTTCCCTAGATGGAGGCACGAGCGAGAGGCATGATAATAGATCCAGCTAGGACCTGCCCTAAAGGTAAATGTGGTTGCACTGGACAAAGCTCGATTTGGTGGCACTATGACTTGATCCCATCAATGACGGAGGAGGTTTATTATTAAGTCATTTTATTAACTTCTCCCCCATCATTAACATTATGAGCATATTTAACAAAGATGCAACAAACACATGCATTAACAAATATCAGGCTTTTCGAGTGAGCAGGTATAGCATATAAAACATGACAATACCGGGTACTAGCTTATTGATGGTGTAACCAAAATCATCATAGCATCGATATACTGGCATGAACCTAAGCAAGCACAAGTATAATATTATCAACAACAATATAACTAGCATGGTAAATGCTATCATGAAAAGCAAGGATGATGTGGCAAGCAGTACTAACATATAGCACAACTAAAATAACGGCAGACGAAACTAACGAAAACTAGTGCAACTAAGCACAGACACGAGCTACCAGCAAAGTCCACATGCAAGTTCGGGGATCATGATAAGAGGTTGGCTTGCCTGGGGTTTGAGAAATACTCCAGGGATGAGTGTGGTCAACTCTCCGGAAAATTTGCCGGAGAACGGTTCTCTCTCAGAGGGGCTTAATTAGGGCAAGGGCAAAATGGGCATTTTCAGAATGTGCAAACATCAAGAAAATAGTCCCATCAAAAAGAGCTCGACGAACAGAGGACGTGAGCCTTGGAATCACCTCGATTGGAGTTACGGTTGCAAAGTTGTGGACGTTCACTATTTAGGCAGAAAAGTGGCTTATACAGTAAACGTTCACAATATAAGCATTTCGGCGGGCGGGGCTGAAAAATAGAAAGCACCTTTGAGAAAATACGTTTCCAGAGAACACAAAGCATATTTCAGGCAATACGTTTTCAGTTGTCAGAAAACATATCCGGGGAATACGTCTTCAAGTACATGAAAACGCACTTCGCAGAATACATCTCAAGTTACGCTGACTGGGCACCTCCTCGGCCAATGACTAGCGGGGACCGCACAGGGTGGTACCTGTGTGGCTGGTCTTCTTCTTCCTCCCGCACAGAGTGCGCTTGGCCGAGGGAGCGACTCGTCCCGACGGCAAGCATCGGGGACTCCAGCCACCATACAAGGTGTGCGGCCTATGCAGGTGATCGGGAGGGAGAGGTGCATCCGGTGGAGGTGGCTGCTGCCACCGAGGGGCGCCGGAGAGAGAGCAGCAGGGCCTACAGCTGAGGGAAGCTTCAGCCACCGGTGGACACAGCGCTACGGTGGGGAAGATGAGGGGCCAAGGCCACGAAGAGGCTCGCCGGACCTCAGATGATGCAGTGGTGGTGGAGAAACGGCGAGGGGCGCTTGGGGTTGGTGGAACCAAGAGGAACCAGAGGTGGCGGGCATGGCGATGGTGGGGATCGGAGAGGGTTTCCGGGGAGGAATGAGAGCTCGGGGAGGGTTTGTGGGCTGCGATGAAGCTCGGGCGTGCTTAAATAGCCGCGGGGAAGGCTCGCGAAGAGGGGGCAAGGTGGCACGCGCGCGGCTACGTGTCCGTGCTCCGGGGACGAGCATGTGCGGCCAAGGGTCATGGGGAAGGGAGGGAAGGGAACAAGGGGGAACCAGACGACGCGCACGAGCTCACGGAGTTGGGCAACGCTCGCGCACGAGACGAGGAAGCGGACAGGGGCGAGGAAGAAGATGAGCTCACGGGCACGCACTATGCGGCCAATGGAACGACGCGCCGGAGAAGAAGATAGAGGGGAGAGGGGTCCAGGCGAACGACGACCATGATGCTGAGCTGTGGGACACTCTGGGACAAACCAAATCCAGCCGGAACAGCTCTGATGTTGCCAACAGTGGCGAGACCACCGTTATTGCCGGCATTGCCCATGGTCACCACTGACAACATGAACTCTATCCATCTACTTCATGCCAAACCTTGTCAGCAGTGGAGTCCTACCAAGGCTAATTAAAGATGAGGTGATGGCACAGGCAGAAGTGTAGGCAGCAGAGGGAAACAAGCTTGACAAGTTTGCTGTTGCGAACTTGGCCACATCTTGGTAATCAACACGGTGAACTTAAGGGCTAAACTTGATGTCTGGGATGCTTAGGGAAGCAAAAAACTATAGTCCTGGAAAGTTGGAAGGGATTTGGGCAAGTATTTAACATAGGTGCAGTGCAACTATCAAATATGGCCTAGAAAATGAATGAGGAAGGAGCACTGACTGGGAGTGTTGGAAAAGGCTACCACTTGGCAATTCTCCATGATTTCATCGTATGTAGATGATGCTAAAAGGTCATACGAAATGGACTTGCCAAATTGGTACTTGTTTCACAAACATCACTTCTGACCAGAAATTCAGGAGAATTCTAAGAAAATATAGGCAACATGAAATGAGCCAAACTCTTCGGTAGGTGGGCTTTATTTGTAGGAGAAGGCTTGGAAATAGTTTTAGCCACAATGGAGCAAGACAAAATATACTTGCTTCACAAACTGAAAATTTGGACGGAAAACAAGAATTTCTCCTGTGCTCACATAGTTCAATGAAATGAGCTGAATTTTGCTGGAGGCTAATTATTTGGAATAATTTAGAGGATGACAAATTTTCATCCCATTTGGAAACTATATGAAGGCACTTCCTTCACAAAGTTGCATTCTGGTCAGAAACTTTGAAAAATTGCACAGGGAGCTAGGATGAATGGGTTGAGCTCATCTTTGGTATCCGTGGGTGATCTATCAATGTTAATCACCCTGCCAAACTGCGGATTAATAGGAATGAGGAATAAGGCACTTCCTTTGCAAAATTTCCAAGAAGGCAGAAACTTGCATTGGATCATGTGCCCAATTTTTTATATGTGGAACATGACACACGAATGGAACTAGTGATTATATAGCAAGGAAAAGCTCTACAATTTATGTGGGAATTTTCTATGCTATAAAAATAGTAGTTCCTTTAGAAAATGGCAGAAATGCAATATTGGTATTAAATAGGAAAAGACAATTTTCCTTTTTTAATTATGGCCAATATATTTGCTAGATCTTGGATTGGGCATAAATATCAACTCCACCAATTCACATGAATTTAGGAGATGGCTAGCCATGCCTTTGGATTTTATTCCTCAGAAATGCAAGAAAAGGAATAGATCATAATTCAAAAATATTGCATGGGACGTGGCAATATTTTTGCATTTCCAACGGTTAGGAGGATAGGAAGGTCCCTGGGAACAGATGGGATGATCAATAGATCAAGGAAAATGATAGCTCCTTTGTAATCACAAAGGCCATATTCAAATTCCAAAAATATGGAATTAGGTTTTGAGAGGATTTGAGCTGATGCAAATGAGGTCTTTCCCACTGAGAAAGACAGGAGCAAGGTTTTGAAAGGTTGGAAATGAAAAGAATTCTCAGAATCATCCAACAAACTCGGTAGAAAGATTTTAAAATGAGTGCCGGGAAGGAATAACATCACAAAAATTGATAACCCAATTTTGGGGTTGTTACAGTTGTCAATCCCTTTCGGGTAACGGTGCCAGAAATTGGAAATCAGACGTGAGAGAGTTGTAAATATTGATAGATTGAATGCCAAATAAAATAAATTGCAGCAAGGTATTTTTGTATTTTTGGTTGATAAATCTGAAAATAAAAGGCAAATAAAATAGATTGCAAAGGCAAATAATATGAGAAAGAGACTTGGGGGCCGTAGGTTTCAGGGAAAATAGCAAATGGTGGGTAAACTAATTACTATTGGGCAATTGATAGAACTTCAAATAATCATGATGATATCCAGGCAATGATCATTATACAGGCATCATGCCCAAGATTACTAGACCGACTCCTGCCTGCATCTACTACTATTACTCCACACATCGACCGCTATCCAGCATGCATCTTGTGTATTAAGTTCATGGAGAAACGGAGAAATGCAATAAGAATGGTGACATGATGTAGACATCATCTATTTATGTAGAAATAGACACCATCGTTTTATCCTTAGTAGCAACGATACATACGTGCCGAGTCCCCTTCTGTCACTGGGATCAAACGCCGTCAGATTGAACAAGTTGGCCATAGATCTATAGATCAAGTTGGCCAAACAAAACCCAAATATCAGAGAAGAAATACGAGGCTATAAGCAATCATGCATATAAGAGATCAAAGAAACCCAAATAACTTTCATGGATAAAAAGGGTTACATCATATGGATCTCCAAGAGACCATTGTATTGAGAATCAAACGAGAGACAGAGGAAGCCATCGAGCTACTAACTACGGACCTGAAGCTCTACAAAGAACTACTCACGCATCATCGGAGAGCACCAATGGAAGTGGCGAACCCCTTCGTGATGGTGTCTCGATTGGATCTAGACTCTGCGGCGGCTGGAATTGATTTTCATCGACTCCCCTAGGGTTTTTTAATATTGGGGTATTTATAAAGCAAAGAGGCGGTCCGGGGGGCACCCGAGGTGGGCATAACCCACAAGGGGGCACCTGGGCCCCCAGGCGCGCCCTGGTGGGTTGTGTTCCCCTCGGAGCACCCCCAGGCGGTTCTCCGGCCCATTGGTGTCTTCTCGTCTAAAAATATTCCACAAAAAATTTCGCTGCATTTGGCCTCCGTTTGATATTGATTACCTGCGATGTAAAAAACATGCAAAAAACAAAAACTGCACTTGGCACTATGTCAATAGGTTAGTACCAAGAACGATATAAAATGACTAAAAATTATAGATACATTGGAGACATATCAGTATCCCCAAGCTTAATTCCGGCTTGTCCTCGAGTAGGTAAATGATAAAAACATAATTTTTTATGTGGAATGTTGCCTAACATGCCATCTCATATTATTTTCTTTATAGCATGGACATTTGGACTTTTATATTGTTTAAAGCAATAATCTAGTTTTGACATGATAACTTAAATACTCAAGCATAGCAACAAGCAACCATGTCTTTCAAAATATCAATGCTAAAATAAGTTATCCCTAGCCCATCATGCTCAATCATTGATCCATTCATGAAACACACTCGCATATTAACTACACCCAATGCTCAAGTACGATCACAGAGCCCCCTAGCTGGTGCTATTATAAGAGAAGATGGAGACTCAAATTCAAAATAAAAATTGCATAAAGTAAAAGGAAGGCTCTTCACAGAGGGAAGTAGGGATTTGTAGAGGTGCCAGAACTCAAAGGAAAAATTGAGAGATAAAAACATTTTGAGAGGCATACTTTTTCCACCAATGAAAACGACTTAGAGTTCCTAACTTCCATGCTAGATATATCATAGGCGGTTCTTGAACAAAAATTAAAGTTTATTGCTTTTTCCACCATACTTTGACTTTCCATGGCTAACCGTATCCACGAGTGCCTTCCATACCTTTGCCTTACTCTCGTGAAATGACAAGTGAATAAACACTCACCATGAGAATAACACATCTAGCATGGAAAATATTAGCCACCCCTCACCACCTTGCGAGCGGTACGAGCACACAAAAGAGAAATTTATTTTGAATATTAGAGATGGCAAATACAAATTTTCTTAGAACGGCAAAAGAATACCACATATAGGTAGATATAGTGTACACATGTGGCAAAACTGGTTTAAAGGGTTTTCGATGCACAAGTAATGATCATACTTAGTGCAAAATGAAGGCTAGCAAAACATTGAGAAGCGACCAACCAAGAAACGAATAATCTCATAAGCGAGCATTAAGCATAATTAACACCGAACAATGCACCACAAGTAGGATGTAATTTCATTGCATGACTATTGACTTTTGTGCTTGCATAGGTAATCACAAACCTTAACACCAATATTCTTACTAAATCATAATTACTCATGAACATGACTCACATATCACATCATCATATCTCAAAACTATTACTAAGAATCAAGTTTATTTTGTCCAATGATCTTCATGAAAGTTTTTATTATATCCTTCTTAGATATCTATCACTTTGGGACTAATTTTCATATGTTGCTTTTGATAAGCTCAAACAAATATAAGTGAAGATCATGAGCATAACATTTGTTTCTCTCAAATTAATTTAAGTGAAGCAAAATATAATTTCTAGAAAATTTTACTAACTCTCAAATAAATCTAAGTGAAGCAAGAGAGCATTTCTCAAAAAAAAATACTAAAGCACACCGTGCTCAAAAAGATATAAGTGAAGCTTTAGAGAAAATCCATAGCTCATAAAAATATAAGTGAAGCATAGAGAGCAATTCTAGCAAGTCATGACATAATTTTGGCTCTCTCAAATAGGTGTGTCCAACAAGGGATCAAGACTTAAAACACAAACCAAAACAAGCAAGGACTCATATCATACAAGACGCTCCAAGCAGAACACATAGTATGTGACGAATAAAAATATAGCTTCGAGTAAAATACCGATGGACATTAGAAGAAAGAGGGGATGCCACTCGGGGCATCCCCAAGTTTAGTTGCTTGCTTCTCTTTGGATAATAATTTCGGGTGCAATGGGCATCCCCAAGCTTAGGCTCTTCTTACTCCTTATTCCTTCATCCATCGTAAGATAACCCAAAACATGAAAACTTCAATTACACAAAACTCAACAAACCTTCATGAGATCCGATAGTATAGGAAAACAAATCACTACTATAAGTGCTGTAGCAAACAAATTCATATTTTATTCTTGCATTACATCTACTGTATTCCAACTTTTCTATGGAAAAACCCATCAAAGAAATCATAGAATCATCAAAACAAGCACACAATGCAAAGAAAATAGAATCTATGAAAAACAGAACAGTCTGTAGCAATCTGGATATTTCGAATACTTCTGTAACTCTAAAAACTCTGGAAACTTTGGACGGCCTGGGACATTTATCTATTAATCTTCTGCAAAAATAATTGGTATTTTATCGCTCTCTGGTTAATAATGAGAATTGTTTTCGTGAGCGCGAAAGTTTCTGTTTTTCAGCAAGATCAAACAACTATCACCCAAGAAGATCCTAAAGGCTTTACTTGGCACAAACACTAATTAAAACATAAAAAACACAATCATAACAGTAGCATAATTGTGCTAACACTCAAGAACAGGAAGCAAAAAGCAAAAATAAAATTTATTCATTGGGTTGCCTCCCAACAAGCGCTATTGTTTCACGCTCCTAGCTAGGCATAAAGCAAGGATCTAAGTTTTGTCATCTTTGTTTCGAGATCCATAAGATGCCCTCATGATTGATTCGTATGGTGGCCTAATTCTTGTTCTAGGGAAGTGTTTCATACCCTTCCTTAGTGTAAATTGAAACTTAATATTGCCTTCTTTCATATCAATCACGACACCTATAGTGCGGAAAAACGGTCTACCAAGAATAATTGGACAAGACGGATTGCAATCAATATCAAGAACAATAAAATCTATGGGCACATAATTCCTATTTGCAAGAATAAGAAGATCATTAATTCTTCCCATATGCTTTTTAATAGTAGAATCCGCCAAGTGCAAATTTAAAGAACATTCTTCAACATCGGTAAGACCAAGCACATCACATCAAGATTTCGGAATTGCAGAAACACTAGCTCCCAAGCCACACAAAGAAAAACACTCAGAATTTTTAATCTTGACCTTGATAGTAGGTTCCCATTCATCATGCAATTTTCTAGGAATTGAAACTTCTAATTACAACTTTTCTTCTAAAGCTTTCATCATAGCATCAACAACATGTTTAGTCAAAGATTTATTTTGTTCATAAGCATGGGGTGAATTTATCATGGATTGCAACAAAGAAATATAATCAATCAAAGAGAAACTATCATAGCTAATGTCTTTGGAATCAAAAAGAGTGGGTACATCACTAGTTAAAGTTTTAACCTCTTCAAACCCACTTTTATCAATTTTCTCAACAAGATTTTCGCCCTCCAAATTATCGGGATGCCTTCTAACTAAAGTTGACTCTTCTCTAGTCCCTTTTTCATCAATCTTAACTTTACTAAACAAGGAATCAATAGAAGAAACACCAATCATTTTAAGATGTTCTTTTTTATCTTGTAGCGCGATTGGTTTAGCGGCCATTTGATTTACTAGGGTAGCTTGTGCATCGGATATTTTTCCTAGCAAACTTTCAGCAAAATCATAGTTAGATTTGAGATTGCAAACTTCTCTACTAATATCATCAAGTTGTTTTGTTATAGCATCTAGCAAAATAGAGTGCTCTTTGAGTACTTCGGTTAAATAGTTATTATGCTCAAATTATATAGTAATATATTCCTTAGTACTTTTCTCAATTTCAAGCAAAATATTGGGGTAAGGAACATCATAATATTTTCTTTGAGGTATCATGACTACGCAAACAGGAACGCACGCAAAAACAGATCCGGCAAGAAAACAGCAAACGAAAAAGAGGGCGAATAAAATGGAAATTTTTTGTGAAGTGGGGGAGAGGAAAACGAGACGCAAATGGCAAATAATGTAAAATGCGAGGAGATGAGATTTGTGACCCTCCCCGGAAACGGTGCCAGAAATTGGCACGTGGACGGGAGACTATCTTCACTTGATCATCCCCAGCAACGACACCAGAAATTCCTTTTGATGCGGCTTGAAGCAACGTCGGTATTTCCCCGAAAAGGAAGGGATGATGCAGCACAACGACGGTAGGTATTTCCCTCAATGATGAAACCAAGGTTATCGAACCAGTAGGAGAACCAAGCTATACTACGTAAACAACACCCGTGCACAAATAACAAATACTCACAACCTGGTGTGTAAAAGGGTTTGTCAATCCCTTTCGGGTAGCGGTGCCAGAAATTGGCAAACGTATGTGAGAGAGTTGTAAATACTGATAGATCAAACGCCAAATAAAATAAATTGCAGCAAGGTATTTTTGTATTTTTTATTTAATAGATATGAAAATAAAAGGAAAATAAAATAGATCGCAAAGGCAAACAATATGAGAAAGAGACCCCGGGACCGTAGGTTTCACTAGTGGATTCTCTCGAGAAAAATAGCAACCAAATTACTATTGGGCAATTGATATAACTTTAAATAATCATGATGATATCCAGGCAATGATCATTATATAGGCATCACATCCAAGATTAGTAGACCGACTCCTCCCTGCATCAACTACTATTACTCCACACATCGACCGCTATCCAGCATGCATCTAGTGTATTAAGTTCATGGAGAAACAGAGTAATGCAATAAGAACGACGACATCATGTAGAGAAGAACTATTTATGTAGAAATAGACCCCATCGTTTTATCCTTAGTAGCAACAATACATACGTGTCGGTTCCCCTTCTGTCACTGGGATCAAGCACCGTAAGATCGAACCCACTACAAAGCACCTCTTCCCATTGCAAGATAAATAGATCAAGTTGGCCAAACAAAACCCAAATATCGAAGAAAAAATACGAGGATATAAGCAATCATGCATATAAGAGATCAAAGGAACTCAAATAACTTTCATGGATAAAAAGAGATAGATCTGATCATAAATTCAAAGTTCATCAGATCCCAACAAACACACCACAAAAGAGTTACATCATATGGATCTCCAAGAGACCATTGTATTGAGAATCAAACGAGAGAGAGCAAGCCATCTAGCTACTAACTACGGACCCTAAGTTCCACAAAGAACTACTCACGCATCATCGGAGAGGCACCAATGGAAGTGGTGAACCCCTCTATCATGGTGTCTAGATTGGATCTGGTGGTTCTAGACTCTGCAGCAACTAGAATTGATTTTCGTCGACACCGCAAGGGATTCTGGAATATTGGGGTAGTTATAGAGCAAAGAGGTCGTCTGGGGGCACCCGTGGTGGGCACAACCCACCAGGGCATGCCTAGGACCCCAGACGCGCCCTGGTGGGTTGTGCTTCCCTCGGAGCACCCTGTAACAGCCCCAAAATTGGGATATCAATTTTTGTGCTGTTATTCCTTCCTGGCACTCATTTTTCAAAAATTTCCCCTGAGTTTGCTAGATGACTCTGACAATTCTTGTCATTTTCAACCTTTCAAAAACCTCGCTCATGTATTTGTCAGTGGGCAAGCCCTCATCTGCATCATCCCAACCCTCTCAAACCCTAATTCCAATTTTTTGGAATTTGGATATGCCCTTTGTGCATACAAAGGAGCCATCATTTTCCTTGATCTGTTGATCCTCCCAATTGTTTCCAGAGATCCTCCTATCTTTCTGAACCTTGGATGAGCAAAAATATTGCTAAGTCTCATGCAGTATTTTTGAATTGTGATTTATTCCTTTTCTTGCCTTTCCGAGGAATCAAATCCAAAGGCATAACGAGCCATCTCCTAAATTCATGAGAATTGGTGGAGTTGATGCTTATGCCTAATCCATGCCCTGGCAAATATATTGGTCATAATTAAATAAGGAAAATTGCCTTTTCTTATTTAATGCCAATATTGCATTTATGCCACTTTCTAAAGGAACTACCATTTTTATAGTAGATAAAATTCCCACATAAATTGTGGAGCTTGTGCTTGCTATATAATCACTAGTTCCATCCTTATCTCATTTTCCGTAGATCAAAAATGGAGCACATGATCCAATGCAAGTTTCTGCCTTCTCTGAAATTTTGCAAAGGAAGTGCTTTATTCCTAATCCCAATGGATCTGCAATTTGGCAGGGTGGTTAACATTGTTAAATAACCCATGGATGCCAAATATGAGCTCAATCCATTCATCCTAGCTCCCTCTGCAATTTGTTCAAAGTTCCTGACCAGAACACAACTTTGTGAAGGAAGTACCTTCATAGAGTTTCCAAATGGGATGAAACTTTTCCATGCTCTCAAGTATCTCAAATAATTAGCCTCCCCCTAAATCCAGTTCATTTCATTGCACTATGTGAGCACAGGAGCAATTCTTGGTTTCTATCCAATTTTTTAGGTTGTGAAGCAAGTATATTTTATATTGCTTCATTATGGCTGAAACTTTTTCCAGACCTTCTCCTATCCATATTATCCCTCTCCACAAAACCTTGGCTCATTTCAGTTAGCCATTTGCCTTGAGGAATTTTCTCAAGTTTCTGGACCTGGGAGATGTTTGTGAAACAAGTACCATTTTCGCAAGACCATTTGGTATGATAATTTTGCATCATCTATAGATGATCAAATCATTAAGCTTTGCCAAATTTTAGCTCAATCCATCACCCCTAGTGAGTGCTTCTTCTTGATTTAGTTTCTGGGTTAGGTTTAGCAATTGCACAACAACTATGCTAAATACTTGACCAAATGTTCTCATAATTACCAGGACCGTAGTCCTTGCTACCCTAAGCCTCCTAGACATCAATTTTACCTTTTTACCCTCTCTGGTTTACTCTCTAGTGTGTGGCCAAGTTTGCACCACCAAACTTGTGGAGCTTGGTTTACTCTACTCCCTATGTCGTTGCTCGTTTCTTTACCATGGTAACACTCTCTCTTAGAAGGACTATGCGGTAGACATGAGCTATCATAAGTAAAAAAAACCCGGAGCGTGCCTTGACCGTGGTGACCACAGGTGTAAGGAGCCCAAATCGGTGGTCTAGCCACTGTTCGCGTCGCCATCACTGCCTCGACCGCCTCTGGCCTCGCCATTAATGCCCAACGGCTCCCCCTCGACGTGTTCTTCCCCCTGGACCTCTGGCCCCCTTCGTTTTCTTCTCCGACGAGCCGTGTTAATGACCAAACAGTGAGTGTTCCTGTGCATCGTCGCCTTCCTCCCCGGTGTCCTCTTCCTCCTCTTGTCCTCGAGCTCTGCTCATCTCCGTGAGCCTCTGCGCCGTGTTCGCTTCTCTCCTCGTCGCCTTCCCGCCGCTTCTCGCGAGCCTTGGCCGCGCCTGCCAACACTACGCCATCGTTGATCCGCGGACATGTCGCCCGCCGCGTGCCACCTCCTCCCCCTCCTTCCTGAGCTCTCCCCGCGGCTATATATAGCGCCCCCGAGCTCTCTCGCAGTCCTCAAGCCTCCCCAAGCCACTCACCCCTCCCAGGAGTCGCTCTCTGACCACCACCATCACCATAGCCGCTGCCTCGGGTCTTACCCGATTTTGGTGATCCCGAGGTCCCCTTGCCGTTCCTCCCCACCACCATATCCACCATACTCTGGCAAGCCTCCCCGTGGCCTCGGCCTCTTCCCTTCCCCACCATAGCGTTGTGTCCATCGGCGGCCGAATCCACTCCCCGCCGTGGGCCGTGCAGCTCCCTCCCTGGTGTTCCTCAGCAGAAGCTAGCACCACCCCGAGGTGCCCCTCGCTGTCGTGAGCATTTCGGTAGGTCGCCCATCCACTGCCGTGGCCGGACGCGTCAGCGAGCGCCGTCGGGGCGGGCGTCTCCCCTCGGCCAGGTGCGCGTCGAGCGGGAGGAAGAAGAAGCCAGCCGAGCGGGCCCCACCCCTCGTGGGCCCCCCTCGCCAGCGACCCCGCGTTGACCCCGCCTTGCCACGTCAGTGAAGTGGCGGCGCCTCGGGCTGTTTTCCGTTTTCGGAACACCCATGGCGTATTCCCTGGAGTGCGCTTTCCCTCAGCCGAAAGCGTATTGCTCCTCTTCTTTGGGCCAGAATGCACTTTACTTTCTGGAAAGCGTATTTCTGAGAAAGACACGATCTGTTTTTCTGCCAGGGGCCAGTTTGTAATGATTTTCTTTACAAATAGGTCCCTGGTAGTTAAACAATCATATCTTTTTACCCGTAGCTCGAAATCAGGTGATTCCAAAGCCCACGTCTTTGTTTCGTCGAGCCCGTTCCGTTGGTATCATTTTCATATTATTTTCACACAGTGAAAATGACTCTTTTGCCCTTGCCCGTAAACAGCCCCTCCTGGAGGCGAATCCGCGAGCAGTGCCGACAAGGTACTGGCCCGCGACATGAGTGCTCGTTGCATCGGCGCCGTGCACGCCGCACACTACGACACTAGGGTCCTCATTTCCCTAAGAGCTAGATGCACGCTGCGCCAAGCCGCATGCGGAGCAGCGACGAAGAAGAAGAAGCAGCAAGATGGAGGTAGAAGAAGGAGGCTGCCAGTGGGCCCTGGACCCACGGGTCAGCAGGTGAAACCACTGTTCATTGGGTGCGTCCAGTATTTCTCGGGAGTCTGATCTCGAGTGCCCCTAGCGGTGGATATATCCAGGTTTTCCATATCCCTTCCCGGGTGCACCAATTATCGGTGCCCCCATCCCGTCTGAATTTCACCAAAGGGTTAAAAATTAACGCCGAGGTTTTTCCCCGGAGTGGTTATTGTTTCAGCTATGTTGTAACTCTAGAAATCTCGAGGAGGAGATTCTTTTTAAGGGGGGAATAGTTGTAACAGCCCAAAAATTGGGTTATCAATTTTTGTGCTGTTATTCCTTCCTGGCACTCATTTTTCAAAAATTTCCCCTGAGTTTTCTAGATGACTCTGACAATTCTTGACCTTTTCAACCTTTCAAAAACCTTGCTCATGTATTTGTTAGTGGGCAAGCCCTCATCTGCATCATCCCAACCCTCTCAAAACCTAATTCCAATTTTTTGGAATTTGGATATGCCCTTTGTGAATACAAAGGAGCCATCATTTTCCTTGATATGTTGATCCTCCCAATTATTTCCAGAGATCCTTGAGGGAGTCCTGGATTAGGGGGTGTTCGGGTAGCCGGACTATACCTTCAGCCGGACTCCTGGACTATGAAGATACAAGATTGAAGACTTCGTCCCGTGTCCGGATGGGACTTTCCTTTGCGTGGAAGGCAAGCTTGGCGATGCGGATCTTCAATATCTCCTACCATTGTAACCGACTCTATGTAACCCTAACCCTATCCGGTGTCTATATAAACTGGAGGGTTGTAAGTCCGTAGGCAAGCAACTCCATATACAACAATCATACCATAGGCTAGCTTCTAGGGTTTAGCCTCCTTGATCTCGTGGTAGATCTACTCTTGTACTACCCATATCATCAATATTAATCAAGCAGGACGTAGGGTTTTACCTCCATCAAGAGGGCCCGAACCTGGGTAAAACATCGTGTTCCCTGCCTCTTGTTACCATCCGGCCTAGACGCACAGTTCGGGACCCACTACCTGAGATCCGCCGGTTTTGACACCGACATTGGTGCTTTCATTGAGAGTTCCTCTGTGTCGTCGCCTTTAGGCCCGATGGCTCCTCTGATCATCAACAACGATACGGTCCAGGGTGAGACTTTTCTCCCCGGATAGATCTTCGTCTTCGGCGGCTTCTCTCTGCGGGCCAATTCGCTCGGCCACCTGGAGCAGATCGAAAGCTACGCCCCTGGCCATCAAGTCAGGTTTGGAAGCTTAAACTACACGGCTGACATCCGCGGAGACTTGATCTTCGACGGGTTCGAGCCACGGCCAAGCGCGCCGCACTATCTCGAGGGGCATGATCTAGCTCCGTCCCCGGATAGTGTCCTGGAGGCCGCACACGCATCGGTTCCGACCCCTAACTCGAAGCCTATTGCGCCAATCGAGGATGAGTGGTTGGACGTCACCTCGGGGGCTCCGATCCCGAAAATGATCGAGCCGAACGCTAGCCCCGCACTCCGCATGACCCGTGACTCCGAGGATCCGGACTCCGAACCCCCTGCGCCCCTGCCAATCGAATTCTATTGGGCGCCGATAATGGTGTTCACCGTCGCAGACATCTTTCAGCATTCGCCTTTTGGCGACATCCTGAATTCTCTTAAGTCTCTCTTATGAGGAGAGCCCTGGCCGGACTACAGTCAGCGAGGGTGGGATACAGACGATGAGGAAATTCAAAGCCCACCCACCACCCACTTTGTAGCCACTGTCGACGATCTAACCGACATGCTTGACTTCAGCTCCGAAAACATCGACGGCATGGACGACGATGTAGGAGACGAACAGGAACCAACACTTGTAGGGCGCTGGAAGGCCACCTCGTCATATGACATATATATGGTGGATACTCCAAAAGATGGAGATGGCGATGGAACAGTGGGGGATGACGCCCCCAAGAAACAGCCAAAGCGCCGGCGTCAGCGGCGCCGCTCTAAATCCCGCCAAAGCAAAAACGGTGATTCCGGCATGGGAGATAATACTACCTCGAATAGCGCCGAAGAACACCCACCTCAGCAAGATTCGGCACAGGAAGATGGAGAATCCATCCCTCATGAGAGAGCGGCAGACCGAGCGGTCAAGGATGATAACTATACGCCTCCCTTCGAAGACGAGGCAAGCCTCGATGACGACGAATTCGTCATACCATCAGACCCCGCCGAACAAGAGCGTTTTAAACGCAGGCTTTTAGCCACGGCAAGCAGCCTCAAGAAAAAGCAGCAACAACTTAGAGCTGCCCAAGATTTGCTAGCTGACAGATGGACTGAAGTCCTTGCGGCCGAAGAGTATGAACTCGAACGCCCCTCCAAGAGTTATCCGAAGCGCAGGCCGCTACCCCGATCAGAGGAGGAAGCACCTACATCACCAGCGCATGACATGGCAGACCGGCCACCTCGCGGCCACGACAGAGAGGCCTCTCGGCCCTCCACCCAAGCCATGCCCCGACGCCGCTCAACTAAGGCACGGGAAAATGCGCCCGACCTGCGAGACATACTGGAGGATAAGGCAAGACAAACAAGATCGATCTACAGATTGCACAGGCGCCCTACGACATGTGACAATGATCTTCACTCCGGATACAACAAATCCGGCCGGGCCAAACACAACAGACATAACTCTTCTGAGCTGCGTCATGATATAGACCAGTATAGAGGCACCGCACACCCGCTATGCTTCACGAATGAAGTAATGGATCATAAAATCCCAGAGGGTTTCAAACCCGTAAACATCGAATCATACGATGGCACAACAGATCCGGCGGTATGGATCGATGATTATCTCCCTCACATCCACATGGCACGCGGCGATGATCTACACGCCATCAAATACCTCCCGCTTAAACTTAAAGGACCGGCCCGGCATTGGCTTAACAGCTTGCCAGCAGACTCAATCGGTTCTTGGGAGGACCTGGAAGCCGCATTCCTCGACAACTTCCAGGGCACTTACGTGCGACCACCGGATGCCGATGACTTAAGCCACATAATTCAGCAGCCAGAAGAATCAGCCAGACAATTCTGGACACGGTTCCTAACAAAGAAAAACCAGATAGTTGACTGTCCGGACGCCGAGGCCCTAGCAGCCTCCAAGAATAACATCCGCGACGAGTGGCTTGCCCGGCACCTGGGACAGGAAAAGCCGAAATCCATGGCAGACCTCACGACACTCATGACCCGCTTTTGCGCAGGAGAAGACAGCTGGATAGCTCGCAGTAACAACTTATCAAAGAACCCTGGTAATTCGGATACCAAGGACAAAACTGGCAGGACACGTCGGAATAAGCAAAAACGTCGCGTTAGCAGCGACAACAATGAAGACACGGCAGTCAATGCCGGATTCAAAGGCTATAAATCTGGTCAGCGGAAAAAGCCATTCAAAAAGAATACTCAGGGCCCGTCCAGTTTGGTCCGAATACTCGATCGCTTGTGCCAGATACATGGCACCCCGAAAGGCCAGCCAATCACACTAACAGGGATTGTTGGGTGTTCAAGCAGGCAGGCAAGTTAAGGGCCGAAGACAGAGACAAGGGGCTGCACAGCGATGACGAGGAGCCCAAGCCGCCGAACAACAATGGACAGAAGGGCTTTCCCCCACAAGTGCGGATGGTGAACATGATATACGCAACTGTAACGCCCCAGATATAACTTTCCCAATTTGTACTCCAACTCTTGCCGTTTCCGGCGTTAAGTTATATTTATTTCTCGGGTTTGGGTCTTTGTCTCCGTGTGTTGTTTTCGTTTTCATGCATCTCATATCATGTCATCATGTGCATTGCATTTGCATACGTGTTCATCTCATGCATTCGAGCATTTTCCCCGTTGTCCGTTTTGCATTCGGCGCTTCGTTCTCCTCCGGTGGTCATTTCTAGCTTTCTTTCGTGTGTGGGGATTAAACATTTCCGGATTGGACCGAGACTTTCCAAGCGGCCTTGGTTTACTACCGGTAGACCGCCTGTCAAGTTTCGTATCATTTGGACTTTGTTTGATACTCCAACGGTTAACCGAGGGACCGAAAAGGCCTCGTGTGTGTTGCAGCCCAACAACCCTCCAATTTGGCCCAAAACCCACCAAACTCTGCTCCATGTCCTAGAGCGTTCGATCACGATCGCGTGGCCAAAAATCGCACCTCATTTGGACTCTCCTAGCTCCCTCTATGCCTATTTAAACACCCCCATTCCAAATCCCGGGTCTCCTCCCCCAAAACCCTAAAATCTCAGATCCGCCGCCGCCGGACACGTCCGACTTACCCCGCCGCCGCCACGTGTCGCCGCCCCATTGGCCGCGCCGCCGCCCCACATCCCCGCCGGCCCGGGAGCACAAGGCCGGCCCCCGGGGCCCATCTCGCCTCGCCCCGCTTCCCGGTGGAGCCGCCTCCACGCGCCGCCGCTCGCGCCCGACGCCAGCCGCCGCCGCCGCCG
>NC_041386.1:272558593-272568151 GCF_002162155.2 Triticum dicoccoides | reverse complement strand
CCAGCCGTCCGCCGCCGCCTCGGCCGCCGGCCGCTGCCGCCCAGGCCGCCGTCCGCCGCACGCCGGAGGACTCGCCTCGCCGGAGCTCCGGCCGGGTCCGATCTGGTCAGGTGGATCAGATCCACCGGTTCAGCGATCCAAACGCAGCCCCGCCGCCCGGATCCCTCCGTCCCGGGATATCCTCGCCCCGTTGACTTTTGCAGGGTATAAATTTCGTCTAAGTCCTGAAATCTACAGATCCAAGTGCCTTTGTTCGCGGCTCCGTAACTTTGCATCCGTAGCTCCGATTCATGCATATAGCATATCAAAGTGTTCACCTCAGAGAGTACATCATTTCATTCCATTGCATCATTTTCATTTGAGGTCATCTTGTTGCCCGAAATGCTGAGCCTTCATGAGTTAATTGTCAGATCTCCTAGTTCATCTTAGACTTTTGTCATTTTTGCCATGATTATTGTGTGCATGCTATGCCTGTGAGTCCTTCATATGTTTTGTTAAGAATTTTGTCTTCTTTCCAGAGGTGCAACCCATGCATTTTTATGATGTGTGTGGTGACTTGTGCAAGCTTGCAAAGTGAGGCACCCGGTAAATCTGTTTTCAGAGATTTAGTTGTTTTCACTAAGTCTGGGATTATTTAGTTCATGATGCCATATGTTCAGCTTGTTTCCTAGTGATCCGTGCCTCTTTTGAGGATGATCAGTAAAGGAGTTTTGTTAATCTTGTTATTTTCTATCCATCCATGTCTTTGTTTGCAATTATAGAGCACCCTAGCTTGAGTCAATCGAGCTCTACTTTTGCTTCGTTGTGAATCTGGGCAGATCGTCAACTCGTTTGCGATTTTGCCAATGTTATTGTAGTTGATCCGTGCATGCTATGCCATTGTTCTTGCTATGTCTGGCTTGAATTTTTTGCCTTCTTAATGGATGTATGCTTGCCTTGCCATGACTTGCACCGTGGTCAGTGCATCGAGCTCATTTACGTGCCTTCGTGAGTTATATTTTAGCATGTCTCAGTTTTCACTAAGTCTGAAAACTGATTGTGTTTTAGCTATGTTCGTGTGCTTATTAGTATATTTTGTGATCCCTTTTGGCCCCAGGTCATTATGGGTCTTTTGTTAAGCTTGTTGAGTAGCTCCATGCCATGTTCTTACTTGTCTTAATCAGGTCATGTATCATGTTGTTTTGCTGCTCCGAAGAGGACTTCGTGATCTGAAATTCCAGACAAGTGTTAATTTCACAAAGTCTGAGATCTGTTTTGCATTTGCGTTTTTGCCATGCTTGTTTGAACCTCATAATGGATGATTTGGCCGTGTCTCAGTGCTAGTCTTTTGTTAAGCATCTTGTGTGCATCCCTGCCATGTATTTTGTTGTCATGTTTGGTGGCTGTAGCATGTTCATTTCATTGCGTTTAGATCCCTACTTGCTGTAAATTGTAGACCGGTGTCATTCTTAAAACGCTTGCCATTTCCAAACCGTAACTTCGTTTCCAATGATCTTTATATCGTTTTCAAGCGATGTCATCTCATCTTTCCAGTGGCACCCTTGGAATTCCAAGTTGAGGCCAGGTTCATGCTTTTCCTGTCATATCTTGCATTTTGCATTCCGCATCGCATCGCGCATAGCATATCATCATTGCATCTTATTGTTTGAGCTTGCACGTGGTTGATTGTATCCTTGTTGCTTGTTTGTCTTGTTTGATTAGAGCCGGGAGACGAGTTCGCTACCGAGGAGCCCGTTGAGTTTGCTTTTGAGGATCCAGTCAACTCTGACAACTGTGCAGGCAAGATGATCATACCCTCGAAATCACTACTATCTTTGCTATGCTAGTTTGCTCGCTCTTTTGCTATGCCAATGCTATGATGCCTACCACTTGCTTGCCAGCCTCCCAAATTGCCATGTCAAACCTCTAACCCACCATGTCCTAGCAAACCGTTGATTGGCTATGTTACCGCTTTGCCCAAGCCCCTGTTATAGCGTTGCCAGTTGCAGGTGAAGATTGGAGGCGTTCCTTGTTGGAACATATATTTACTTGTTGGGATATCATTATATTGCTATGTTATCTTAATGCATCTATATACTTGGTAAAGGGTGGAAGGCTTGGCCTCTCACCTAGTGTTTTGTTCCACTCTTGCCGCCCTAGTTTCCGTCATATCGGTGTTATGTTCCCGGATTTTGCATTCCTTACGAGGTTGGGTTATAATGGGAACCCCTTGATATTTCGCCTTGATTAAAGCTTGTCCAGCAATGCCCAACATTGGTCTTACCATTTGACACCTAGCCTTTTCTTTCCCTTGGGTTCTGCAGACTGAAGGATCATCTTATTTTAACCCCCCCGGGCCAGTGCTCCTCTGAGTGTTGGTCCAACTAGAGTCCTGTGCAGCGCCCCCTCGGGGAAACTCGAGGTTTGGTTTTAGTTGTATGGAGCGCTCATCTGAGTGTGCCCTGAGAAAGAGATATGTGCATCTCCTATCGGGATTTGTCGGCACATTCGGGCGGTGTTGCTGGTCTTGTTTTAACCTGTCGAAGTGTCTTGAATTACCGAGATACCGAGTCTGATTGGAACGTCTTGGGAGGAGGTCTATTCCTTCGTTGACCGTGAGAGCTTGTCATGGGCTAAGTTGGGACTCCCCTGCAGGGATTGAACTTTCGAAAGCCGTGCCCATGGTTATGGGCAGATGGGAATTTGTTAATGTCCGGTTGTAGATAACTTGAACCTTAATTAATTAAAATGAATCAACTGTGTGTGTTACCGTGATGGCCTCTTCTCGACGGAGTCCGGGATGTGGACACGGTGTTGGTGTAATGTTTGCGCAGGTTGTTCTCTAGCTTCTCGCTCATGCTTTGCCTCCTCTTCTTGCCCTCTTTTGCGTATAAGTTAGCCACCATACTTGCTAGTCGCTTGCTGCAGCTCCACTTATATTTGCCTTACCCCTTCCTATAAGCTTAAATAGTCTTGATCGCGAGGGTGCGAGATTGCTGAGTCCCTGTGACTCACAGATTACTATAACTCCAGATGCAGGTCCAGGTGATTCCGCTCCAGGTGACGAGTACAAGCTCAAGTGGGAGTTCGACGAGGACTCTCAGTGCTACTACGTTTCCTTTCCCGATGATCAGTAGTGGTGCCCAGTTGGGGGTGATTGGGTCCGTTGTCGCATGTTGGGTTCTCTTCTATTTTGGCACCGTAGTCGGGCCATGAGTGTTTTGGATGATGTAATGTTATTTATGTTCTTGATTGACGTGGCGAGTGTAAGCCAACTATGTTCTCCCCTTTATTATTCATATTACATGGGATGTTGTGAAGATTGCCTAACTTGCGACATATGCCTTCAATGCGATTATGTCTCTAAGTCGTGCCTCGACACGTGGGAGCTATAGTCGCATCGAGGGTGTTACAAGTTGGTAATCAGAGCCTTCCCCGACCTTAGGAGCCCCATTGCTTGATCGTTTTTAGCGGCTGAGTTGTGTCTAGAAAAATGTTTTGAGTCATTTAGGAATTATATATTGGAGAGTCTAGGAATTCTTTTTACTTCCCAGTCTCCTCATCGCTCTGGTAAGGCATCCTGACGTAGAGTTTTGACTCTTCTCTTCTCAAATTTCACTAAAAATTTTTTTAGGATCACGCGAGTATCTTGGAATCGTTCCGATGGCTTATGATGAGAACATTGTCTTGGTGCCTCCTGTCAGGGGTTTAGTGGAAGTGTCACGGGGAGTTGAGCTCTGAGGTGTTGTCATCATAATTTTATCGTTGCAATTCTGGAATACTTGAGATATGTTCGCCGACATAAAAAATCTCTTTTATGCAGTTCGTTGGTGAGATAACCTCGATGCCACCCAGTACTGGGCGGGAGTTCGGGAGTATCACCATAACTTGTATAACGGATGCTTTTCGAAGGTTGAGGTAGATGGTTTCCGAAGGTTTCTTGGTTATGTGTTGAAGGATGGATACAGCTGGATGTAGGATTTGCTAGTTTGGGTGAGATATTATGCTTCCTCTGTATCCCCAACACCTGATTGCATAACCGGAAAGGTTCGAGAGTTTCATAGGTGGGAATTCTAGTAGCTCTAGTTCTTCTTCCACGAATATTGGTTTGAGATTGAGATTTCTTACCGATTATTCGTTCTTGATCCGTACCTTGTTGATTTATTTTCTCTACCTTAATTCTACGTGGCTTCTCAATTTATGGATATGTGACCATTTGAAGAGGAATGCATTCGTTCATTTTGTTCGGATGTGAAGACTATATGTTGCAATTTTCATTCCGTTGGATTCAGCTTCAATATTTATCTGTCAATGTGCTAATGGTGGTGAACCTCTTCAGGATGGCTCCTCCAACGCGCACGACTCCGAATCCTGATCTGCCACCACCTCCACCTCCTCCAGAGGCATGGCAAGCTGTGATGGCCGCAACCAATGCAAACACACAGCTGATCATGCAAATTCTCCAAGAGCGCAATCAAGGCAGTCAAGGGAATCAAGGCAGCAATCAGAGTCACTTTGCTACACACAACCAGTTCCTTGCTAACGGGCCAAAGACTTTCAGCAATTGTGTTGAGGCAACCGATGCTGACGATTGGCTTGTGGATCTGTGTAAGCATTTCGAGTGCAGTAACGTCAGGCCTGAGGACTTTGTCTAGTTCGCTTCCTTCCAACTCAAAGATCAAGCTGCAGAATGGTTCCAGCAGTACAAGGATTCCAGAGGTGGACGTGTTATCACTTGGGATGATTTCTGTCGAGATTTCTGAGCTCATCATATTCCGCAGAGCGTGGTTGAAAGCAAGCGTGAGGAATTCCGCAATCTGAAGCAAGGCTCTTTGTCTGTCTATGACTACAACAAGTTGTTCCAGAAGCTTGCCCGCTTTGCCAAGCAGGACGTGCCTGATGAGAAGAGCATGATATACCAGTTCAGGGGTGGTCTCAGAGAAGATATTCAGCTCGCTCTTGTCCTCTTTGAGCCCTTGAGGTACGACGAGTTCTACAACATGGCACTGAAGCAAGAGGCTGCTCAGTTGAGGTGTGATGCTTCCAGGAAGCGAGTCGGAGATGTTACTTCTTCTTCCTCTACTCAATTGGCCAAGCAGCATAAGTTTTGGCTTCCTCCTCCTCCGTTCTGTCAGCCGTATCAGCAGAAGAGCAAAGGTGGCAGTGGTTCTTCCCACCCACCCAACCCTGGCTTTCAGAACAAGACTTCGTCTCAAGCTCCAAGATCGAGTGCTCCGTATCACCGTCCGCTTTCAGAGGTCACATGTAACAAGTGCCAACAGAAGGGTCACTATGCCAACAAGTGTTTCAACCAGAGGCGTCTTCCTCCTCCTCCTGTCAGATCGGCAAGTACAGCTGTGGTCAAGCATAACCCTAAGTTCGCCAAGGTCAATTTGATGAATGCAGCTCAAGCAGAGGACTCGTCAGATGTGATCATGGGTAACCTTCCTGTTAATGATATTCCTGCAAAAGTTCTTTTTGACACTGGTGCATCGCATTGTTTCATCTCGAGACCTTTTGCATCTAAGCATGATTTTGTTACTCAAGTGTTGCCAAAGCCGTTGGCTATCGTCTCTCCGGCCCGTCAAATGACATCTCGAGTATGCCTTCCGGATGTTGCTATCACTTTGGGTGACTATAAGTTCCTTTCTTCCCCAATTGTTCTTGGTAACTCGGATATTGATCTTATTCTCGGAATGGATTGGCTTTCTAAGCACAAGGCACATCTTGATTGTGCTGCCAGGCAGATTCAATTGACTCATTCGTCTGAGGATGTAATTGTCTTTGCCGCTTGGGATAATACTATTCGTCTGCTTTCTCTCAATGAGAAGGGTGAATTGGATGCCATCTCGCAAATTCCAGTCGTTTTCGAATATCAAGACGTCTTTCCAGAAGAGCTCCCAGGAATGCCTCCGCACCGGCCAATTGAATTCGTTATTGATCTTGAGCCTGGCACGGAACCTGTGTGCAAGCGTCCTTACAAGCTCGGACCTGAAGAGTTGAAGGAGTTGAAGAAGCAACTCGATGAGAAAGAAAGAATGGGTCTTATCCGGCCTAGTTCTTCTCCGTGGGGTTGTGGTGTTCTTTTTGTGAAGAAGAAGGATGGAACGGACCGACTTTGTGTTGATTACCGTCCGGTGAACAAGAAGACCATCAAGAACAAATACCCACTTCCCAACATCAATGAGCTGTTCGAACAACTCAAAGGTGCCCAAGTATTCTCCAAGCTTGATCTCCGTATGGGTTATCACCAGATTCACATTCGTGAAGAAGATATTCCCAAGACAGCATTCAGAACAAGCTTTGGTTCATATGAATACACTGTCATGTCTTTTAGCCTCGCCAACGCTCCTCCGACGTTCTCTCTCATGATGAACTTCATCTTCAACGCCTTCACCAATGACTTCGTTTTGGTCTATCTCGACGACATTCTGGTTTTCTCGAAGAACAAGGAAGATCATGCCAAGCATTTGCGTTTGGTTCTTGATAAGCTCAGAGAACACCAGTTCTACGCCAAGTTCTCCAAGTGTGAATTTTGGCTCGATGAGGTTCTTTATCTTGGTCATATCATCTCTGCCAAGGGCATTACCGTGAATCCTGAGAAGGTGTCTGCAATTGTGAATTGGGAACCTCCTCAGAACATGAAGCAACTCTGCAGTTTCCTCGGTCTCGCAAGCTATTGCAGGAGATTCGTTGAAAACATTTCCAAGATCGCGAAGCCTCTCTATAATCTTCTTCAGAAGCACGTCAAGTACGTTTGGTCTCCGGAGTGTGATATTGCTTTCAACGCTTTGAAAGAGAAGTTGATCACTGCTCCAGTTCTGACTCTGCCTGATGAATCCAAGCCATACGAGGTCTTTTGTGATGCCTCCCTCCAAGGTCTTGGCGCAGTTTTGATGCAAGAGAAGAAAGTTGTTGCTTATACATCTCGCCAGTTGAAGCCTAATGAGAAGAACTACCCCACTCATGATCTCGAGTTGGCGGCAGTTGTGCATGCTTTGTTGACTTGGAGACATCTTCTATTGGGAAGAAAAGTGGACATTTTCACTGATCACAAGAGTCTCAAGTACATCTTCACTCAGCCTAATCTCAACCTCAGGCAAACTCGATGGGACGAAATGATTCAAGAGTATAATCTGAGTATCGAGTATACTCGAGGCAAGGCCAATGTGATTGCTGCCGCTTTGAGCAGAAAGGCTTACTGCAACAGTCTGATTCTCAAGCCTTATCAACCCGAGCTTTGTGAAGCTTTCCGCAAACTTAATCTGCAAGTTGTTCCCCAAGGTTTCCTCGCCAACCTTCAAGTCTCTCCTACTTTAGAAGACCAGATTCGACAAGCCCAGCTTCTTGATGCTATGGTGAAAAAGGTGAAGATTGGGATCTCCAAGAGTCAGTCCAAGTACAAGTGCTACCGCCTTGATGACAAGGACACTCTCTTCTTCGAGGATCGTATTGTTGTGCCCAAAGGTGACCTCCGTAAAGTGATCATGAACGAGGCTCAAAATTCTCTCCTCTCCATCCACCCTGGGAGCACGAAGATGTATCAGGATCTCAAGCAAGCTTATTGGTGGACTCGAATGAAGCGCGAGATCGCTCAATTTGTGAATGAATGTGATGTCTACGGAAGAGTGAAGGCAGAACACCAAAGGCCAGCAGGTCTCCTCCAACCTCTTGCCATTCCATAATGGAAGTTTGACCACATTGAAATGGACTTCGTGACTGGGTTTCCAAAGTCCAAGCGTGGCAATGATGCTATATTCGTTGTCATCGACAAGCTCACCAAAGTGGCTCACTTTCTGCCTATCAAAGAGTCGATCACTGCAGCTCAATTGGCGGAACTCTATACCTCTCGCATTGTCTCTCTGCACGGTATTCCTCAAGTGATATCTTCAGACCGTGGCAGCATCTTTACCTCCAAGTTTTTGGATTCTTTTCAGAAGGCCATGGGCACTAACATCCGCTTCAGCACAGCTTTCCATCCTCAAACAAGCGGTCAAGTCGAGCGTGTCAACCAGATTCTTGAAGAAATGCTCAGGGCTTGTGTGATCTCCTTCGGCATGAAGTGGGAGGACTGTCTTCCTTATGCTAAATTCTCATATAACAACAGTTTTCAAGCAAGTTCGGGCAAGGCCCCATTTGAAATTCTGTATGGCAGGAAGTGCCGTACCCCTCTCAACTGGTCTGAAACCGGTGAATGTCAGCTTTTGGGTAATGACGTAATCACAAAAGCAGAAGAAATGTGCAAAGTCATTCGTGATAACCTCAAAGCAGCCCAATCCCGCCAGAAGAGCTACTATGATAGTAAGCACGGTGATTTGGCTTTCGAGATCGGAGATCATGTTTACCTCCGTGTCTCTCCTATGAAAGGTACTCGGCGCTTCGGTATCAAAGGGAAGCTTGCCCCTAGATACGTGGGACCTTTCAAGATTGTCAGCAAGAGAGGCGACCTCGCCTATCAACTCGAGCTTCCTTCAAACTTTGCAAATGTTCATGACGTGTTCCATGTCTCTCAGCTTCGAAAGTGCTTCAAGACTCCTGACCGCACCGTCAACTTCGAGGACATTGATCTCCAAGAAGATCTCTCTTATCGTGAGCACCCAGTTGCTATTCTTGAAGAGACTGAACGCAAGACTCACAACAAGTCAATCAAATTTCTCAAAGTCAAGTGGTCGCACCATTCCGACCGTGAAGCTACCTGGGAACGCGAGGATCACCTCCGTTCTGAGTACCCAGAGTTCTTTCAGTCCTAGATCTCGGGACGAGATCTTTTCGTAGTGGTGGAGTGTTGTAACGCCCCAGATATAACTTTCCCAATTTGTACTCCAACTCTTGCCGTTTCCGGCGTTAAGTTATATTTATTTCTCGGGTTCGGGTCTTTGTCTCCGTGTGTTGTTTTCATTTTCATGCATCTCATATCATGTCATCATGTGCATTGCATTTGCATACGTGTTCATCTCATGCATTCGAGCATTTTCCCCGTTGTCCGTTTTGCATTCCGGCACTTCGTTCTCCTCCGGTGGTCATTTCTAGTTTTCTTTCGTGTGTGGGGATTAAACATTTCTGGATTGGACCGAGACTTGCCAAGCGGCCTTGGTTTAATACCGGTAGACCGCCTGTCAAGTTTCGTATCATTTGGACTTTGTTTGATACTCCAACGGTTAACCGAGGGACCGAAAAGGCCTCGTGTGTGTTGCAGCCCAACACCCCTCCAATTTGCCCCAAAACCCACCAAACTCTCCTCCATGTCCTAGAGCGTTCGATCACAATCGCGTGGCCGAAAACCGCACCTCATTTGGACTCTCCTAGCTCCCTCTATGCCTATTTAAACACTCCCCCATTCCAAATCCCGGGTCTCCTCCCCCGAAACCCTAAAATCTCAGATCCGCCGCCGCCGGACACGTCCAACGGCGCCGGACACGTCCGACTTACCCCGCCGCCACCACGTGTCGCTGCCCCGTTGGCTCCGCCGCCGCCCCACATCCCCGCCGGCTCGGGAGCCCAAGGCCAGCCCCCGGGGCCCATCTCGCCTCGCCCCGCCGCCCGGTGGAGCCGCCTCCACGTGCCGCCCCCCGCGCCCGA
>NC_041386.1:272553055-272558257 GCF_002162155.2 Triticum dicoccoides | reverse complement strand
CGCCCCGGCCGCCGGCCGCCGCTCGCCGGAGGCCTCGCCTCGCCGGATCTCCGGCCGGGTCCGATCTGGTCGGGTGGATCAGATCCACCGGTTCAGCGATCCAAACGCAGCCCCGCCACCCGGATCCCTCCGTCCCGGGATATCCTCGTCCCGTTGACTTTTGCAGGGTATAAATTTCGTCCAAGTCCTGAAATCTGCAGATCCAAGTGCCTCTGTTAGTGGCTTCGTAACTTTGCATGCGTAGATCCGATTCATGCATATAGCACATCAAAATGTTCATCTCAGAGAGTACATGATTTCATCCCATTGCATCATTTTCATTTGAGCTCATCTTGATGCCCGAAATGCTGTTACAAGGAGCCTTCGTGAGTTAATTGTCAGATCTGCTAGTTCATCTTAGACTTTTGTCATTTTTGCCATGATTATTGTGTGCATGCTATGCCTGTGAGTCCTTCATATGTTTTGTTAAGCATTTTGTCTTCTTTCTAGAGGTGCAACCCATGCATTTTTAGGATGTGTGTGGTGACTTGTGCAAGCTTGCAAAGTGAGGACTTGTGCAAGCTTGCAAAGTGAGGCATCCGTTAAATCTGTTTTCAGAGACTAGTTGTTTTCACCAAGTCTGGGATTATTTAGTTCATGATGCCATATGTTCAGCTTGTTTCCTAGTGATCCGTGCCTCTTTTGAGGATGATCAGTAAAGGAGTTTTGTTAATCTTGTTATTATCTATCCATCCATGTCTTTGTTTGCAATTATGGAGCACCGTAGCTTGAGTCAGTCGAGCTCTACTTTTGCTTCGTTGTGAATCTGGGCAGATCGTCAACTCGTTTGCGATTTTGCCGATGTTATTGTAGTTGATCCGTGCATGCTATGCCATTGTTCTTGCCATGTCTAGCTTGAATTTTGTGCCTTCTTAATGGATGCATGCTTGCCTTGCCATGAATTGCACCGTGGTCAGTGCATCGAGCTCATTTACGTGCCTTCGTGAGTTATATTTCAGCATGTCTCAGTTTTCACTAAGTCTGAAAACTGATTGTGTTTTAGCTATGTTCGTTTGCTTATTAGTATATTTTGTGATCCCTTTTGGCCCCAGGTCACTTTGGGTCTTTTGTTAAGCTTGTTGAGTAGCTCCATGCCATGTTCTTACTTGTCTTAATCAGGTCATGTATCATGTTGTTTTGCTGCTCCGAAGAGGGCTTCATGATCTGAAATTCCAGACAAGTGTTAATTTCACTAAGTCTGAGATCTGTTTTGCATTTGCGTTTTTGCCATGCTTGTTTGAACCTCATAATGGATGATTTAGCGTGGCTCAGTGCTAGTCTTTTGTTAAGCATCTTGTGTGCATCCCTGCCATGTATTTTGTTGTCATGTTTGGTGGCTGTAGCATGTTAATTTCATTGCGTTTAGATGCCTACTTGCTGTAAATTGCAGACCGGTGTCATTCTTAAAACGCTTGCCATTTCCAAACCGTAACTCCGTTTCCAATGATCTTTATATCGTTTTCAAGCGATTTCATCTCATCTTTCCAGTGACGCCCTTGGAATTCCAAGTTGAGGCCAGGTTCATGCTTTTCCTGTCATATCTTGCATTTTGCATTCCGCATCGCATCGCGCATAGCATATCATCATTGCATCTTATTGTTTGAGCTTGCACGTGGTTGATTGTATCCTTGTTGCTTGTTTGTCTTGTTTGATTAGAGCCAGGAGACGAGTTCGCTACCGAGGAGCCCGTTGAGTTTGCTTTTGAGGATCCAGTCAACTCTGACAACTGTGCAGGCAAGATGATCATACCCTCGAAATCACTACTATCTTTGCTATGCTAGTTTGCTCGCTCTTTTGCTATGCCAATGCTATGATGCCTACCACTTGCTTGCCAGCCTCCCAAATTGCCATGTCAAACCTCTAACCCACCATGTCCTAGCAAACCGTTGATTGGCTATGTTACCGCTTTGCCCAAGCCCCTGTTATAGCGTTGCCAGTTGCAGGTGAAGATTGGAGGCGTTCCTTGTTGGAACATTTATTTACTTGTTGGGATATCATTATATTGCTATGTTATCTTAATGCATCTATATACTTGGTAAAGGGTGGAAGGCTCGGCCTCTCGCCTAGTGTTTTGTTCCACTCTTGCCGCCCTGGTTTCCGTCATATCGGTGTTATGTTCCCGGATTTTGCGTTCCTTACCGGTTGGGTTATAATGGGAACCCCTTGATATTTCGCCTTGATAAAAGCTTGTCCAGCAATGCCCAACATTGGTCTTACCATTTGCCACCTAGCCTTTTCTTTCCCTTGGGTTTTGCAGACTCAAGGGTTATCTTATTTTAACCCCCTCGGGCCAGTGCTCCTCTGAGTGTTGGTCCAAACTTGAGTCCTGTGCAGCGCCCCCTCGGGGAAACTTGAGGTTTGGTTTTAGTTGTACGGAGCGCTCATCTGAGTGTGCCCTGAGAAAGAGATATGTGCAGCTCCTATCAGGATTTGTCGGCACATTCGGGCGATGTTGCTTGTCTTGTTTTAACCTGTCGAAGTGTCTTGAATTACCGAGATACCGAGTCTGATCGGAACGTCTTGGGAGGAGGTCTATTCCTTCGTTGACCGTGAGAGCTTGTCATGGGCTAAGTTGGGACTCCCCTGCAGGGATTGAACTTTCGAAAGCCGTGCCCGCAGTTATGGGCAGATGGGAATTTGTTAATGTCCGGTTGTAGATAACTTGAACCTTAATTAATTAAAATTAATCAACTGTGTGTGTTATCGTGATGGCCTCTTCTCGGCGGAGTCTGGGAAGTGGACATGGTGTTGGAGTAATGTTTGCGCAGGTTGTTCTCTAGCTTCTCGCTCGTGCTTTGCCTCCTCTTCTCGCCCTCTTTTCCGTATAAGTTAGCCACCATACTTGCTAGTCGCTTGCTGCAGCTCCACTTATATTTGCCTTACCCCTTCCTATAAGCATAAATAGTCTTGATCGCGAGGGTGCGAGATTGCTGAGTCCCTGTGACTCACAGATTACTATAACTCCAGATGCAGGTCCAGGTGATTCCGCTCCAGGTGAAGAGTACGAGCTCAAGTGGGAGTTCGACGAGGACTCTCAGCGTTACTATGTTTCCTTTCCCGATGATCAGTAGTGGTGCCCAGTTGGGGGTGATTGGGACCGTTGTCGCATGTTGGGTTCTCTTCTATTTTGGCACCGTAGTCGGGCCATGAGTGTTTTGGATGATGTAATGTTATTTATGTTCTTGATTGACGTGGCGAGTGTAAGCCAACTATGTTCTCCCCTTTATTATTCATATTACATGGGATGTTGTGAAGATTGCCTAACTTGCGACATATGCCTTCAATGCGATTATGTCTCTAAGTCGTGCCTCGACACGTGGGAGCTATAGTCGCATCGAGGGTGTTACAGCAACCCACATTCCCAAGCGGGAGCGGAAGCATGCACTACGGGACGTATACGCGATGGAGCCACTCGCCCCAAAGTTCAACCCATGGTCCTCCTGCCCGATCACTTTTGATCGAAGGGACCATCCCACTAGCATCCGTCATGGCGGCTTCGCCGCATTGGTTCTCGACCCAATCATCGACGGATTTCATCTCACAAGAGTCCTCATGGACGGCGGCAGTAGCCTGAACCTGCTTTATCAGGATACAGTGTGGAAAATGGGCATAGATCCCTCAAGGATTAAGCCCACAAGAACGACCTTTAAAGGCGTTATACGAGGTGTAGAAGCCAACTGTACAGGCTCAGTAAAACTTGACGTGGTCTTCGGATCCCTGGACAATTTCTGAAGCGAAGAGTTAATCTTCGATATAGTCCCGTTTCACAGTGGCTATCACGCCCTGCTCGGACGAACCGCATTCGCAAAGTTCAATGCGGTGCCGCACTACGCATATCTCAAGCTCAAGATGCCAGGCCCTCGGGGAGTAATTACGGTCAACGGAAACACTGAACGCTCCCTCCGTACGGAGGAGCATATGGCGGCTCTCGCAGCGGAGGTACAAAGTAGCCTTCTCAGGCAATTCTCCAGTCCAGCCATTAAAAAGCCAGACACTGCCAAGCGCCTCCGGAGTAACCCATAACAGGACCGCCTGGCACACTTTGAGCAAGCGTAGCAATGCGGCCCCAACCCCAGCTTTCGCGACATAGCGAAACCAGTACCTCGCGTACATAACTACGCCCTTGAAATACCATGGGCACAGGGGAAGGGGCACAATAACGACACGCCCAAAACACGGCTTAAAACGTACTAGGGGCCGCCGGATTCTTTTTTTAATTTTTTCTTACTTTCAGGACTCCATACTTCGGACGACCTGTTCGGCAATTCGACTGCCGCACAAACGATGCAAGATCCAGGGAGGCAGACAAGCCATGCGGCATTATGGAACTCCCAGGTGATGAACGTCGTGCGGCGCCCGTCCAGGATACGGCACAATGGAGACACAGGCGCAGATGTGCAGTAGGGACCCGTCCTAAAGGATTCTTTTTAGATTAAGATCCTGCGTAAACCTTTTTACTGTCTCTTGTTGCTACACATCCCCTGGTTTTTTCTAATATAACCAAGGAGGAGGCTAGCGTCTTGGCATGTGTCCACGTCAGAATTTTTGCACGTACCTGGACACTAGGGGCTTTTTAATAAAGAGTATTGTTTCGCCCACACTAATAAAGACCGAACACCTTAGGGAGTGTTCGGCGTCGCGAGTTTTGGCATTATATGCATCAGCTCCGAATCATGTCTTTGGTCAAATGTTGGGTTGCCCGGCTCCTGAGTTCGGCTACCTTACATTCCGCTCTATCGGCTAAGGTAGCACCAGGAGAACTACTGCGATTGTGCCCCGGTTCGGCCGGGCGAGCACCTCAGTAGAGAAAGCCGAAAAATGACTGTCATGATGTAGCGTGAGACTGGTCAGCCACTCGATGACCTATCAGAATCTATCGAATTCCTCCGCTTTAATGAAGGGCCGCTTCCCGGTCAGGCACATACGCGCCCCGAACTCGGACGAGCGCAGTTGCCACCAAGGGGCTACCTAAATAGTCTCACTGTCAAACTCCTATGGCTAAGTGAAAGTGTTAAAGCATTATAGTCCGGTTGCCTGGCCTGCTGCGCTATCACCTCCTTTGTAGGACCAAGACGTTGGGTTAAGTGTGAAAATGCGTCTTCTGCGAGCACCCCCGCACTATGTGCGTGGGGGCTGAAGCCAACGACTGCCATCTTTCAGATT
>NC_041386.1:272391628-272552815 GCF_002162155.2 Triticum dicoccoides | reverse complement strand
GAGGCACAAGTATAAAAAAGGCCACTACAGTTTATCAAAATATTACTTTATAATTACATATGCTATCATAACATAGCATCTTTCGGGCACTGCGTCTCTATTACACGAGCGCCTTCAAGAACTTCCTGAAAATAGTGCTCAGAGGGTACTCGGCTTTTGTCCGAATCTCGGGACGCAACAACGGTGGTCTCCATCTCTGCCCAGTATGTCTTAACACGGGCAAGAGCCATCCTAGCGCCCTCTATGCATGCTGACCTCTTCATTGCATTTATACGCGGCACCGCGTCAAGGAATTGCTGCACTAAGCTGAAATAACTCTTCGGCTCCGATCTCCCCGGCCACAGGTGACCCATGACGTACTTCATGGCAAGTCTAGACAACCTATTCAGTTCGGCCCATTGAGCCAAATGATCATCCACTGCCAGTGGACGCTCTGGATTATGAAACTGCGACCAGAAAAGCTTTTCCACTTCGCGATCTTTCTGATCTCGAAAGTGTTCGGTCGCATCAGCAGCACTCGCTGCCAAGTCCAGATAGGTATCCTCCACACTCCACATCCGGTCCAACGGATCAAACTTCGGATCGCAAAATTTCCTTCGCAGCATAAAGGGCTTTCCAGCGGCAATCTGTTCGGCCTGATGCAGATCCTCCTTCACAGCTCTCATCGCAGAGCGCGCGTCCTTGGCATTGGCAACGGCCTTCTCTAAGTCTGTCTGTTTCGCCTGGTCTTCTTTTTCAAGAAGTCTGCAATGGTCTGTAGCGCTTTTTAACTTTTTGGCCATCTCGGCCATCTCTTCCTTGCTTCGGCAATGAGCAGCCTATTCGGCTCTTAGCTCTTCAAGGGCTTTCCTGGTGGCCGCATCACTTTCGCTGGCTTGTTCTTTAGCTCGGGCAAGTTCTGCCCTAAGACTCTCCACGGCGGCCACATCATGTGCGTCAAGCACACACATCGTAAGACACAGGCATAAAACTGTTCTTACCTGATGCCGCCCGAGGAATTACATACCTTGAGCCTCATGAAGCCGCTTATTGACAAGCGTGATGTCAGCATCTGCCACCTCCAGTTGCCGCTTTAGTTCGGCAAAATCATCAATTCGGCTCGATTCCGGACACCCTGCCGCCTACATTCAAAGGAGACATCTTAGACCTGGGATTATGATCCTCCGCGTGCCGTCATTTCCTGATGACGCGCAGAGTCTCAGGGGCTACTATCTACATAGGGCGCATCTTATTCATGTGCAACCGACAAAAGTATACATCATCTAATGTACCTCGAAACCCGTCAGTAAACTTTTGACGGCCTCATGCAATCCGCTCTCTGCGGATGAAATCCTTTCAATCACCGTGCCCATCAATGCGCGGTGCTCCTCTGAGATAGAAGCTCGCCACAGCAGAATCTTTAGCTCCTTCGGCCGAGCACCAGACGGTGTTGGGCTCGTCCCATGACATCTTTCGAAGGCCGGACGCGGAGAACCTCGGGGGGGGGGGGGCATAGCTACCTTCCGCCCCTGCCGGATTCGGAGAAACCCTCCTCAACGACACCTTAGGGTTGCCCGCCTCGCTAGGCGGCACGGTAGGGGGAGGCGTCCCGCTCTCCATCATCTCCGGAAGGAGATCCCCCGAAGACGAGCTCTGCTCAGAAGGGCTGAGGTCCGAGCTACAAGGTAAAGGTTTGGTTAATCTTCTCAGATATAAATCAAGGATTTCCCTCATCCCTCAAAAGGAAAATCTTTTCTCCACTTACGGCTCGCTGGAGGGCTGATCCCCTTGAGGGCGTAGTCCGGCCGAGGAACTCCCCGGTGTCGGACCCTCTGACGAGGGTTTTCTCCCCCGCTTCGAGGCCACGGTTTCCAGGTCGTCAGAGGCGGCTCTCTTCTTCCCCTTAGGAGAGGAATTGTCGGTTCCTCCCTTCGGAGCAGCCTCCTTCAAGGAGGCCATAGCTTCCTTGTCCTCCCCCTCCAAAGGCATTATCTCCAGCATCCTGACCAGCATGGGATCCAGCCTGGTTTCAGGAAGGGGAGCCGGACACCTGATCAGCTTTGCCTTCGCTATCCACTCATGTTTAAAAGGACGGCTCTTTTAGGGGCAAGTTTATGACAATTATACGGATAGAAGGTCCAGGCACAAGGTTGCTTACTTGAGTATCTGGGTGATTGTAGATTAGGCATGCGTCGTCGGTTAAATCCGGACACATCTCTTGTGATCCGAAGAACAGTCTATACATCTCCGCGGGCGTTGCACCCATAAAGTTCTAGAGAGCTCGCGGTCCCTCTGGATTAAACTCGCACAGGCGAAGGGGGCGATGTTTGTCGGGCAATATTCGGCGAATCAGCATGACCTGCGTCACCTTGACCAAGTTGAGGTCTCCTTCCAAGTGATCCTTAATTCGGCCCTGTAACAAGGGCACATCTTTGGGCAAACCCCGATCTAACCCTCTGTTAACCCATGACGCTAGCCGTGGTGGGGGACCCGAGTGAAAGGCAAGAAGTGCCACCCACTTGGTGCTCCGGGGAGCGGTGATATAAAACCACTCTCGTTGCCACAAGCCTAGCTCCTCTTGAAAAGAGCTCTCGGGCCATGGAGCATCATCATTTTTGCTTATAATAGCGCCTCCGCACTCTGCGTGCCATCCCTTGATCATCTTCGGCTCCACTTTGAAAGTCCGGAGCCATAATCCGAAGTGAGGGGTAACACGGAGGAACGCTTCGCATACAACGATAAACGAGGAAATATGGAGGATGGACTCCGGAGCTAAGTCGTGGAATTCCAGCCCGTAATAAAACAGCAGTCCCCTCACAAAGGGATCCATCGGGAAGCCTAACCCCCGAAGGAAGTGAGACACGAACACTACGATCTCACCGGGCTGGGGACTGGGGATAGCCTGCCTTTGAGCAGGCAACCTGTGCAAAATTTTGGCGGTCAAGAACTTAGCATCTCTCAACTTTAGCACGTCCTCCTCCGTGATGGAGGAGGGCATCCATCGGCCTTGAAGGTCAGAACCGGACATTGTCGAAGGTATGAGGCGCCCGGAATCTGGAGCCTAGGGTGTTGGAACTCGAGGCGACGGGCGAACTTGTTTTGGGATTGGAGAAAAGGAGTAAGGCCCTGGTCTCTTTATAAGAGGTTGAATACCAGGAGCCCTCCCCGTAACCGTTTGGGACTCGCCTTTAATCGAGAAAACATGCTAACGGGCACGACTGGGTTACCCACGTCCGTATTGATGAGAATCCCGTAAAAGGGGGGCACACGATCTCTGCTTTGACAAGACGCACCAAGGAAACTGCCCCGCAAAACACGCTGAGGTGGAAATGTGAAAATGATTCGAGTAAAGGATTTGGCTATAGTGTGTTGACGCACTGCGGAATACGTCAGCAGATTTGATTTGTGTTAATATTATTCTCTCTATGGCAATGTGAGGAAGCTTATTTTGCAGAGCCGGACACTACTCTTGGTGTTTACAATCTTCTATGAAGGACTTGGAGGAGGAACCCTCCTTGCAATGCCGAAGACAATTTGCGCGCCGGACTCGTCGTCATTGAAGCCTGGTTTAGGGGCTACTGAGGGAGTCCTGGATTAGGGGGTGTTCGGGTAGCCGGACTATGCCTTCAGCCGGACTCCTGGACTATGAAGATACAAGATTGAAGACTTCGTCCCGTGTCCGGATGGGACTTTCCTTGGCGTGGAAGGCAAGCTTGGCGATGCGGATATTCAAGATCTCCTACCATTGTAACCGACTCTATGTAACCCTAACCCTATCCGGTGTCTATATAAACTGGAGGGTTGTAGTCCGTAGGCAATCAACTCCATATACAACAATCATACCATAGGCTAGCTTCTAGGGTTTAGCCTCCTTGATCTCGTGGTAGATCTACTCTTGTACTACCCATATCATCAATATTAATAAAGCAGGACGTAGGGTTTTACCTCCATCAAGAAGGCCCGAACCTGGGTAAAACATCATGTTCCCTGCCTCCTGTTACCATCCGGCCTAGACGCACAGTTTGGGACCCACTACCCGAGATCTGCCGGTTTTGACACCGACAATCCTCCTATCTTTCTGAACCTTGGATGAGCAAAAATATTGCTAAGTCTCATGCAATATTTTTGAATTGTGATTTATTCCTTTTCTTGCCTTTTTGAGGAATCAAATCCAAAGGCGTAACTAGCCATCTCCTAAATTCATGAGAATTGGTGGAGTTGATGCTTATGCCTAATCCAAGCCCTGGCAAATATATTGGTCATAATTAAATAAGGAAAATTGCCTTTTCTTATTTAATGCCAATATTGTATTTATGCCACTTTCTAAAGGAACTACCATTTTTATAGCAGATAAAATTCCCATATAAATTGTGGAGCTTGTCCTTGCTATATAATCAGTAGTTCCATCCTTATCTCATGTTCCATAGATAAAAAAGGGAGCACATGATCTAATGCAAGTTTCTGCCTTCTTTAAAATTTTGCAAAGGAAGTGCTTTATTCCTAATTCCAATGGAGCTGCAATTTCGCAGGGTGGTTAACTTTGTTAACTAACCCATGGATGTCAAATATGATCTCAATCCATTCATCCTAGCTCCTTGTGCAATTTCTTCAAAGTTCCTGACCAGAACACAACTTTGTGAAGGAACTACCTTCATAGAGTTTCCAAATGGGATGAAACTTTTCCATCCTCTCAAGTATCTCAAATAATTAGCCTCCCCTTAAATTTCGTTCATCTCATTGAACTATGTGAGCACAGGAGCAATTCTTGGTTTCTGTCCAATTTTTCAGTTTGTGAAGCAAGTGTATTTTATCTTGCTCCATTATCGCTGAAACTTTTTCCAGTCCTTCACCTATCCATATTATCTCTCTCCACAAAACCTTGGCTCATTTTAGTTAGCCATTTTCCTTGAGGAATTTCCCCAAGTTTCTGGATAGGGGAGATGTTTGTGAAACAAGTACCATTTTGGCAAGACCATTTGGTATGATATTTTTGCAGCATCTACAGATGATCAAATCATTAAGCTTTGCCAAGTTTTAGCTCAATCCATCACCCCTAGTGAGTGCATCTTCTTGATTTAGTTTCTGGGTTAGGTTTAGCAGTTGCACAACAACTATGCTAAATACTTGACCAAATGATCTCATAATTACCAGGACCGTAGTCCTTCCTACCCTAAGCCTCCTAGACATCAATTTTACCTTTTACCCTCTCTGGTTTACTCTCTAGAGTGTGTCCAAGTTTGCAGCGGCAAACTTGTGGAGCTTCATTTACCCTTCTCCCTGTGTCGTTGCTCATTTCTTTACGATGGTAACACTCTCTCTTAGAAGGACTATGCGGTAGAGATGAGCTATCATTAGTAAAAAAACCCGGAGCGTGCCTTGACCGTGGTGACCACAGGTGTAACTAGCCCAAATCGGTGGTCTAGCCACTGTTTGCGTCGCCATCACTGCCTTGACCGCTTCTGGCCTCGCCATTAATGCCCAACAGCTCCCCCTCGACGTCTTCTTCCCCCTGGACCTCTGGCCCCCTTCGTTTTCTTCTCCGACGAGGCGTGTTAATGACCAAATAGTGAGCGCTCCTGTGCATCATCGCCTTCCTCCCTGGTGTCCTCTTCCTCCTCTTGTCCTCGAGCTCTGCTCCTCTCCGTGAGCCTCTGCGCCGCGTCCGCTTCCCTCCTCGTCACCTTCCCGCGAGCCTTGGCTGCGCTTGCCGACACTACGCCGTCGCCGATGCGCGGACACGTCGCCTGCCGCGTGCCACCTCCTCCCCCTCCTTCCCGAGCTCTCCCCGCGGCTATATATAGCGCCCCCGAGCTCTCTCAAAGTCCTCAAGCCTCCCCAAGCCACTCACCCCTCCCCGGAGTTGCAAGCCTCCCCGTGGCCTCGGCCTCTTCCCTTCCCCACCCTAGCGCTATGTCCACCAGCGGCCGAATCCACACTCTGTCGTGGGCCGTGCATCTACCTCTTTGGTGTTCCTCGGCGGAAGCTAGCACCACCCCGAGGTACCCCTCGCCGTCCTGAGAATTTCGGCAGGTCACCCATCCGCTGTCGTGGCCGCACGCGCTGGCGAGCGTCGTCGGGGCGGGCGTCTCCCCTCGGCCAGGTGCGTGTCAAGCGGGAGCAAGAAGAAGCCAGCTAGGCGGGCCCCACCCGTCGCGGGTCCCCCTCACCAGCGACCCCGCGTTGACCCCACCTTGCCACGTCAGTTAAGTGGCGGCGCCTCAGGCTGTTTTCTGTTTTCGGAACCCCGAAGGTGTATTCCCTACAGTGCGCTTTTCCTCAGCCGAAAGCGTATTCCTCCTCTTCTTCGGGCCAGAATGCGCTTTCCTTTGTGGAAAGCGTATTTATGAGAAAGACGCGATCTGTTTTTCTGCCAGGGGCCAGTTTGTAATGATTTTCTTTACAGATAGCTCCCTGGTAGTTAAACAATCATATCTTTTTACCCGTAGCTCCAAATTAGGTGATTCCGAAGCACACGTCTTCGTTTCGTCTAGCCCGTTCCATTGGTACCATTTTCATATTATTTTCACAAAGTGAAAATGACCCTTTTGCCCTTGCCCGTAAACAGCCCCCTCCGAGAGAGAACTGTTTCTGGCAAATCTTTTCGCGATCATTCTACACCTTTTTCTCGGAGTAATTGTCGACCCCCAGGCAAGCCAACCTCTTATCATGAGCCCCGAACTTGCATGTTGACTTTGCTTGGTCCTTGTGTGTGTGTAGTTACAGTTGTTCCTGATAGTCTTCGTGTGCAGTTATTCTGTTATGATTATAATGCATGCTTATGTTTTCATGATATCTTTTGCCATGCTAATTAGAATGTTATTATCGATGTTGCTTGGAGCTCTAGGACTTATATTTTGATGATTATGTGGATGGCATATTGACTTTGGATTCTTTGTGGCTAGTATGATTATGTTCATGATGGTATTATGCTTTGGAGTGTTACTTTGGATATCATGTTTCCCTTTGGATTCTTAGTGGCTATTATGATAGCTATGATGATTGTAATGCACCTTGGATATGCTAGTACTTGGTATTGTCATGTTCTTTATGTTGTGGTTGTTCACTTGAGAAGTATAGGTTTTTATCAAAGCATTTGTATGATGTATGTTCATTTTTGCAGCTATGTTCATGATGATGGAGAAGGAAATAAAATGACCTAATAACAACATCCTCCTCCGTCATCAATGGGATCGAGTCATAGTGCCACCAAATCAAACTTTTTTAGTGCAGCCACATTTTGCCTTTATGGGAAGGCCTTCATGCGATCTATTATCGTGCCTCTCGCCGATGCCTCCAAGGAGGGAAGGTTATGGGCGCGCGCTACCCTGATCAGGTAGGCGGACATAACCTTGTGTGCCCGTTGGTGAGATTTTTGGTACCGGTCCCCGTGAGGGACGTTTTGGCCACGACGGTGGTCGTTGTGTCTTTGGTAGACACGGGGCCACCCAGGGCTAGCCCAGTGGGGTGTGAGTCGGAGTGGCCGGGAGAGTGTCATGGCAGTAGGTCGGTTTCGCCGGAATGCCGGTTGTCCACCCGAATGGGATAACGAGGCCATGGGTTCCTTGGTGGGTATAGTGCGCTACCTCTGCAGAGTGTCTACAAAGTCTATCGATAGCAACATAGTTCATAGTAGGTCACACTATCAGGTCTTGGTCGAAATGGAGGATACAACTAAAATAATTAATGTGATAACAAGAATGTGGTGACTTGGACTATGAGATAATCGTGAGAAGTCATGGCGATGTTTTGATATGATCACGAGACGAGGTATCGGTGAGTGTTGGAGACCAAGTGTTGGTCGTGGTCGTGATCGCCGGAAAGATCACTATTTTGTTGCGAGGCAACCCGTTGGTAAGAGAGTCTGAGGGACTCAGTGCACAAGTTTGGTTGCATTGCATGAGTAAAAATATGTTGTTATTTGCATTTAAAGAACCATGTCAGAACAGAAGATGGTTGCATAGAGTTAACATGTTATGTCTGCATTGAATATGATCGGTAGTTTATTTTCAGCATAGTTTCATGATGCCATGCCATTCTTGGATTGATTATGCCATGATCAATGATATGCTATGATTTGCTATTGCCATACTTGGAGCATGTTTGATACGCCATGATAGTGTTATGTTATTAGATGCTATGATGTTGCTCAGGCTTAATTATCTTTAACATGCCATGTTCAGTAATTGATATGAGATAGGTTGTTGCATGCGCTTGGTTCTTGCTTCCTCTTCTGCTTGTTTGGATGCTATGTAATTGGTTGTCTTGCAAGTACATTCAATGTACTGACCTAACGTGTCATGCCAGTTTTGTGGTCATATGCGAAGTGTTCGCTTGACCCATCATGCTAGGCCGTAACCTTGCCAGTCCTGTGAGTTGTGGAGCCCAGCCAGAATTGTTATGCTGCTAAACCAAGACTTCCGCCGCCATTTAAATAGATTTACGCTGCCAGTTAAATAGCCTTAGGGCTATGCCACATAATTGTATTCATCAATGATGTAATCCTCTGTACATGTATTTGATGAATATTCTTGTACCTGGAATGCTGTATTATGGACCTGTCATGCGTCCGGTGTTATCCTGGGATGACGTGCGAAGGCCCCTGCTCCATGCGGATCGGGGTGCCACACACCCCTAGGCACTTCTCCGGCCCATTGGGTGTCTTCTAGTCCAAAAAAATTCCACAAAAAGTTTTGCTGCATTTGGATTTCGTTTGATATTTTACCTGTGATGTAAAAAACATGCAAAAAACAGCAGCTGACACTTGGCACAATGTCAATAGGTTAGTACCAAAATATGATATAAAATTACTAAAAGTGATTATAAAACATCCAAGAACGATAATAGAATAGCTTGAAACAATCAAGAATTATAGATACGTTGGAGACGTATCACGCCTCCAGAAGGATGTGGAGGACGCGTTAGTGAACCAATCCCAACAGGTCGACCTCTGGACCAAAAGCTTGATAGATGTTGCCGAGCGCCTTGCGGTCCAAACTACAGCGATGGGCATGGAAGGGCCAGTTTAATCGGCCAGCAAGCGGGAGACCCAAGTGCCAAGCTTCGGGTCTTCTTCAATGAGTTGATCGACAAGCTGAAGGCACATGAAGAAGGAAGGGCCGGCCGCTTCGGAACTGAGTCCAGCAAGCCCGCCCGCAACGCCCTCTTCATGGTCCTAAGAAACTTCGTCTACCACCACCCAGACCTTGTTCTTAATGACGGCTTCAGGAAGCCGCCGCCAGGTGGAGACTTACCTGCTGCCGAGGAGAAGGCCACCCTCTCCCCGACAAGGTTCTTCATGTCCATGTTGCTTCATTGGGCCGCCAGACCCAACCTTGAACTGTCCTGTAATCAAGACAATGATGCATGACTTGTGTTAGGTGCCGTTCTATTTATGCTTCATGTTGCATTTAATACTTTTGCTTAATCTAAATTGTGTGTTTATCCCCTTTTAGATTTGTCCGTGTAGTGTCCGCACGATTAGTTTCTATGCACATTTAGGTTTTCTGCCGGTAGCATATTGCCGTAATGGTCATGAGGGTCCAGCCCTCAATAGTTATTTTGGCGGGGATGCATCCCGGCGGGTTTTTCCTTAGTAGTTTCCGATGCGGCCACTCGTTCCGCGAGCTGGCTCTGGATGGAATGAGGGTGCGACAAAGAATCCAACAGAGGTACCATTTCATGAAAGATTTCATCGCACGAACACTCCGGTACTCAAGGGATAAACATACACATAAATCCAAAGAAATCTATAATAACGCAAGGATAGTATGAACTTAGCCTTTATCTGTGCCCCCGTCCATCTTTTTCAGTTATGTCTGCTGGTTGGGCTTGTAATACTTCGGAAAAGATGGAGTCACATGCACATCCATATCTGACTTCTGGCAAGGATCGGCCAGAATCAAACGTATATCTTGTGGGAAGCAGGACGCGATGCCGAGCATGGCAGGTTTCCCTCTCTCCTTCTCTTCACAACTTCTGAACAATCCAATGGCTATTGGCACAAAAGTCACGCCAATGCTGACGGCCTTGCTGAAGCGTACTTGCCGAGGGATCGACCAACGGATTCGCACCAACGTTATGCTCAGGATTTTCCCAAGCAGGGTAAATGCTATACCGAGTTTCACGTGGCCTCATCGATGTTCATAATGCTAAAACCCCAAAGTACCTCGATTGTTGAAGAGTGAGAGCGGCAGAGAGAGAAGACCCTGTACCATTTAGCACCGTCCTCTTCTTCTAACGGGGATAGTTACATACCCATGCTGCCTGGTCCGCCCGGGGTGTTCTTGTCGCCCCATCCGTTGGCTTTCATCGCTGCTGAGGTTGGGATGGGAAGAGTTAATAGAGTTCAGGCAGGACTGGAGGGGGGAGCGGTGTAGCTCTCCTGCTCCATCCCTGCCTTTCTCCGCATCTCTTCTGACGCCATTCAACAATGGCATTGTTGGTGGAGCAGGTGATAAAGATGTCGTGCTGCTCACGCTTTCTGATCCGCGTAAGTGACCCCCCTACCTGGCACGCCAAAGATGTCACGGGAAACCATGGCCACATATGGGACCAAGAGTCCCTTTCTGGTTGAGCGGGGGGATGGCACATTCCACAAAGAGCGGAAGAGCATGGAACAACACGATAGAGATCACACAGGCAATCTTTACCCAGGTTCAGGTCGCCGTGAGGCGTAAAACCCTACTCCTGCTTTGGTGGATTGATGGTGGAAAAAGGGTGGTGAGCGCAGCCCACTTGCCCGCCAGGGTTGCCTTAGGGTGAGAAGGGCTACGTGCTATGAGTGTGAGGAGGTCTGAATCCTTTCTACGGTTGCCATGGGCCTCCTTTTATAGATAAAGGGGTCACCACAATGGCAAATCAATCATTATGCACTTATTAGATAGCAAACAGTGCTATCATACCTAACTCCGCGGGCTGACAGAGTGCACTAAATGCGCTGCTCAATGTCACATCACAGCTCGGCCGGCAGGCCCTGCCGGGCTATTTTGCCAGCTCCACACCTGCTTGCTTGACATGTCGTAGGACGGGTGTTGCTTGGAGGCATTTTTTGTAGAAAGTGGCTGCCATGTGGCGAATAATAGCCACTTAGTCATCTTGGAGCTTGACACCGCACTGATTGATGACTTGGGTTGTGATGAGGTGGTGTGGTGGGGTAGTTAGGCCTCCCTAAACCCCGGCAGGCCTGCCGGGACGACCCAGAGCTTGCTTCTAGGGGAAACCCTGTCCTGGCCAGGCTCGCCTGCCCGGCAAGGGAGGCTTTTCCCTTAGCAACGTCTTGCTTCTCTGGCTAGTCTTTGTCTTCTTGATTTGTATTTGGATCCTACAAAGGACTGGTCCCTTGTGCTCCAATCTGATCTTGGTCTCGTGGTCTTGTTCTCGTGTCTGTAGGCTTCACCATCCGTGCATGAGTCATGGGAAAACACACACCCCTATTTGTGTTCCCCGACACTCTCGGTTGTTGACCATGTTGACAACACTAGAGGGCGGCGCCGCGGCGAGCGATCCAAGGTGGAGGATGATGGTGAGGCCTGGGACAGGAATGAACAGGAGCCAGGGAAGATGCATAGAGTTTTAGGGTGCGATGTGGCCATGATGCTTGCGCAGCATCACAGCCAGCCGTGGGAGGTGGGAGTAGGCAGTCTCACCGGCGCTGGTTTGGCTTTGGTGGCTGGAGGAAGAAGAGACTGAAGCAACACAATAGACGTTGAATGTCCAACCAATGGTCAAGTTTGGCAGAACTATTTGTTGACTAAGCCGACACGACGTAGCGTACTTTTTTATAGGAAGAAAAGAAAAGATGGGCTCATTCGCTAGATAACATTCCTGAAACTACCACCGTTTGATCTTGCGTCGCAACCAAAACTGCCAGAAAAATGCATTCGTTTTCCATCTTCCTCCCATGGAATGTTCACCAGATAACATTCCCGAAAATCAAATACTTGAGAAGGTGTACAGAGCAAGCTAGTGTACTAGTAAAGAGACGTTGCTGAGTTTGAGAAAAAAAGAGATACATGCTCTTGTAGCTGGTTCGAATCCAAACCTAGACTAAGACAATATATAGTGCTATGCTACTTTGCAAGTAATGAAACTGGCATATCCAGCGTTCGCTTCTCCTCTTCTATACTTACATTGCCTAGCATCAGAAGCTCCGGCCGCAGCAACCATGTCCGCTGGCAACTCGTTCACCTGCTCTTTAGCAGGCAACAACCAGATATTTTCCAAGTCTCCACCCAAACCATTCCCTATGGGTCTCATCACACCCCCGCCGGCACACTCACCGCAGCTGCTTGCTCATCGCAACCCGCTGCCATTGGTATGGTGCCGCTGCTACAAATCACGCAGAGTCGTTCGTCGCATCTCAACTACAATCCTCTGCCCTGGACGAGTCTTCTACAAATGCCCGAATCATGGGGTAATCATATGTTTAAGTTGTTTGCCTGATTTCAATTTCTAATTTTTTTAATAGTTTGGTTGCTGATCTTCCAATTTGATTCATGTAGAAAAGGGAACATTCTTGTGATTTGTATATCTGGGAAGTTGTTGATGTGGGGGAATGGAACTACACTGATTATTTGGTTAGCCGAGGAATCCCAATACCAGCAGCGTGGGGTGTTGGACAAGTAACTGATGGAACGACAGAAGAGGAAGATGCAAAGTAGAAGGTTAAAGAGGGAGTTTATCTTATCATGGCCGAGCAACAGCTACTGAACGACCTTGGCAGCAATGAGGAGATGAAAGAGCTTGTGAAGATAATGGGCAAGATTGTTGTGCTATGTAGGATGATTGTCTCTTTATTTTTAGTGTATATGTAGCACTTGTGATGTATTAAGTGGCTATGACATGAGCACTTTGCTGAAACTAGTAATGAATGAAACCTATTTAGCAGGCTGGGCATAGTGTTGTGAACGTCTAATGATTTCTATTAACGAAAATCGGGGGGTATCCCATTTTGCTCATAAATAAATAAATAGCAGAGGCCCTTTTGCTTATAAATAAATAAATAAATTATAGGAGGCCCTATCAGGTCAGCTTTGTTGCTATTGGAAGACGAAGCAAATTGTTGTCAAACAGCAAACTATGTCATCAAATGCAAGTTTCACAGCCAAATGAGTACGACTGAACAACAATGTCATCATGTTTTAGTCATCATACAACCACCAAACACAAATCAACATACATAATAAGTGATGTTCTAACATAAAATACTAAACAACAACTTCACCAGGTTTTGGTTGTCATAGCAAACACAATTTTACATAGTATATAAATGTCGTCTTCTCACAGGATTATACGGCAAAAGAAATCTAATCATCATCAGCAGTAGCAGGATCAACATCTTCGCCATGTGTATCAGTCTAAATCATAATTCCCCCTAGTGCCATCTTCTTCTTCCTCCTCAATGTCCTCAAATGTTGGCCTCTTATTGATCAACTCCCGTATGTCCATAGCCCGACAGGGAATCTTTTCGCCAGTGTTATTGATGTGATGGTTCTCAAAGATACTACAAACATCTTTGGAATCTTCTATATCAGGAGCAGTGTAAGCATCATCTTGTTGTGAAACTTCATTAAATGAATTCCTCATCTCAAATCTTTGCAATACACTCCATTCGTCGCTACATGCAGATGTATGTTCCAAGAAAAATATCTGTGTTGCTTCATTTGCCAAAATAAAAGGCTCGTCGGTGTGGTCCATCGCCTTGACATTGATGGATTTGAAATAATCATTGGCTTTGGGTTTTGAGATCCTGGAAAACAGGTTATACCAACGACAGCAGAATAGAACCACACATTGATCAACGTCAAAACTAGAGATATACTACAACTAAACAATGTATGTTATGTTAGCATACATTTCAGTTATCTATTTATCATACATATCCGTGCTCATGACAACACGGTTTTGTGTCCTCCTTTCTTCTTCGCGTGCAAGGGTGTTGTGGCACACATCTCCAACGATGCAATATTCATAATGTCTTACTCCAGTATCAGGACCCATTTCTAGTGCATAAAGGGCATCATTAACTGCCTGCTCATCCTCCCGCATCTTATTAACCTATGGTTAGAAAATAGACAACCTGATCATCTTATGTATTCAATATATTAAAAAAATGATAGTGTAATTCAAAAGTTTACACGGCTCTTGAACCATTTCGCAAATCCTTCCGTAACCAGTTTGTCAATTTTTCTTGGATGTTGCACCAGTAACTCATTTTTGTAGATGCTGCACAACATACTGATCGCGTCAAACATCTAAATATATAAGAATGTGCTGCATATTTAGTAGATTATGATGTATAAGCTGCAGTACTTAGCACTTACTCGATATAAGGTTGAATCTCATGACAGTTATTCACCACATACCAAACATTTTGTCCAAATCTTTAGGTTTGCCATCTTGTCGACTCTTCCCTATAACGCGAAGCGAACACTCAAAAACACTGAACTCGCAATTGTCTTCACTCACCTTTTAGCTAAGCTGATAAGATGTTTCAATGTATTTTGAGCAGAATGTCAACGCTTCTGTAGCAATGTAGGCCTATGCAATGGAACTCTCAAGTCTAGATCTGTTCCTAACATAGCCCTTGAAAGTGCCTTGCTGCCTTTCAATAGGGTACATCCAGCCATACTGTATTGGACTTCTAAGTAGTGCCTCATCAAGTAGATGAACAGCCAAATGCACCATCACCTCAAAAATGGTTGGATGATATATCTTCTCAAGGTCTAGGATAGTTGGTATCTTGTATCTAAGACACTTCACAACATTTATCCTAATATTTCTACAGCAGAATTCCCTGAAGAATTGTCCAACTCTGCAACTGCTCTATGTAAGTTAGGGCAGCCCAATCCTCTATGGATAACAGGTAAAACCCTTTGAAGTAGGATGTGGAAGGCATGAGTTTTCAATCCTTGTACCTTGTTTCATCTGCTTTGACTCTCCTTTCAATGTTGGAAGCAAATCCATGTGGGAATTTCACATGTGACAGGACCTTGCAAATTCTTTTCTTTTTACGTTGTCCAAGGTGTACACAGCTGCTGCCATATCCCATGATGCACCATCATCTTTCACCTGAAATTGGATCTGATACACAGGTGTGTCAAATCAATCCTAGATTTTAAGGTATATTTCATCTTGTCTTCAATATTAAGAAGTGTGGCGATAATGCTATCACATATATTTTTCTAGATGTGCATCACATCAAGATTATATCGCAGATCCAAATCTTTCCAATACTCCAAGTCCCACAAAGGGGACCTGCAGGTAAACAATAATATCTCTTCTTCCCTACCATGCTTCCCTTTCCCGCTACCATTATCAGGATGGTTTCCTGGTGTAATATGCCTGACCTTCTGTAATTCCTCCTGTAACTCATTGCTGGTAAGACTCTTTGGTGCATCATGGTTTTCATGCTCTGCATCGAACATAGGTCTTCGGTATTTTCTAGGACACGGCTTGTCCTTTGCAAGGAAATGATGGGGTGTCCAATGTAACAGATCTTGCTAAGTATTGTGTATGAAAGCGGATTCTTGTCACAGCGAACACATGCATTGTAACCATGTGTCCTCCTCCTTGACATAGTGCCCAAAGATGGAAAATCATGGATGCACCAAATTATAACAGCATGGAGAAAGAAATCAGCTAGTGGGCTGCTATATAGGTCTCGAGTGAGAACACCCCTCCATAGTTGTTGAAGTTCCTCCACAAGATGCTCCATGAATAAATCAAAATCCTTTCCAGGAATTTTTGGACCAGGGATGAGCAAGGCAATCATGTGGTTTGATTCTCTGGTTTAGACTTTGGTGGCATGTTGTAAGGGATAAATAGCACTGGCCACACGCTATATGTGGTGCTCTGGTGACCATATGGGTTGAATCCATCTGTAGCTAAGCCAAGTCTAATGTTTCTATCTTAGCAGCAAACTTTTTGTGTTTCTGATTGAAGCTTTTCCAGTCACTACCATGCGATGGATGGCTCATTACATTATGGTATCTGTACTCATGGTTCCTAGAATCCCACAATACATCCTCTCTTATTTCAGCATCCTGAAACAACATTTGTAATCTTGGTATAATTGGAAAATGTCTCAGAACATTATTAGGAATCTTCTTCACAACATCGTCATCTTTCCATCTTGATGATTTGCATTTTGGGCATTCACTTAAGTTGGCATAATCCTTCCAGAACAAAACACAATTATTCTTATAAAGATGGATCATATCCTATCCAATTCCAGCTGCATGAAGGAAATTCTTCATTTTACTGTAGGTGTATGGCAGCTCCGACGCATCTGGGTAAGATTTGCAAAAAGGAGCCAGCATCGCATCGAATGATTTGTTGGTCATGCACTCAGATGTCTTCACCTGAAGAAAGGTGACCATAGCTGAGAATACTGATAGCTTATTTCCTATGGTGACTACCATGTTGCATTGTTCCAACATGCGGGCCCACCCTTTTTCTTGTGTAGGTGAAAGTTCACGAAATGCGCGAGCATTTTGTAGCATTGTTTTGAATGTTGTTCAAACTCACTGGCTCCACCGCCACCACCTCTTTCTCCTCTTCCTCCTGAGCATCAGGCAGATCAAGATGGCGATCTGCTGCTTCCACATAGTCAGTAACATTGACGTACACAACTTCACCATGATGAACCCACCTAGTATACGTGACCTACATCCCATAGAAGTGTAGATGATTTTGCACTGTTGACTGGGGTCTTGAAACTGAATTCGTACAACTGCTACATGGGCAGAGCACATCTGATTTCGAACCATCATACCTAGCTCTGATAAAGTTCATGAAGTTTTCAACCCCCTTGACATACGTAGGGGAGAACCTTCAAGCAGAAGTTATCCAAGTCCTATCCATCTGTTAGACATACAAACTAGTTCTTCTATTAGATATTATAGGAAAAGCATATATGTTTTTTATAAAGTCCTGAAAAAAACCTAGGCCGATGTCTAAACTATGGAAAGATATTTGGACAAGTAGATCTATGTAAAGAAATATATGTAAAGCTAATTCATTAAGCAGACTAAGTGCTAAATTATGGCAGGCTATTTCAGCAATCAATGAGGCCGAGCACACGACCATCGAAGGCCATCTCAACAACGAAGACTGAGTATAAAATGGTGTCACGCTATTTCACCTAATAGAGTGGCTACTAGACCATGGCAGTCAACTACACAATACATACATGGTCCTAATATATGGCAGGATATTTTAGCAACTAATCGGGCGTGACATGCCATCTCAGCAAAGCAGATTGAGTGCAGAAGAGGGCAAGGATGCTTCTTAAGTAGTGCATATTGACTATAAACTATTTTGGCAAGCAGTGAGATTAACAGTGTCTATCAGCTAACATTCAGCGCTACTCCGACATGCATGGGGCCTCAATGTAGGATGCGCGTACCAATGGAGAAGATGACTGGCATGCCTCTTCACATGAACATTGCCAGTGGTGGCGGCGCGGCTAGAGGACGGCAGTCGACGAGAGCGTACTATGGGAGTGGGAGGGTCGCTATGCATCCCCTCGACCAACCATGGCGCCGACGTATCTTCGCGGCAGGGAGGGTGGCTTTGGCGAAGCAAATGGGGTGGAGGGGGCTAGGGGGAGGGGGGTTGGGGAATATTATTCGCTAGTTGGCCGAAGGGTAGTGGAATTTGGGATTTGGGGGAATTTTTGCACGGTGGTGATGGGAGTGTGGCACATGGTTAGTTTCTCGAAATGTCGTCCCATGTGCCAGTGAAGAGGAAAGTCGAACCGCGTCCTGTTTGGGTGAGTGGTCTGCAGGACCGACTGTGTGAGGGGTGTAATGCGACCACGACAGGCGTGCTATGACTGTACCTCCTTTTTCCTTTTAAACTTGGTCCTTTGCACGATCCATTGGTACTACTAGTAATCCGGTAATGCAGACTAAAACGGCGTGACTAGGTCTTTTCCCACGCGATATGCTGGGAGGTTGTCTTAGTTGGTTTTTTAGGACTTTCTTTAGGACATGGCTTAGTTGGTTTGACAGACAGAGCGAGAGAAAGATGTGAAATGCGTGAATATGTATTGGACGTACTACTGGAGTGGCTAAGATAAATTGTGTATTTAAACCTTATGTGTTTATTTACTTTGCATGTTAGCTTTGTCTCGGGTCAAACCTTCTAAACATAGACCAAGTTTATAAACACAAAAACAACAAGAACCACAATACTAAGTAAATATGATTAGAATCATCATTCAATATATTTTCATACAATATATCTTACAATTATTGTGAAACTTCACACCGGACGAGATTCTTGCAAATATGGTAGATTTTCATTACATTTCGAACTTCTATAGGACATAAAAAGAAAGGAAACCCGACCCTAGACCTATCCCTACGACGGTGATCGACGTCCACTTTCCTTTGTACTTCCAATCAGCGACAACGTCCTCCATCTGCCATCTCCATGAACAGCGGCGGGGTTCAAGACCTGTGAAGTGAAGGTGCATTCTCCAACGAGGAAGAGTAGAAAACGAGAAATGGATCGACTAGTTGGCAAATGATGCCCTGCTGCCTCCCATGCCCAAGTCATTCTTGGATGAGTCTGCAACCTCGGCGGTGCTGGTGGACATGAGGTCGATGATGATGGACATGGACGGCCCGTCGCTTCACCTGCCACATGCCCCACCGAACGTTGGACGATGGTAAGTAGGAAGCATGGCTGGCGGTGCTCTCCTCATCGGCATCCGGTGCGCCCACCGCTTGTGGGGTCGCGTCCATGTCCGGCTATGCCCATATTGCGTTGCAAGCAGCGAGTTGAGTGAGGGCGGCGACCTTGAGCTTCATTCCCGAAGACTAGCTCTCCTGCAGAGTGTTCCCACACGCGGTCATGATCAATGTGGTACTAGGTAGGAGGAGGCACTCTGGTGTGGAGTTTAGCTGCGTATTGCCGCTTTAAGTAGCGCATTCCAGTGAGGCCAAGCGTCCGGGTGCATCAATGAGTCAATGGAGTTGGTTCCTCGGGCAGCGAGCCTGCTTAACGATGGCATATGGACGGACGACATGAATACGGGCAGCTACCGCCGGCTAGGAATGCATGCACACGAGGGACGAGGGTTTTTTGTGGGCTAGGGTAGTCAACTGCGGGCATGGAAATGTTGGAGATGCCCTTTGCCTATGTGCGATCTCACATGTCATTGTAAAAGCAAGGCGACTCGCATTCCCTTGGGTCAGCAGCATGAGGGACCGACTGTCTTGGGGTGTGACTTGAAGCGACACTGGTGCTATTTGTGTACCTCCTTTTTATTTTGAACTTGTAAACAGAACACTTGTACTATTAGAGTGTAACACCGAAAGCATATATGAAGTAGACACCTCACCTCTAGCCAGCCTAGAATAGCCCTGTGCATCCTCGATGAGCCGGGTGTTGATCTGCTTGTCGTACCTCAGTAGTAGCACCAACCTCGGCACCTTGAAGCCGAGTGTGTCCAGCAATGATGAGCATGTCGCTCACCGCGGTCGCCGTGTCCAGAGGTGGTGTGGGAGCTATGCCACGTTGCTGCCCCCCACGAACCACATGAACGGTTGCCGGTGGTGTGGAGGTCGTGGTCTAGCTCCTCCATTGGACTAGTCTTCGCCATGTCACCCTAACAGGTGGGCCCCTCCTGTTTGTTTTCCTGTTTTCCCGACCAAATTCGAGCATGAGTGCTTCGCGATACGCATGAGGTGCATAACTAGTGGTTTTTGTGCCCTAGTTCAATGTGGTACAGTACCAAGTTGCTACCCTAGCCCCAAGTGTGGTGGTCTTTGATAAATAACTCTGTTTATTTGCTAATTAATATCATTGCATGCAATGAACTGACCACGGCATGCCGTGTTTGGTAGTGTAAAGTCATTAAAAACATACACCCCTCATGTCTCTTATTGGTTGATTCCTTTGTTCATGTCAAAACACAAGAAACGGAGTGGGAAGTTAATGCACCACACCTAAGTGTTTTGGGATTAATTTGGTTATCGTAAGATAACTTATGCATCGGTATGGAGGGAGTATGTAAGTAGCTTGGAAAAACAGTTGTTACTTAGGTCAGTTTTTTGAATCGTCCAAGTATGATCATGTGGCTTTGCTTCTTTCTCATTCCTCTCAAACCCTCTTCTCCCGCGATCATGTCGCCCTCGGGTCGACTCCATCCTCCCGCATGCCTCATCTAAAAAATCTGTCGAGTGTCATTTGCATGTGGGCCTAGACCATGACTATATTTCCAATGTTCTAATTTGTCCGACTTGCATACAGACAAACAGTTCATTGAAAGCGTATGCTTAAAAGAAGAGAGATGAAAGGCTTGGTTACAGTTAATGCATGGTAGAGTGATCTAGGCGTGGGTCGAAGAGTGACTTGACGAGCGAGATACAATCCTGATACCTCGGTAAATCGATTATTTCTGACATGCACAAAGAGCAAGATAGGTGGTATGTCTGTGTGCGCGTGCGATAGAGAGAGAGGGAAGGGGGAGAGAGACCCCGAGATGAAAGCAAGAGAGATCGAGAGGGTGCATGTGTGATACAGAGAGATGGTGCGTCAAAGAAAAAATGTTTTATGCATAAGATGACACATGGTGTTTGAATCCCTAAAAAAGTTTCAAAAATTAGAATTCAACCTAAACTGGATTCAAATTTTGAACCGATGATCGTAACATCAGCAAACAATTATATAAAGGGCATTCAATGTTCGTATCACTTTTGAACGTACAATATACTCCCTCTGATCCTTTTTAGTTTACATATAAGTTTTTTGTGTAGTCAAAGTATCTCTACTTTGATCAAACTTACAGAAAAAGTATCAACATTCAACAACGCCCAATAAATATTGTTAGATTCGTACGTACTCCTAGATGTGTATTCAAACAGAAATTGTTTATAATTTGTATTCAAACACGTGAATGCTTGTTCCCGCTGATGCTCTTCCTACTTGGATTTCGCCACGTATACCCAGTCCAATAATACCTTTTGTTTGAAGCTCCCTGTCCAATAGTAGTAGTACTACTACTACTACTGGAGTACTGACAACATCTGTAGTAGAGTATGGAGTGCTCCTAGTACTAGTACTCGGCCGACCTCACACTCTCAACAAATTTCTTGGAATCCATGCTACAATCTCCCCATCCATCCGTATACGTCTCTCTTCTAAATTAAGCCGACACGGGAGGGAGAGGGACGTCCAACTTCGAGGGTGGAGGGAGGAGGAAAGTTTGCCTTCCATCGGTTTGCTCTCAACTACGGCCCACAAGAAAGCAAATGCAAGAAAAAGCGTGTTCCATTTGGTGAGTGACATGCAAGTTCCACGGTGCTGGGTTGCAACGCGAACATGACAGGAGTGATGTACACCATCTGTTCCTTATGAACTTTCATACTTCAAGTACTCCTTCTTTTTTGAACATAGCACAGACGCAAGAACTCATACGTACGTGCACACACTCACCCCTATGAACGCACAAACGCACACCCTACCCCTATGAGCACCTTTGAGAAACTGAGTCGGTATATCATCTTGAGATTTACGAAGTCACTGCCTCATCGGCGACAGGAATAGCGGGAAGGTCCGGGCGTCTGCCACATGAAACTCTAAAACTTTGGTCGTCCCACCCAATAACTTTCCAGGCTCCAGCTATCTGGCTTGGCAAGCTCCACACAGTCAAACCCAATTAACCAGTTTGGTCGCCACCGAAACCACTATTCACACCGAAACCTTCATTGCCCAGCCTATGCTAGATACTTGGTGGCCGATCATCACTACTCCAAAACCACACCTCCTCTCCAGACCATTCTTCCACATCCATGGGGCGCTGCAAGATCATGATGTACTACAAGATTCTGACGCTGGATCGCCGTGCAGCAATCTCGGCGGCTGTCGGTGATACAGACCTCCGTTGCCAAGCTCGCTTTGCGGCGGGCCAATCACTGAGTCCTCTGGAGCCAAGCTCCGAGAGGAGGAAGCTGATCCAATGTTCAAGGTGGAGGTCGTGACTTAGAAGGCCCCCGATGCATATGAGATGATGGACGTCGACTTTGTGCTGCCGTCAGGGTACCCCATGGTGCAGGTGGACCAGCGGTTCAACCTGGCGATCCTAAAGGAGCATCGGGAGGCGGAGGCTCAACTTGACATGGAGCGCACGGATTCCGCTGCCATTAAGGCCCTCCTACAGGCAGAACCGGATATCATGGACATGAACCGGGCGGTGGAGGCTCAACTTGATGCGGAGCACGCAGATGCCGCTTCCATCGAGGTCCTCCTACAGGCGGAACCGGATGTCGTGGACGAGAACCCGGTGGTGGAGGCTCAACCTGACGCGGAGCGCGCGGATGCCACTGCCATCGAGACCCTCCTGTACATAGAACTGGATGTCCTGGACTTGAACCGGGTGGCGGATGCTCAACTCGACGCGGAGCGCGCAAATGCCACTACCATCGAGGCCTTTATGGAGGCGGAACCGAACATCATGGACGTGAACCAGGCGGTGCTCACATCCGTGCAGAATGCCCACACGCTCCGCGTGAACGAGTAGCTGGAGGCCGAGGACAACCACGGTGTAGAGACACACGTTGGCAGCTCCTGCTGGTTCGTGCCGGCAACAATAGACAATGAGGCCGACTCGTTCCATGAGTTGTGATAGTTTTTCATTATGTTGTTGATTTTAGGGATATTTTGCTGTGTAAAAACATATTTATTCAAGTCGCCAGAGTTTCATCATTTCGGTCAGAACATTTCGGCCAGACTTTGAATGAGGAGACTCGAATCTAAGCCGGCGACAACAACCTTTGTGCTGTCTGCCACTCCACCTAGGAGATCCCCTTTCTGAATATAGTAACACTTGGTGGTGCTTTGCCTTCACGTAATACATCTATGGAAATCTCATTTATAATGACCCTAAATTTTGTAGTACCAAATCGAGTAAAAAGGCATCTTCTTCGCCCCTCCGGCGGCAACCATCGCGCTAATCATATACTCCCCCGTTTTTGCAGAAGTATACAAGGCCACAAACTCATATCAGGTACTACCATGGTAAACATTAAAGTCGGTTTGAGACAATGTTAAAAGCTAGCTTTCCTCCTCGTTTGACCTATCAATTAATGTGTATTTTTTCTCTAATTCCCAACAAGCTAACCATCTCACTCATTGCTTTATTAATGTAGTGCATGAAAACCAACCTTGTCACTTCCGCATGCATGCAAGGGGATATTAATGTCCTTGGTTGATAGTAAGAGGCAAACCCCATCAATTTTTCCTCGATTAGTGTTAGTGGCCTTCTATACAAAAAATGGAGGCACTACTATTTGACTTCCTTCCCCATTACAGTGACGTCAACGATATCTCTATCGCTGTGGCATTGGCGAAGTGCGTTCGATGGAGCACACCATTGAGGCAGACCATGGTATGTAGTTCGCAATTGCTGCTTGCAAGCTGATACAACCGCCCTATTTGCATCCAAGAAGTCTAGCACAATAGCATTGTTCGTCCAGCTTAGAGCAAGTATAATAAGGCCTAGTCATTAGGCTATAAGACTTGCCATGTCATTAAAATCTTACATGGAGGAGTGAGAAGAGAGGAGAGAGAGTGAAGCGGGCTCTTATTCTATAGCTTGTCGATAGCACATACTTGATCAAGAAAAACTAGTATGCATGCAACTCTCTTCCATACATATACATTGCTCATGCAAATATTAAATGCTTAGAGCCAACCTAATAGCCAATCTAAGAGCCAACCTATTACTATACGAGTAATTTTTAAGAAGGCTTTAAGTGAGGTGGCATCTCCAATAGCCGGTACATTATTAACCATGCTCTTACTGCGGTAATGGAGGTTTCTCGAAGAAGATGATGGTTAAGTGGAGTCAGCGAAGTGTGAAATGATGGCTGCTTCATCCGCTCTTTGTAATTTGACGCCTCACTACTTTCTGATTCGTGATAGAAGAGACAAGGGAGTAGACTATGCTCAATGCATGCATCCAAGCACGGGAGAAAGAGGAGAGAGTTTGCATTTTTCTATTCCTTCAATCAATCAATTAGGGAGCTTCGGCTCCCTCTTTTTTGGCTTTGGCAGCACCCTCCATAATGGTTCCCATCAATGCCAAAAGCTATTTTAACATTTGGCTACACATTGTGGACGCCATTAAGCGTACCACTTGGTTTTTCTCCTTGGTGTTATCTGTACAAATCTCGATTATGTAGATCTAAAAAAATATAAAAGATTAGTAAAAAGGAGGTGATTTTGCAGCGTGAAAGGCAGGGGAGGTTTTTTAATTTTTACAGGAGGTTGGTCTAGAAGTTTGCTAACATGCGGTCCGACGTGTCAGTGATGTACCAAGCCGACCAGCATCCCACATGAGGTAGAATGACAGCAGAAGCAACACATGGTTAACTTGACGAAGATGACGGAGAAGCGGATTCAGCAAAGAGTCAAATGATGGTTGCTTCATCCCTCTAATTTTTCAATTTTTAGCATCAGTTCACCCTTCCAACTTAACTGATGGAAAGGTGCAGCTTTGTGATTTGATGCCTCATTGCTCATTACTACTACGGCGCCAAGACCGGGGTGCGTCCCCCTGTTGCTCTGCACTGTTATTTGGTGCATGGCATGTGGACCTGGTTGATTGATGTCCCACATGTTAGACAGAGGGACTAGAACATTTATGAAAGCGAGCGCTCCACTCTGACAACAGAGGAGAACAAAACACGATGGCCCAGTGAACTGTTACTTGTACTGTAGTACTACTATAGTTTTGTTGTTTCGCACAATCCATCGATACAAACCCGATTAAACAGGCGATGGCGGGATTTCCCCATTCGGTAGGAAGGCTAGTTTTACATAGTCTGATTGACACAGAGAGCGAGAGAAAGATGTGAAATGCTTGAATGTGTAATGGGCCCTTTTTTATGTCTGTGTGTAGTCTGACCTTTCATATCACTAGATGAGACTAGCCATACATTTCAACAGAATTTTAATGTATGCAATTTCAATACTTCCTCCTTCCATATATATAGGGCCTAATACATTTTTCGAGGCTAACTTTGACCAAATGTTAGGGAAATAATATATGACATGCAACTTACACAAATCATACCACCAATTGCGTATGTGAAAGGAGCTTCCAATGATATAATTTTCACATTATGCATCTCATGTACTATTAATTTTGTCAATAGTCAAAGGCAGTCTTGAAAAACGCATTAAGCCCTATATAGATGGAAGGAGGGGGTAATTGAAGTAACAATATAGATATAGTGAAACTAAAAACACATATCTATTGTGTTAGAGTGTAGTAGTGATGTACTGCATAGTTGTTAGATGTAACATTCGAGAACGTATAGAGATGTACTTTTGGAGGGCCTACAGAGAGAAATTGGGCATACAGTGGATTCAAATATTTGTATTCGTCTTCCTAGCATTTGTAACTCATATCTAGAGTTTGTACGGTAGACTTGAATGCTTGTTCGCTCTTACAAAACCAGTACAAGAATTATGGGGTGGCGTGCGCCAATTTAGGCAGTGGGACGTTGGCCTACTCGGATCCATGGAGGGAGCGAGAGAAGACATAAATACACCGTCCATCACTGTATTTGAAGAGAAAAGCATAATACAGTCACCAGACATCGCACTACGCTCATTGCGGTAACTATATACGTTTTGCGGTGATTATACGGTCACTTTCTCACTGTTCAACATCGGATTGCACTCTGTTGACCAGCCAAATAGTGTGCATGGCAGTTTGTTGACTAGTTAAATTGGCCATGTTCCTTGTGGGCCCCACCTGTCAGTTCATAGAGGAAAAAAGTAAGATAAACACAAATTTACGTAGGTGCGACAAGACTCCAACCTGTGTGTGGGAACCACCAGGTTGTGTATGTGTCTGTCAGGGGATGATGTGCGCATGCACATGTAGGTTGAGCACTTGAGCCTGAGCGTGTGTGTTGGTCATGTGGTGTGTGCATGCATACGTGTGTGTGTGCGTGTGAGTGTTGCATGCGTGCATGTGAGTGTTGCGTAGCTGCGTGTGTATGTGTGAGTGTTGCATGCAAGCAGTTCGTGTGCATGCATCTGTGAGTGTATAATAACCACACTAGCTCTTGTGTACTAAAAGAGACGGCTCAACATACCAATACAAGGCCACCTTGTCCGCTGTTCCCGCGGTCACGGCTTCGAATACCCACCGTCCAATAATTTGTTATCGTTTGCTTTCATTCTTATACCAGCCAACAGGTGGGCCCTATGGTAGTGGGATAATGTGTGCTAATGATGCAACACTAGATGCACCACTTGGAGCATTTAACTGGTCAACTAGTTATGTCTTCAACAAATACAGAGATGTACGATGATCCTGTGAGTATATAATAACCACAAGACGTAAATGGTGACCATAATAAGTGGATTCTGAAGTCCAATGAACGTATCGCGCTTTTGCTTCAAATATGGTGATTGTCGGTGTATATATCACGAGAGAAGGATGAAACATGCGGGAATGTCCTAGGGGCATACTTTTGGAGGGCCTAGAGATAGTTTATGTGCGTACGTGAAAGGGGTGTAGAGGGGCGGTGTGATGGAGAGAGATGCTCTTAGTTTCTCTTTAGTATGACTAACTTTATATATAGTATAAAAATATAAAAATTCACAATGCGGAATAAATATCATTGGGTGCATGATAACCCACAAGTATAGGGGATCACAACCGTTGTTGTGGGTAGAGTATTCAACCCAAATTTATTGATTCGGCACATGGGGAGCCAAAGAGTATTCGCAAGTATTAGTAGTTGAGTTGTCAATTCAACCACACCTGAAAGACATAATATCTGCAACAAGGTAGCAAAGTAGTATGGCAGTGATGGTAACAGTAGCAGTTTTTTAGTGATGGTAACAGTAGCAACGGCGAAAGTAACTTAGCAAATATCAATATAGGAAAAGCTCGTAGGCGGTGGATCAGTGATGGATAATTGTGTTTGATGGCATTCATCAGGCAACGGTTGTAACCTAGGGCAACATAGAACTAGCTCCAATTCATCAATGTAATGTAGGCATGTATTCCGTATATAGTCATACATGCTTAGAGAAAAGAACTTCCATGACATTTTCTGTCCTACCCTCCCGTGGCAACAGGGTCCATAAGGAAACTAAGGGATATTAAGGCCTCCTTTTAATAGAGTACCAGAACAAAGCATTAGCACTTAGTAAACACATGAACTCCTCAAACTATGGTAATCACTAGAAAGAATCCCAATTGTATTCACCTTGGGGTATGCGGATCATAACTCGTAATAGGTGCGTATAACTTGCAATATAGGATCAAGAACACACATATATTCATTAAAATATAATAGGTTCAGATCTGAAATCATGGCACTCAGGCCCTAGTGACAATCATTAAGCATAGCAAAGTCATAGCAACATCAATCTCAAAACATAGTGGACACTGGGCATCAAGCCCTAACAAAACTAACTCGATTACATGATAGATCTCATCCAACCCATCACCGTCCAGCAAGCCTATGAACTAATTACTCACGCCCGGTGGTGGTCATCATAAAATTTGTGATGGAGGAAGGTTGATGATGATGACAACGATGGATTCCACCCTCTAGAGCCCCGAATGGAGTATAGATCACCCCTCCCAATGAAGTACAAGAGATGGCGGTGGCTCCATATCATAAAACGCGATGAATCCTTCTCTCTGATTTTTTTCTTGGCGAATAGGTATATATGGAGTCAGAGTTAGGGTTGCCAGAGGTGCAGGGGGCCCACAAGCTCTCTAGGCGTGCCTTAGGGGGGTGGGTGCCCCCCTGAGCTTGTGCCTCCAGGGTGGCCCCCCTCTGGTATCTTTTTCCGCCAGTATTTTTTATATATTCTAAAAATATTCTCTGTAAATTTCCAGGTCCATCTGAGAACTTTGATTTCTACACGAAAATAGCACCATGGCAATTATGCTGAAAACATTTACAAACTCTGTTTGATCTTGTTGTTGTAAATATGACTAACCATGTTAAGGTTTCAAAAAAGATTATAAACTAACCATATTCACGATAACATTTATGTCCCACATTTCCTCACATCAATGACATAAGTAAGTAACGAGCGATAATAAAGTGTCTCGGATGACAACACTTGTTCAAAACAATCATGACATAAATGCAGAGCGCCTCTGATGTTCAAGCACTGACTAGACATTGTAATTCATGGTAAAGATGATCTAGTCACATTCATACTCAACGTCAACTAAAAACAAATCATAAAAATGACAATAGTGCTCTCCAGCTGGTGCTTTAATGAGAAGATGATGACTCAACAATAAAACTAAATAGATAGGCCCTTCGTAGAGGGAAGCAGGGATTTGTAGAGGTACCAAAGCTCGAAGCTTTTAAATCAGCGATGCATATAATTTTGGGATATATGCTTTCACTGTCACTGTCCTCGGGTACCCTCCATACCAACAACAATCCAGGGGAGTTTTGTTTCATTATTATGTTTTGATTTTAATTTTTATCATAGGACTGGGCATCCTGATTACCAGCAACTTTCTTGTGAATGACAAGCGAATAAACACTCATCGTGAGAATAACCCACCTAGCATGGAAGATACTGACAGTCCCCTGTCGCTACGTGTGAGCGATTCGGGCATACAAAACATATTATAATTCGAAGATTTAGAGTTTGGCACATGCAAATTTACTTCAAATGACAAGTAAATACCGCATATAGGTAGGTATGGTGGATTCATATGGAATAACATTTGGTTTAAGGAAGTGGATGCACAAGCAGTATTCCCGCATAGTACAGGTGAAGGCTAGCAAATAGATTGAGGAGCAACCAACTAGAGAGCGACAACGGTCATAACCATGCTTTGAGGTTAATCAACATTGAATGCAAGCATGAGTAGGATATAAAACTCCATGAACATAAATATCATGGAGGCTATGTTGGTTTTGATTCAACTACATGCGTGGACATGTGCCAAGTCAAGCCACATGAATCATTCAGAAGAAGATACCGTCCTATCATACTACATCATAACCATTTTAAATGCATGTTGACACACAACATAAACCATTATCCACTCCTAGGTATTTAAGCATGGCATTGCAAACATGTTTCATTCATCATAGGATAAATCAAGAACGATGAGCTAAACAATTTAGAAAAACAAGACAGGTCGAGTTCATACAAGCTTTTCTCCACCTCAATCAGTTCATCAAATTTTGTCATTATTGCTTTTCACTTGCACAAGTGAATGATGTGAATAATAATAAGAGTGCACATGAAGTGGATTAAGCTAGAATCTGCAAATATTTATTAAAGCAAAAGACAAGGTTATATGGGCTCTTTGTTAGATCAAGAATAATGCATATGAGAGCCACTCAACATTTTCATTGTGGTCTTCTCCTTACGACCCAAAGAAAAGAAAAGAATTTCAAAGTAGCAGAGTGAAATGTTTTTGGATTTTTTTCTCAAAGAAGCAAAACGAAAGAAAATGAAAACGAGAAAAACTATAAACACGGGAAAGCTCCCAACAAGCAAAAGAGGAACAGGAAATATTTTTGGGTTTTATTTTAATATTACGAACTACTAAACAAAATAAACTGGAAATAAAAACCGAAAAGGAACGAGAAATATTTTTGGTTTTTGCAAATTTTTTTCAAGCACACAAGAAGAAAGCAAAATAAAACTAGCATGGATTATACAATGAAAAGGATGATCACTGACAACTAGAATGAATGTGTGAACATGAATGTAATTACAGTGGGAAATGTACTCCCCCAAGCTTAGGCTTTTGGCCTAAGCTCGTCTATGGCCACGGCTGGCTTGGATGATAATCGTAGTCATAGTTCGGGTTGTATGGATTGCAGCTGCCACAGCTTGGCGAGCTACCTTGTTGAGACGAGCAGTCTCCCTCTCCCTCTCATACTCCTCTGCCTCCTCCGTAAGTACAAAATATCTTCGTTTTTCCTGAAAGTTAAAGAAGGCATGAGCGGGGAGCGTAATATGGAAAACATGGTGCCTGTTAAAGATTAGTCTATACTAAAAACGCTCCATAGCGGCATACTGAAGGAAAGTAGGTGGTAACTGAGTATCATTCTCCCGTTTAGGTACACCAAGATAGTCAGCCAAACGAGTGCCATAAATCCCACCATAAAAATCTCCATCTAAGGCATTATTTCGTAACCGACATGCAATAATTGCCCCAAGTTTTATTGTTTATAGTTCGTTAATGCACTTTTAAGAACGCTCAAATCAGAAGCACAAAGGTGGTTATGTTCATGTTTACCATTAATGCATCTACCTATGAAAAGAGTGAAATAATTTAAAGTAGGAAAGTGAATGCTCGCTATAGTAGCTTGTGTTATGCTTCTAGTTTCACCCATAGTGATGCTGGCAAGGAACTCAGTGCAATCAAATTTGCGAGGTTTAGTAAAAGTGCCCCACTGCGGAATTTTTCATTCTCCAATAAATTCTTCAACGTCCATGTGGAATGATTTTTCATATTGATTAAATAAAACAGAGTGTGTACGATGGAATAAATACTCAAACCTCTGCACAAAAGAATCAACGACATTGTAATATTGCAAGCACTTATCTGACAAGAAGTCTGTCAAGGTGGCATTGTGCACGTACATATAATATTCTCCCTTGAAACCGGCTGGATTCATGAAACATTCCGACGACCATTCTCAAGGTTGCACTAGAGCTTCCCGCAGTGGTATGATGTCTAGCTCACGCAAAGCGAGCGTTGGAGATTTCTTGCTTGAGGAACCACCTTAGAACATCTTCCTAAATCTTCATATGAAATTTTCTGAAATTTTTAGTGACTCAAAATAAAATTGAACCAAACTCAACAAAATTGATAGCAACTACTCCAACAAGCGTCTTGAGGCCATATTATGCACCAAAACTAGTTTGAACCATACAATTTTGACATGAAAGCACAAGAACATTGTCACGAACATTAGCTAAATTTGCAAACAACAAACCACTATAACAAAAACTAATTGGACCAACGGAGGAGTCACATACCAATGAGCAATACCCCAAAACAGTTTCGGAAATGGAGATCCAAGCAACGAGATCGAAAATGGCAGCAAGATGAGGAAGAACACGGGTTTGAACAAGTTTATGATTTCTACTAGAGGAAGAAGAAGAGCATGGGTGGCGGCAATAAGTGAGGGGCCCTACATGGTCCCCACAAGCTTGCTGGGCATGCCCTTTGAGCTTGTGGTTCACAGGTGACCCCCCCTGGGGTGTGTTTAGTGCCACTATTTTTTAAATATTGCATGAAAAATCATATTAAATTTTCAGGGGATTTGGAGAACTTCAATTGTATGGTCATTTTTTGTTCCATGGATAATTCACAAAACAATATAATCAGGGTATTTCTACTCTATTAATTCTAAATAACAAAAAGTAAAAAGTGGATATAAAAAGTTGTATTTACTAAATTCATCGACCATGTGCCCGCCAAAAGGAATCCATTAATAAGGATGATCAATTCTTATTAACAAACTTCTTTTAAATGACATGAAACTGGAGAATTTTCATATGACAGTAGGTTACCTCAACGAGGATATGAATATCCCCAACAATAAGAATTTGATATTTGTTTTTGACAGTAGGAATAGGGAATTCAGAACCTTTAATAGTAATTGTTGAAATTATTCCAATAGAATTGATACTATTACTTGAGGTTGTTTATTCGGAAAGTGCATCATATGCTCATTACCATTGACATGAAAAGTGACATTGCCTTTTGTTGCAATCAATAACAGCCCCTACAGTATTAAAAATGGTTCTACCAAGGATGATTGACATACTGTCATCCTCAAGTATATCAAGAATAACAAAGTGTGCTAAGATAGTAACATTTGCAACTATTACATGCACATCCTCACAAATACCGCTGGGGTATAGGAGTTGATTTATCAGCCATTTGCAAAGAGATTTCAGTTGTATCAACTTATTCAGGTCAAGTCTTCGGTACAAAGGGAAAGGCATAACACTGACACCTGCTCCCAAATCACACAAAGCATTTTAAACATAGTTTCTTTTAATGGAGCATGGTATAATCGGTAATCCTAGGTCTCCTAGTTTCTTTGGTATTCCACCCTTAAATGTATAATTTGCAATCATTGTGGAAATTTCCGCTTTCGGTGTCTTTCTTCTATTTGTAACAATATCTTTCGTGTACTTAGCATAAGGAGACATTTTCAGAATATCAGTCAAACACAAGCGCAAAAAGACAGGTCTAAGCATTTTAACAAAGTTCTCAAATTCCTCATCATACTTATTCTTTGAAGCTTTAGGAGGAAAAGGCTTAGGCCTGCATGATAAAGACTCTCTTATCAAATCTTTCATCCTTAGGTTGTGGGTTATCAAGATCAACATTAGGTCCTATTTCCACATCATTATCATTATTAGGCTGAGAATCAACATCAATATCATCATTATCATTGTTACCAGGTCCATGTTCATCACCAGATTGAGATTCAGCATCAGAAATAGAAATATCATTTGGATTCTCAGGTGTGTCTACAGTAGGTTCACTAGAGGCATGTGTTGGTGTCCTGGGAACGGGGGTCCCCATACTTGCTTGCATGAGGCCCATGGCGTGGCTCCACCAGCGGCCCTGTATGGCCCATCATCACCAGCAAACACTCAAGACCCTCGCGAGGGGCCAAGCCTCTCAAGGCAGATGACGCAAGACCTCCTCATGGGCGGCCTCACCAGGCTGGCTCGTGAGGGGCAGAGAGATCAAGGCAGGGGACACCTCGCGAGGTTTGTGTGACGCAATGCATGACGACTGGAGCCGGGTGGGGGCCAGGTGGGTGCCATCACGCAGTATCCTCATTTCCTCTTTGGTGCTAAAGAGGCAAGAGCAGGCGAGGAGTGCCAAGGCATCAGGCAAAGGTTTCCATATCAGTGCAACAAGACCAAGTCCAGCAGGACAACAGGATGGAGGTCATCGTGGAGCCCAAGACGACGTCACCACCGAGCCTTTGGCAGGCGAAGACTACTTTTGTCAGGATAGCTTGTACTAGCTGCCCCCCTTCAAATTGGTATTTGTGGGATCCCTTCCCGCGTAATATTTGGGAAGAGGACCCGGGCCTCTATATATAGGACTAGCCACCACCGTAGAAGGGGATCGACTCATCTAGAGAGAGACCATCCATAACCACACAAGTTCACCAAGCACGAGGACACCTCTCCTCAGGAGGTTGTTCTTCCTTTGTAACTGTTCATCCTTAGCCCAAGAGGCAATCCACCACACCACACTGGAGTAGGGTGTTACACCACATCGGTGGCCTGAACCAGTATAAACTCTTGTGTCTCTTGTTCTTTGGGTTCGTTGAGCTAGGCCATGAGATCATGATGTGTCCGAGCTAGAGAGGGGGAGGGATCTACGTGCGCACCCCAGTGTTCGAACCTCAAGGGTTTTGCCGGAACCCAAAATCTGACATTTGGCGTGCCAGGTAGGGGTGCATCGGAGCGTTTTTCCGCCAAATGATCCGCCGACACTCCGCGGTTATGATATCCAGCGACCCAAGGACCAACGCCTACCGCTGGGTAGCTTGGCTGTCCCGGGCGCCGCCGTCCACCCAAGAAGACCTCAACCCTGCGCCCCAGTCAGCACCCTCATCGCCAAACGCTGTGGGGCGTGAGCGGCGCCGTCAAACGCCATCCACCCTCACTCCACGACAAGCGCGGGCACCCGCAAGGGCCTCAAGCCACGCTGCTGACACGGTGCCGCACACCTAAAGGGAACAAGCAAACATGAGGGCCGCACTCACGGTGGCTCGGGAGCTGTCATGGTGCTGGCTGATGGAGAGCGGCAGGGATGCATTGCTGGAGCGCCCACCGAGCTACTGGACGCCGCGGCCTAGGGAGCACTGCCCTTCTGCTCCCTGCTTACGCCTCAGGCCACGGCCGGATCGCATGGCGGGCCACGCCGCGCCCGCGTGCCCCGCATGATGGACTAGGAGTATGCTCTGGAAGACGACCCTAGCTCATTCCTCAAGCCGGGATGGGAGGAGGAGGCGCTGGAAGCTGAGGCCTTCCAGGAGCCCTCTGGGAGCCTTGCCAACCATGCCGGCGACAACAGCTACAGGGTACCACTAATCTCTCAGGAACAAGCTTACGCTAACAAGGGTCACAGGAGGATCAGGTCACGACGGCGGACGGCGGCCCCAGCTCAATGACCTCCCTTCCACCAGGAGGAGCGCACTGGGGGCTGCAGGGGAGGAGCCAGGAGCAAGGTCCCTCCCCACATCGCGTGGTGCAGGGCGTCCCCCGGAGGTAGGCCCTCTGTCAGGCAGGTGCTGGCGAGGCTTCCCCCGGCAGAGGACCCGTGGTCGCCGATGGCGCCGCTGGCGTCCCCTTTGCCCCTTGGCTTCGTCCTGGCTTACGGACGCACCAGTGGTGGTCGAGGGTGGCACAAGGCGGGGCCCTCGTCAAGCGATATGAAGTAAGGCTCGCGCCTGTGAAGATCTCCGCTCGTGACACTCTCACATAATAATGAGTGGGCCTATACATACCCCGGAGTCTCAGGAGTGCCGCCCTCGGGCCTTGGGGGCTCACTCGCATGTCCTAGTGGTAGCATTTAGCTCCGCACTGGTGAGAAGACATGGAGCCTAGACTAGGCACTGGACGCGGCCATTTGCTTTTAATCGCTTTTCTGTACCCCTGTTTTCTGGCTTTGGATTTAAATTTGAAGTTGAATTTTCATTGGCATGCGTGGGGGGGGGGTGTCTTTTCTCGTTCATGCGATTTATTGCAATCTGGTTCCTTGCCCTGATTCTGAGTTTGCACCTGCTGCCTCCCCCCTCGCGAGCTCCTCGTGAGCGGGGGCTGGGCTCCGCGCACGCGCGCTGCGCGCACGTCCTTACATGGCTGGCGCTTGCTTCTCGCGAGGCCCTCTCGGACGGATCGGCAGGCCCTCAGAAGCTCACGACCTCACGAGCCGGTCGGGAACCGGCCCTGACTAAGGTAAACTACAGCAGTAAGCTCGCGGCGGGACTCGTGGGCTCATAAAAACACATCTTTGGTTTGGCCTAAGGAATAGAGGCAGTAATCTGTTTACATGAGGGGCTCCCCCTCCCAAAATGCTCTTACAACATTTAGGGCCATGCCCGAGTTTTCACATGCAGGGTCAGTGACAAGGAAGCAAGGGCTCAATCAGCCATATCGCTCACCACGTCCTCTAGGTCGCCCTGAGACGCACCACTGGCGTCACCGTGACCATCGCTGGCATCACCATCCTCATCACCGGCATCACCATCACCATTGCCGGCATTGCCCACACCATCGTCGACCACATCGCCTTCATCCTCCGCGACCACCACCGTGTCATCCTCGGAGGAGAAGGCCCTGAATAGAGCATCCACATTGTCTTCTACCCAGCACGCCAGGTCACCCCGGATGGCCTCTGGCACAGGGGCAATGGCGGCATCAAAATCAAAGTTGGGGTAGGTGTTCTGGAGGTGGCTGAAGACGCGAGAGAACGCGTGCCTGAACGTCGGTGAAGAAAAGGAGGTGACTGGTGTAATCATTCGAGTGGGGATGAGGGGCATCTTCATCGCAGATGGAGACCAGCGCCGCGTTGGCTCTGATCCTGAGGCTTTGGAGCATGGGGGCATGCTCGCACTCCAGCGTCCTCCGCCGGAGCGCTTCCTCCCTGCTCTGCTGCATGGAGGACTCAGCTCTGGTGACCTGCCGCTGAAGAGAAAGCAGCTCGGCACGGGCGGAAGCTAGCTCAGTTGCACTGAGACCAGGGCAGATGCGGTGGCTTCCTCGCACTACCCTGCCTCAGCCAACCCTGACTTGAGGGCAGTAGTCCTGCCCAGGGCTTCGACTTCCATGAGCTTCAGCTTCATATCGTACATGCCCACAAGATACGCGTGAGCCTCGGCCGCCCGGCGATCGACCTCCTCCTGGGCCTTGGCCTCACGCGCATCGACAGCATCCTTCGCTTGGGCGACTTGGCGCTCCCTCGTCTCCAACCGCTCAAGCTCATGGCAACGCTCCGTGGCTTCCAGCGCAAGCGCTTCCTCATGCGTCAGGATCACTTCCTCCTCCGCAGGCGTCCCCTTCATTGATGCTAGGGAGGCCTTCCGCACCTCCATTGCTGCTCCAGGGAGGCACTCCAGGCTTGGAGCTCCCACGCGCATTTCTCGCGATCTCGCCGTGACGATCAGCTTCCCTGGCTTCTTCCAAGGCTCGGGCGGAAGCCTCGTGCAAGGTGGCTAGAGACGGCTCGGCCTTCACATTGTCAAGCTCGAGTTGGTGGCGCCCAAGGTTGATGGCCACTTTCAGTTTATGCCACTCCTCCGTCAGCCGAAGACACTCGGCCTCGACGCACGCGTCTACATCCATGAGCTCTCCGCCAAGCCGGCTCATCGCGCCCATCGCCTCCCGAAAGAGCTCGTGGCGGATGACACTCCATTCATGCACAAACTTGACTGCGCGGCCAATTCCGTCCTCCACAGCGGGGGCCACCGACGGGATCCGAAGCGGCTCACTCCCTTTCCATAGGGGGTTGGGGGCTGGTGTCCCTCCGATCGCCGACTGGGCTTCGACAGGAGCCCGGTTGGGTTGAGGCTCACTACTCGAAGAAGGAACCAAGACCGAAGCCATCCAACCACCATCTACAACCAGAGGAGGAGCCCATGGCACGCTCGTCGCACCCCCGCCGAGGCCACGAAGAAGAAAAGGCAGGAGCACGGGCTCGAGGCGCCAAGCTAGCGTGTCTGCCTCTCCAGCCGACCTCGCATCGGGGGCAGCATGCTGGCCTGGGAGACTCAATGCCAGCGAGAGATCCGAGGCAGGAGGAGGTTGTTTCCCGGGGGCTTTGCGGCCTTAGCAGATGGGATCCTGAAGAGCCATCGTCAGGAAGGGAAGCAGCACTTGAGGAATTACAAAGATAAGGTACTTACTCATCTATGGCGATGTAATTCCTCTATTTCAATGGTAGGAAGGCGCCGCTACTGCAGCTTGGGGATGCCTTCCTTTTGTGGAGCGCATCGAAGTCTACACGAAGCCGGCCAAAGCACTGGACGTGGCGACCAGCGCAGGGTGCGGCTGGTGAAGCGCCTGAGGAGGCGACCTCAGGAGCGCCAAGCTAGGGAGAGCCATCAGTTTCCACCACGCGATGACCTCCTGAGGCCTCGGGAGCTTCGACCTCAGGAGCAGCGGATTGCGTCACCACCTTAACTGCCGCACCAGAGCGAGAGTCGCGGGCTCCCGGAGATGGCGCCTCAGGAGCCACGGGCGGCGTCGACACTTCGGCACCCACGCCTCCGGCCTCTAGTGGTGCTTGGCCCCTCCGTCCACACTTGGGGCAAGTTTGGCACTGACGACAAGAAGGGGAACCACGATGACGGGGATCTCGCAGGTCCCCTCAAGGCCAACCGGACGCAGCGCCCATTCGTCAAAGGGGGGCATATGCCCCGCGAACTCCACCCTGTTTGAGCAACAGTACAAGTGACAGCCCTCCGGTGGCATATCGGCTGGCGAGGGGTCTTCCTCCAGGACCTCGAGCAACGTCCTTCGTGCCTCGAGCCGAAGCTCTGACTCTTGAAGCCTCATGCGATCTTAACCGACAGATAGGGCCCACATCGGCTGGGAATGGCGCTGGAGTGGGGAAACGCAGCGTCGGAGGTACTCCATCACCATGGGCGCGGTCAAGCCAAGATCCTTTGTCACATCCTGATTTTCATGCCACAACACTTAAGCTAATAAATCATGATAAATTGTGGTTTGACAAAAACTTTTGAGTGTTTAGGTCTTTGCTTGATTTGATTTTGTGTGTTGGTTGCAAGTGCTCTAAAAATCAAATAAATCCTCCAACTCTTATACTCCTTCTCCTTCATCCAAAACCTTGCCCAATGATCATGCCATGTGTTTTGGACATAAAAATAATTTCTTGCAAAAATATTTTGGCCAAAAAGTATTTTCTAAATTAGGTTTTCCAAAACCTCCTGAATTGAGACTTGAACTACATGTACTTAATTAAGGGTGTGTAAAATCTTTCAAAAATTATATTTGACTCGTATTAGATATAGGACACCCAGAAACCACAAAAATATAATTTTAAAAGTTATTTTCCTATTTTATTTAAAGGCTTTTTCTTTAGGCCAGAAATGGTCTTTAATAGGTTAAAATTATTTTTAAGCTTCAAAAATAATTGAGAAAAATCAGGGAAACTCAGTGGACATATATTTTCCATATATAAGAGTTTCAGCACATGGTTATGTGCAAAATATTGGAAAAAACCTCCCAAAACCATTTCTTCCCATTTCAAGGATTTGAAATATTTCTACAGGAAATATTTTCATAAAAATCCAAGAAAATTCCATCGTGTCACAAACGCTCTATTTGGTGATCTTGCCAAGTCTCATGTCATGGAGAATAGTATAACCCCATGAAACCCTCTCAAAACCATTTCTGTCCCTTTTCAAGTTTGAACAACTTTACATTATCAAACTTGTCCAAATTATCTCAGACATGGTCCACATGCTAAAATGGTCTAATTATTAATCTAGACCAAGTGGAACAAGTTGGAGAACAAGTTAACTTGATCAAAGTGCCCCAAAACCCTTCCTATCCAGAACCAAATTTGATCAACTCTACATTGGCAACCTTATCCTTTTGATCTCAACTTTGTGGACATGTTCAGATCCTCAAATGATGACACTACACCAAGTGGTGCATCAAGGAGAATAGATGTGCATGTATAAATCTTGGAAAGTCCATTTTTGTTGATTTCTAGGGTTTACAAAAGTTGCATTGGCAACTTTGCCCAAATGGACTCAATATTGGTGGAACCACTTGTTTTCTCATGACATTTGGACCTGTCAAGCCTTATAACAATAGGAGTTAATATTCTTGCCCAAATCAACCACAAACACCTTCTGCCATTTTTCTAAAAACGCCAATTTGACCACTTCGACTAATCTCCATGAGTTCTCCTCTTTACCACAACCCCTCCTAGTCCCCCTCTACCTCTGGTGTGCTTCCCTGCCCGAGAGGCAATGATGAAGGGGGGCAGGGATCCACTTTTCTTCTCTGGACAGCACCATTTCCACTCTCTCTCAACTCCCTCTCCCCTCCAGTGGATCCCCTGGGCATCCAATGCCATTGCCACATTGTTTACTCCCCACTGCCGCTACCAGACGCAAGTGGACACGACAGAGCAGGCAAAACACGCTCATGCCGGCCAAAGCCTGCTCTGGGGCACGCTACAGTGGCGTCCGAGCCTTGTCACCGCGCTCCCATCCACCTTGGGCCGCCCAAGCGCGCCAATCAACGCGCCTCGGCGTTCGCATCACGCTAGCGGGCCTCCAACTTGCTCCCGCGCCCTCCTCTCGCCCCTGCGACGCATGCCCAAGCGCCGCCCGCGTCCGCCAGTGGCTGCCCGCGTCCCTGGCCCGCCTCGCGCTCGCTCCACTCTCCCTCTCTCATTCCCTTGATCTGGACCACGCCCACGAGCACCTCAGATACGCCCCAAAGCACCCGTTTGGCCCCTGGCAACGCCCCGGGCCATGGCCGTGCGCCCCGCCTACGGCACCTCCCGGCCGCGCCCGTATAGGGCCACCCCCGAGCCTTCTCTTGTCTCCAACTGCTCTCTCTCCCTCTCGCGCATCCTCTGACCGACGCACTGCTCTTCCCGTGCTCTCCTTGCACCCCCATGGCCAGAGTAGTGCCGCCGGCCGCCGCTTAAATTCTTGGGCCTCGACCCCTCTCTCTTCCCCATGAACACTCCCGCACCCTCTCATCACCACCGCCAACTCACCTCGTGCTCCATCTCCTCCTCCTCGTGCCTTCCTCGTCGTGCCGAAGCCCGCCATCGCCTATTCCTACCGCGGCCGAGAACTCGCTCGCTCTGGCGCTCCCGTAGATCATGATTTATAGTCAGTGACCCCGTCAACAGGCCCCTCCGTTTAAGTGGAGACACACTAGGAAAATATGCCTCCGGCATGGACCCTGCGCGCGTGCGGCTGAACCGATGGGCCAGCCCAGTTGCGCCTCGGCTCTAAACCCCGCCCAAGTGCAGGCTGCCACCGCTGGATTGGGCCCATTTTGGTAAATCCCTTTTCTCTTTCTTTTTCTGTGGACTGGTAAAATCCATAGAATATTCTAATTAGCTCCAAATTTGATTATTCAAATTTCTAGTGACTATAAATCATGATCTACCTGTTGGTGCAACATGCACATTTTTCTAGAGACTTTTTCTTCACAAACATTTATCAAATCTTGTTTTTCCATTTCTGTAATAAACTTTAGAAAATCACAGAGAGCCCATTTTTGATCCAAATTCCATGATTCAAAATCCTAGATGTCTATAAGTTCAAAACTTAGTTTTTGGACATTTTTACTAATACTTTATGTATCACCTCAAATAATGGTCTATTTCTTCATGTATAGGCAACTTTGCAAATTCATAGAGAAATCATTTGAACTCCAAATCTAGTGAAACCAACTCCTAGGTGGCTCAAAAATCATTATTTGTTAAATGTTTTCCTTTTCTCATTTTTCAAAAATATATTTCTGTGCACTTCCTGCAAATCCATAAACCCCTTGATTCCATCATATCAAAATGTTTAGGAATATCCACTGACCCAATTCCAATGAAACCACTCTGGTTAATTTTCATATAACCAGAGATGTCCTAGAAAAGTCAAATTAATATTTTTAGAGAACTTTTATTTTCTGCCTTGTTGTGTTGCTTACTATGATTGTTTCCGACGTTAGTTGACGAAGTAGATGAAATACTCGGAGATGGACCAAAAGATTTGAAGAATCTGATGAACCAGGCAAGCAGCCCTTTGACCATGTCTATGAAACCCTTTTTATGCATGACGTATAGCACCATATTGTTGTTGCAATGGAATCATGATGAGGTGGAACCACTTTGATGGTTTGCCACCGTTACTTCCTCATTGATACTTGCATTGTGCATGACCCTACCTCCTTATGACGGTTATGCCAGTGGGAGTAGATAGGATGCTAAAGTAGTTGCTACGCAAAAAGGGACGGGAATATGCATGGTGATGGAGATAAAGTATTTTCAAAGGACTTTTCAAAAACCCCGTAGGGTGCCACTTATGCCCGAGGGAGATAATGAGATGGGTAACCGCTTGATGACAAAGTGGTGTACCGAGGCAAGTGTGTGTGTTGCTTTCAAAAATGGATTGGTTTAAGTTGCAACCGTTATTCCAACCTTACATGCGCAACCACTCTACCCTTATACGGGAAAGAGCATTATTGATTACCTAGGCCGATACTAGCTTGGAGCCCGCATTACTAGTAAAGGGGGAGAGTTTGTGCTCTCTCTCGGGACGGGGTCGTGCCAGGTAGGGCGGCCAAGAACATTTTTATGGGGCACCGGACACACCATTGGTACCCCGTGCCAGTGGTATGTGATGAATATGGGAGCGAGGCTCCACAATTTTAAGTTGTGAAATGTTGGGCACGGGGGTTACTACCAATCGTGTGGACTCCATGTTAGTGTCATCTAGGGAAAGATAGTGATCGGGTGCTTACCCCGGGTACTTGAGGTACCGCGGGTCGTGGATGACACGGAAGTTCCCCGGATCTTGTGGGTAAAGTGTGCAACCTATGCAGAGTGTAAAACTATTCGAATAACCGTGTCCACGGTCAAGGACAGTTGGGTAACCACTCTTGGGCTACGTCCACATGTTTACAAACCAGTGTATGTGTTTGGATAAGTGGGAAGAACTACTTGGGTCAAGTCAAAGGACTTGACATGATTGAGTTGGGTTGATGCCCACTCTATTTATGTTGATATCTGTAACTTGTCCTCATGGTTACTTGAATTCTCCTGATGCATGATTTACCAGTTATTGAACATGTCATAACACAACAAAATTAGCTTTCTACGAAAATTTACCTATGTCATGCATTGTTGTATCTTGAGCCAAAACATGGGTTGCTTGCGAGTACATTCAAAGTACTCATTGGCTTGCCACTGGTTATTTTATTGGCCAGGCATGAAAAGAACCAGGATATGATGAAGAATACTTCAGTGACGAACATGCGAGCTAGGAAGCTTCCCAATCAGAATGCCTACAGGGTTAAGGCAGATGGCATGGGTCCAAGTTATCGACAAAGATTTCCGCTGCGAAGTTATACTCGAGACTCGACCATAACGGTCATAATTTATGTAATACGGTATGTATGGATGTAAGACTCTTGTTATTCATCTTCTGTGTGTTCAGTGAGATTTGATAAGACTCTTGTTATTCATCTTCTGTGTGTTCAGTGAGATTTGATCTCTGGGATCACTGTACACGTGCATTCGGTGACCACGACTTATGAGTCGGGGTCCCCACAAAGCTGGTATCGGAGCCATCCTGACTGTAGGAAGCCTTAGTTAGCATGGCCGTTAGTTAGGGTAAAACTATTTTCAAAACTATCGCTAGTTTTCAAAAACTGTCTATACTTCTCTTCCCCTTCTCAGTTTTTCTTCAAGGTATACTTTCCTTATTGATCTCTTCCCCTTCAAAACTTTTGGTCGCTAGAACCCTTATGCCCCTGACCACTGGATTCCATGAAACCCTCGTGGATAGTCTAGAAGGAGGATGCCTTGTCAGACATTCACCCACATCTTCCGAACACAAGATTGGTGACACCACAACAAGAGGATACCAACAGAGGATATATCCTCGAGGACTGAGGACATGAAGACCCATAAGATGGTGACAACCTTGACACTGCCCCAAGATGATGCAACCTTAGCCTATGATGATCAGGGCATAGGAAATGCAAGATCATGATATACCTCGCTAATAGAGTAACCATGTCGTTACCGTTGTTGCATCGGCAACCACTGGTGGATGAGAACCTAGCCATTTGGTCCGTCTCACTATAGTGAGCAGGAAACGGTTCTCCTCATCCCCCGCTCTTGGTGTCGATGTTGTCATCAACGTAACCGACATGTTGGACCTCTACTATGCCTTGTTAATGTCATTGCATACAGGATTACCTACTTGGTACCATCGACGCCTTAAAAGACAAAAAGGGATCATCATGATTCAGAAGACAAGAGAAGACCAATTCAATACCAGCTACGAGGAGCCACCTTTTCCCCATCACTTTAATAGGCGAAAAGTTGTTGAAGACTCTTCAGGCTCAACCTGGATCGTTTCATCGAACAACTATAGGAGACGTAGCGACACCCGAGGAAAACCCAGAAGACTGCATGAGGCACGGAGCAAGGCACGACTACTGAATCCGAGAACCCCTAGGGTAGGATGAGTCGTGTACCGCCTATGCGCAGTCGAGTCCGTATGATGGTTCGAATAGAACCATGATTGTGTGTTGCTTGTTTGTATTTTTTTATGTTTTGATATCAGTCACCCTTTCTGCCCTAGGCAACAAGTACGTGACTATATCACCTTCCTTATCTTAATGCTTGTGTTTGGCCCTTTCGGCACTTGTTGTTTGCACTTGCACTATAGAACCCCCTTTAGGCATCCCCCTCCTCTATTTTACTTTTCCCTCTCATCTCTCTCATCAACTGAAGGCTAGCAAGACAAGATGCACCAAGAATTCCACCTCGGCAGCCAACTAGCAATGAAGACTTTTGCTACAACCTCGAGTGCTACCCTATAGAGTTATGGTTGCCCCTCAAGATTTGAAACCCATTCCTAGACCCTTCGAGACTTCACAAGATACCCCAGCTCGAATCCTTAACCATGTGCTTAACCCACAGAATTTCAAGAGAACCAACTAAGCGTCAGTAACCTTGCTCATCACTGGGTTCATTATGGAACTAGTGGACATAGTGAATTAGCACATTATCATCCTAAGATAGCACCAAACTAATGATGCCATAGGGAAGACCAAATTGAGGATATATCAATAGAGGAAAATTGACTTGATGAGTTGATACCAATGACCTTGAGGAATTATCCGAGACTCTTCGGTGGATTATAAGGCTTTCATGTTGATAGATGAACTTGGTGGGATCAGTTTATAGAGTGGCATGACTCTCATTGCCCCTGGGTAAATTGGATTTAGTGGGACAATTATGGTCGCAAGCTAAAAATTCTTGGAAGTATAAGGATTTTACTTAGCCAGGGGATATTGAAAGGAAATAGATGATATTACGATAATGACTTGGGGAAAAGTGAAGAAATTCTCGTTGGACATGAGATTTGGATTTAAGTAGGTGATTCTAGTTGAATATAGATGATGAGTATGTCTACATGGTTCGGAGTAAATTGGATTTAGACTGATGATCTCGCATATTTTGAATTTGGCACTGTTCTGCCTATAACACAATTTTAATGTTGTTAAACGGCAAAATAAAGTGCACCATGTTAATCTATGAATTTTTCTAGAAAAATTACATATATAGTTTATTTAATTCAGAGATACGGTTAATTAGATATGAATAAAACCATTTTAGCTTGTCATTTATGCAAACTAAGTCAAACAACATGTTTAAACACTTCATACATGCATGAAAGTTGGATATTGTGAAACTAGAGGAAATTCTAAGCATTTTTCATATATAAAGTTTTTACATATGATGCACGGTTTGTTAGTTATTAAATGCATGAAGTTTGAGGTGGTTTTTAGAAAAAATGGCGTCTTTGAAAAAATAGACAAAATCATCCAAAATGAAAAAAATGATGCGGGCCAGTGGGCACTGGGGCGCTCACCATCGGCTAGGGATGAAAATGGAGTGGAAAGTTTCCGCTTTTCCAGAGGAAAACTGGAAACAGAGAGGAAATATGAAAGCGGAAATGGAAATTTGGAAAACAGAAATGGAAATGGATTTTTTTAATGCGGAACCGGAAACAAAAACGGAATGGTGTTTTCCGGTGGAACAGACGTTGAAACGAAACTTTCCGTTTCCGCAAATATGGAATTTCTGTTTCTACTATAGGTATATGGCTACTTTGTAGCCCAACTACCAAACAACACACACTGACACAATGAGTAGAATGAGAAGAATTGGTCATTCGAGGACCAACTTTTACTACCACACACATAGTCAACTAGAGCCAATACGGAATTTTCATGTACTACTACAATACTATCCTATGTTGCTATCACAACCATATTATTTTGTAGTCATGTTAATAATTCCATAAATTTGTTTTTTCTATATTTCTCTATGATTCAAGGGGGTTTTAAGTTTTGGTCAACGAACCATTTTGTTTCCATGTTCACTCTGTATTCGCTTCGTGTCTGTTTCGGATAGTATTTGTTTCCGTATGCATTTCCGGGGTTTCTGTATTCGTATTCGCTTCTGCAAAAAAATATGAAAAAATATGGTACCACCCAGTTTCGTTCGTTTCCGCACCGTTTCCCTACCATGGGCCAGGCCTAGTCAGTGGAGCAGGATGCAGGCTGTGAGAGCGGCTGGGCTGGAGCAGAGAGGCCCAGGCGCATGGACGATACACGAGTGTGGTCAACGGGCAGTTGGATTGAGCGGAACTAGGCACCAGCGTCATCCTCGCTTAAGAGATGGCTCGCGGAGGCGCTGGTGGTCGAGGTCGTCGGCGGGAAGGTGGATCTGGGGAGGAAGCAGCTTTGGGGCGCCGGGCTTGAGAGGAGGCCATCGGGCGCAGCATGGAGATCCTCAGTTCATGGGGTTCGTGCACGTGCAGGCGCGAGGAGGGCCTCGCTGGGTTCGTGCGGGAGGACTACAGGAGGCGCATGAGGCTGGGGTGCTACGGAGGAATACCTATGTCAGGGATGGCTTGCGGGAGCTCCAGCATCGAAGGAGATTGGTAGGACGCAGGTGCTTGCTAGGACCGGGTGGAGGAGGAGCGAATCCGGGGCCGGGGATGCCAGATCCTGGCAGAGGCGACATCCGGTGGTTCCCTGGTGGTGACGTGCGGCTTGGGGTGGCCGTGGAACTCCTGTGGCCCTCCATGGCGACGGGCCGCAGAAGAGGTTCTTGAGAGAGAGAGGGGAGATTGTCGGATCACGGGTTCCGACAAAACCCTCAAGGTTCGAACAATGGGGTGCGCGCGAGGGTCTCCCCCTACCAATCCACGTCCTAACTCAGCTAAGATCTCAAGGGCTAACTTAATGAACTCGCAGCACAACGACACAAGATTTATACTGATTCGGGCCACCATTGTGGTGTAATACCCTACTCCAGTGTGGTGGTGGTGGATTGCCTCTCGGGCTAAGGATGGACAGTACAAGGGGAAGAACAGCCTCCTGAGGAAAGGTGTTCTTGTGCTTAGTCGATGTGGTTGTGGGGATGAACTAGTTCTAGTCTATGATGAGGTCGCCCCCTAGCTATGGTGGTGGCTGGTCCTATTTATCGTGGCCTTGGTCCTCTTCCCAAATATTGAGCGGGAAGGGATCCCATAATGGCCAATTTAAAGGGGGACAGCTAGTACAAGCTATCCTGGCAAAAGCAGTCTTCGCGTGCCAAAGGCTCTGGTGGTGACACCGTCTAGGGCTCCACGGTGACCTCCGTCCTGCCGTCCTCCTGGTCTTGGTCTCGTTGGACCAATATGGGAACCTTTTCTTGACGCCTTGGTACTCCACGCCAGCGCCTGCTTCCTTAGCACCAAGAGGAAACAAGGACACTATGCGCGCTGGCGCCCGCCTAGCGCCCGCCTGTCGTTGGTCCTTATGGCTCACGTCACTAGAACCTCGCTAGGTTTGCCTAGCCTTGAACTCTCCACCCCTCGCGAGCCAGCCTGGCGAGGCCGCTCCTGAGGAGGTCTTGTGTCACCCGCCTCGCGAGGCTTGGCCCCTCGCGATGGTCTTGAGTCTTTGCTGGTGAAGATGGGATGTACGTGCTCGCTCGCAGAGCCACGCCATGGGCCGCAGGCTGGCAAGTCTCGGGACCCCCATTCCCAGAATGCCGACAGTAGCCCCTAGGCCCAAGGCGCGATCAGGCTTGGCTTCGAGGCGAAGCCAAAGGCCAAGTGCGAAGCGCCGTGCGCCCCAATAGCCTGCGGCCATGGTCGACGCGTGGCGGTTGATTGGACGTGGGCATCTCCGCTTCCCCATGCTGTCTCGGCAACTGCCTGACTGGACAAGTCCCTGCGACATGCAAGGAAAACCATCATTACCTGTGATCGTGGGGGGTGCTGGTTGGCCTTCTCCTGGTATAAATGGGAGGTGGCGGAGCCCCCGTCGCCCATCTTTCCTCTGCCTCTCCCACTTCTTCTCTGCCGAGATGGCGCCGAGGGGCCTTCGTGAGATTTGGCTGCAACACACCGACTGCGACGCCCAGCGACCAGAGCGGAGATTGGAGCCGTTACCTCCGGGAAGATCGTCATGACCCGAAGCTGGGGTGAGATTACCCAGGTCTGCCGCGCAGAGGGCGCCCTCGCGATCCACTTCGAGTACGACGGCGCCTCCGTGATGCTCTTCATGGTCTTCGACGAGGAGGGCTGCCGCCTGGAGTGCTACCCTGAAGGAGGTCACCATGTCAGCGCAACGGCGGGCGTTGGGCCTGCTGCAGGACTCACCTGTAGCTCCTCCAGCGACAACGGCAACTCCTGGTTGTCCAGCGATTCTCCCAAGCTCGTGGAGTCTCCAGAGACGAGCGATGATAGCTATGTGCCCCCGAGATCATGCCGAGCCCGGAGTAGAGCTGCAGCATCAGGCCGCCGCCGGCGCTAATCTGGATGAGGTTGGCGCCGGTCTCGGGTGGCCCACTGTTGATGATGGCGTCATCCACAGGGGCACCTATAGTTAGGACTCTCTAGGTTCTTGTCTTTTGTTCCCTGCGAGGAATCAGGAAATGGACCCCGCTAGGGCATGCAAGGCTTTTGTAGTGTCCTTTGTTGACATTATCCTTATCATGAATTCGTGCGTGTGCGTGCTCCGTTCTAGCACGGTTTCCCATTTCCATCCTCGTGACGGCGAGGTGCTCTGCACCGACAGGTCCCGGTCCCCAGGCAGGCTTCAGCCGTCGCTGGTGTGCCAGGTCGCGTGCCATGGTCAAGGCCAGGAGGTGAGCGGCCCGAGGTCCAGTACGAGCCCCTAAGGCGCGATGCTCAGGAGGTCCCCTTTGGCGCACAAGCGACCGCCGAGAGGTAGGAGAGGGAGACTACGTCACCGTAGCGGGGCTACACCAATGAGAACTCTACGCTGTAGCGGTTGATTGAGCGCGAAACTTATCTTGGCAATCTGGGGTTGGTTCCTCGCGAGACGCTAGGCTGGGGCGTCGGCCGCTGCTGAGTAGCTAGGTCAGACCCGTGCGGGCCTCCCCTTCCTCCCCATGTTCTTCTTGGTGCTCTACGTCCTCAGGTCCCGGCTCTTGAGCGATCTCAGCCGCCGCTGGTATGCCAGGTCGCGTGCCATGGTCAAGGCCAGGGAGTGAGGGCTGGAGAGCCAGTAAGAGCTCCTGAGACGCGATGCTCAGGAGCCTCCCTTTCAACGCGCAAGCGAATCGCATGAGAGAAGAGGGAGAGTCTGCAGCACTGCCTGCCGTAGCCTCCATGAAGTTCCTGCAAGTTAACGCGAGGGATTGCCCGAGCCACCATGGTGATTATTGATTCGCCTCCGGTACGTGGGAGGGGGATCCCTGCTGCGGAGAGCCCCCGGGGTGTGTACAGCCCCTCCTTGACACGTGTCTTGCACGGCAGGGCTAGACGAGGTGTGTCTGGGCACTCGTGAGCTGGCGCAGGACTCACGAGGCCCTACCTCAAGGCGGGTTCCGCCTAGTCTTGGTTCTTGTTTGCTGTCTTGGTCCTGCGAGGTGGTTAGACAACTTGCGCCGAACGAATCTCCTGAGGTTATTGCGTGAGAAAGCCAAGCACCAACGGCCCCTAGAAGGTGACGTGAACGGGGCCGGCCCACTAAACAGAGCTCGGTCGTTGGATTTATCGACGCTGCAGGGACGGGCCCGAGCACAGACACCGTGCCTAATCGTCTCACGTGAAGGGTCCTGAAGAAAGACGACCGGCGGATGGTTCCCGCGATGGGCGACAATCAAGCAGGTGATAGTCATAGATAGATTAAGCTTGAAAGGCAACCTAGCTTAGGTAAATGCATAAACGATACGCACCACTGGGTCCGGCCCGAGCGGCTTGGGGATGATGCAGCCCGAGGGGCGCCCCCAGCAAGGTAAGCTAAATACATAAAGAAGGAAAGATACATGCCACAGGGACAGACCCAAACGGCCTGGGAATAATGCAGCCCCCTGGGCGCTCCCAGCTAAATGAACTTGGAAAATGTCATCTGGTTCTGTTGATGAAGGGGTGTTGAGGTAGCTGAAGATAAGCGGCGAAGGGGTTGTCCCTCATGAGCCACCGGGGCCCTGAGCCTCGGGAGGCTCTAGGGGTCCTAGCTGTTCCTTGAGGACTGTCTCCATCTCTGCCAGGACTGCGTGGTGCCTGGCCTCCTGACCCACCATGATGGTCGGAAGGTTGCGCTGGAAGGCAACGGCCACGCTCGGCAGGCCGAACGGCATGCGAACATAGTTGTGAGGTGGACCTTCGCATCAACCGACAAGCGAAGGCCAGAAGCGCTCCTGAGATGCGGCTCGGTTGAGCCCTAGTATGTCGATGCAGACGCGCAGCTCACCACCCTTGCCTGGGTGGGGAGCAGCACCAGGTAGGCGGCGGTCACCGCGTATTGCTCTTGCTTCCTAAAGCTCCTGAGATACCTTGGTGATGAACTCCTGAGAACCGGGCGCTCCCTGCCTAGTGTCCTCCTGAAGGAAACGTGCCATGAAACATGCCTCCATGTGGTGCCCGAGTGTCTCCCTCGTGACGTTGGTGAGGTCTAAGGCCCTCTAGAAGAGAGCCCCTGAGCCCTACCCGAGGAGGGCGCCGGGCGCACCTTCCTATGTGATAGAGGAGGCGCCCCAGGTGCGGTCGCTGATCCTGACAAGGTGCCACTTGCGGTGCTTCCCTCCTATGGCCCGGAACGGAGTTGCTGCTTCTTCTTCTTGGCGACGACCTCCGGAGGGTACCGAGCTGCATTGTGGCCAGGGTCTTCGATTGACGCTGCTTGGAAGGCGCGCTCGAGGGAGCACACCGCATCTCTTTCTTCACAGGGGACTGTGATGATCCCGCCGCTTCCTGGCATCTTGAGGATGTTGTAGCCGTGGTGCGTCACGGCCATGAACGTGGCTAGGGCCGGATACCTGAGGATGGCATTGTATGGCAGATGGATGTGGGCGACGTCGAAGTCGATGAGCTCAGAGCGGTAGTTGTTGCGCTGCCCAAAGGTGACTGGGAGGCGGACCTGACCGATCGGCGTGGTGGAGCCGTCAGTCACTCATGAGAAAGGCTTGGTGGGCAGAAGTTGATCATAGGACAAGCCCTAAATGTTGGTGGGTTGAGGCGGACCTGACAGCAGCTGGTGTTGTGGCTATGCAGGTTATAGAAGGCGCAGAATGGTCGGCTGCTCTTTGATGGCTCGGGCTGGTCCCTGCCGCGCTTTGTGTCCGGTTCCGCCGCGAGCATGGCTGCTCCCTTGCGCTTCACGTCTTTGGCCTAGGCTTTCTTCTCCTCCGGGTCCGCAGCCGGGTGCTCGAGGAGGGAGAGGCGCCCCTCCTCAGCTCTTGTGCACTTGGTCACCAGGTTGAATAGCTCCAGTGATGTGCACAACTCCTCGTGGATGGCGAGCTCCTCCTTCATCTTAACGTCGCGGACGCCATCGGAAAACACAGAGATGATGGCCTCGTCCTTCACCTTGGGGATCTTGATGAGAACATTGTTGAAGCACTGGATGTACTTCTGGAGGTTCTCTCCTGGTTGTTACTTGACGTGGCGCAGGTCAGCCGCAGCCGGTGGGCGGTCGCGAGTGCCCTGAAAGTTGGCGACGAAACGGTCGCGCATCTCATGCCAGGAGGAGATTGATCCTAGAGGTAGATTCAGGAGCCAGGAGCGGGCACCATCCTTGAGAGCCATGGGAAACCAGTTCGCCATGACTTTCTCGTCGCCATTGGCTGCCTCGATGGTCAGCTCTTAGAGCTGTAGGAACTCCGTGGGGTCGGGGGTGCCGTCGTAGCGAGGAGGCAGATCCGGCTTGAACTTGTACGGCCAAGCGACGCTACACAGCTCAGGGGTGATGGCGTGGTAGCCTACCGTGGTGACTGGGACTCTACGCTGGTGGAGAACTTGTCCTTGATGGCGTCCGCGTGCCACTGCCGTAGGTGGCATGCGGTTTCACCATGGCTGCGCAGGGAGCATCGAGGCGTTTTCTCGTGGCCGAGGGACTTGTTGGCAGCTTCTTTCTTCTTGCGCGGGTGCCGAACACGGCAGATCGTGTCGTGGGGCCGCGCGCCTGGGCACCAAGACTCCGTCTTGGGGCAGAGGTGGTGGTGGTTCTTCTTGGGCCACACTGCCCGTGGCTAGCGGAGGGCGAGGCATCGAAAGGGACGGCACAGGGGAGCCCCCTACGGGGCTAACCAGCTTGGCGATGCGGTTGAGCCAGTCCTCGTAGACGTCGTCGATTGGGCGATAGCGCAGGAGCTCGCGCGCCATGCACAAAGCGGCCTGTACGTCCACGAGACCACGACGAGCATGGGACGATGAACCGGCCGGGGTCAGCGATGGAGTGACGGTGCGGCCGTCCCGCCGCACCGAGGGGTGCAGCAAGGATGCTTGGTGCTCATTCCCTGATGGGCCGGTGGCAGCGTTGGCGGCAGGCGACGGAGAACGATGAGGCGGCCCGCCGATGGGAGCCATCTAAGCAACGCGGGTGGTGAGGGCAACCCAACGCTCAGCACGAGCGCGGTGAGCGTCCGACATGAAGACGATGAGACGACAGGACGCAGAGCGACAAAAGGGAAGCTTCGGCGCACCCCTGCCTGGCGTGCCAAATGTAGGATCATGGGTTCCGGCAAAACCCTCAAGGTTCGAACACCGGGGTGCGTGCGAAGATCTCTCCCTACCGATCCATGTCCTAACTCAGCTAAGATCTCAAGGGCTAACTTAATGAACTCGTAGCACAAGGGACACAAGATTTATACTGGTTAGGTCCACCGTTGTGGTGTAATACCCTACTCTAGTGTGGTGGTGGTGGATTGCCTCTCGGGCTGAGGATGAACAGTACAAGGGGAAGAACAGCCTCCTGAGGAGTGGTGTTCCTATGCTTAGTGGATGTGGTTGTGGGGATGAACTAGTTCTAGTCTAAGATGAGGTCGCTCCCCTAGCTACGATGGTGGCTAGTCGTACTTATTGTGGCCTTGGTCCTCTTCCCAAATATTGAGCGGGAAGGGATCCCACAACGACCAATTTGAAGGGGGACAGCTAGTACAAGCTATCCTGACAAAAGCAGTCTTTGCCTTCCAAAGGCTCTAGTGGTGACGCCGTCTTGGGCTCCATGGTGTCCTCCATCCTGCTGTCCTGCTGGTCTTGGTCTCGTTGCACCAATATGGAAACCTTTGCTTGACACCTCGGTACTCCGCGCATGTGCCCGCTTCCTTCGCACCAATGAGGAAACAAGGACAATGTGCGCGCTGGCGCCCGCCTGGCCTTGGTCGTCATGGCTCACATCACTAGAACCTCGCGAGGTTTGCCTGGCGTTGAACTCTCCACCCCTCACGAGCCATCTTGGCGAGGCCACTCCTGAGGAGGTCTTGTGTCACCCGCCTCGCGAGGCTTGGCCCCTCACTAGGGTCTTGAGTCTTTGCTGGTGAAGATGGGTCGTACGTGCCCGCTCGCAGAGTCACGCCGTGGGCCGCAGGCAGGCAAGTCTGGGGACCCCCATTCCCAAAACACCGATAGAGATGTGAGATAGGAGAGAAAGAGAAGTGGGAGGGGAAAGGAGTAGGTCACCTGTGTCGGCCGGACGATGAGGCGGGGTCAAGGTTGGCGGGGAGCTATGGGAGGAGCTCGTGTAGAGGAGGCAAGAACTGGTTGCCGCTGCTGATTGGATGGATGGATCAGGCAAGAGAGAAGGTGGTTGGCTCAGGATGGATCCCGAGAGAACAATGGCGGCGAACACGGATGGATGGGACAGCCCCCCTAAATATTCAGGTTCCTCTGTTTATATAGTAAGTGGGCTAGGTTTAGGGGGTATTTGGTCCGTCCAATCGTAATCGGGCGGACGGGAAAAATAGACTAGGAAAGCCCAAATAATAAACTGAAGATATTTTAGGGATGATCCGGACCCAACGGTCACTACTGCCCGGGCCAGGTTCGGGGAAGTTTCGGACGAGCAAGCGAAGGGTTTGTGCATTGAGCAATGAGATTAAGTGGCCAGAAAAGAGGGACTCGAAAAACCCGGTTGGTCTCGGAACGATCAATGAAGGCAGGGGCGCGACAACTATGAACGGATGCAAGCTATGAAAATAATGACGACACTGTGACAACCCGATTTTTGCCCTCTCTTATTTGCCTGATTTTCATTTGGATTTATTTTGAAAGTTGGGGTTTGAATCTTTTCATATGGACTTAGACACTTGGGTACTCTTGGCTTTCACCCAAGTGCATCATTCCCCTCTCTAATCATCATTCCCCTTCTGATCCATCTGAAAATAATCTTGGGAATATTTTTCTTACATGAAAAATATTCATTTTTCTTCTCTAAAACCCTAGCTAGTTCAATGAGTTCCAAAGCAACCCTCATTTTGCTTGCCCACAAAAATCTGATAAAATTCCCAAATATTCTTTGAACCCTAGGGCACCTTCCTGAGCAAAAATATTTCATCACTTTTTGGAATATTTTTATACAGAAAATATTTTCTATTCTGGACAGAAATAGTGGTTTCTACAGCAACTACCATTTTACTTGCTCCCTTGTGCCTGAATTTTCTTGTGCATCATCACCTTAGTAGATGATGGCTAGCCTCCAAAGCACAGCCCCCCAACTCCCATCCATTTGACCTTAGTAACATCTCAAAGTTACTGAACAGAAACTTACCTGGCGTGTAAAATCTTCTCAACTGCATCTGGAGCCAAACCAAAGTGTGGTAACATTCAAAACTACCATGAACAACATGCCAGACATGAAGTCTGGGCTTAGGTCGGCATGAGGTCAGAGTTCACGCGGTGACCGCGTTCGTCCAGGCCTGCGGGCATGCGGTCGACGCGCTCTGCGACGCACCCGAGCCTCTGTTGATCGCGTGCTCGCTTCCCCGCCTGCCTAAGCATACCAAAATTCGCCACCATCCTCGTCTCAATGCCATTAACTCCCCCCTGGCGCTCACCGATGCCGGAGCTCGCCGCAGCGAGCACGGGCACGGTCCGGCCAACCCAACAGTGCGGTGCGCACTGTGATTGTCGCCTTCTCCTCGTTCCTGTGCTCATCGTCGTTCGCCAACAGTCGCCGCGTGAGCTGCATCGCCTTCTCCCTCTCTCACTGATGCGCTCATCGCCGGGCGCCGTGGACAGGTGTCCACCGGCGAAGCCGGAACCCCCCTCCCCGCTCGCCAATAAATGGAGCCGCCCCCTTCCTCCTCGAGCACCATCCACCACTCCCACACACCCCACATGCGCCGTCCTCGAGCTCGAGCATGCTGGCGATCCCCTCTGGTCGCCGCAGTAGATCCAGCCCCTCCCAGGCCAGGACATTCCTTCCAGGGCCTCTGCCTCTCTCCGATGAAGCCATCCCGTCCCCCTAGAGCTCCTGAAGTTTCCCCTGTGTGATGTCTTCCTCATCTCCGGCGACCACCTCCCTCTGCCTCCGCTTGTGTGGTCGATTCCGACGCTGTCCGACCGCCCCTAGCTACGTTACAGTACGGGTAGGTGCACCTACATCCCCTCTCTCGATCCCTCACTCTCATTTTGGCCAAGGAGCCCTCATCACCGGCGAGAGCTCCGGTGAAGCCGCAACCCCCCTCTGTTTCCTTCTCCCCTCCTTCTCACCTGACTAGCGGGGCCCGCTAGTCAGCCACTCTGTACACGCGCAAAGTGGTACGAGTGGTGGCGCCCTGAGGCTTTACGCCTTCGACGTCACCCCCCTAGTCTATTTATCAAAATTCAAATTCAATTCAATTCCTGAGAGCTCCAAACAGCTATAACTCTTTAACCATAAGTCCAAATGAATTGATTCTTTTTGCATTATGTTCTTTGCAAAGAAATCTAGAAGCTCACCAAAGATGAGATTTTTCTGAGCTGTCTAGAATTTCTGGTGATTTTCAGAAGAGTTCTTGATATTTTCTTCTTGTGTTTAAATTTATTTTCAGAGGGTGAGGCTTGTCTTGAGGATCACCAGAAGGCTTGTGAACCTCATCTGCACTAAGGCAAGCCACATCAACATTTTCATGGTGCCATTTCAATATTGATGATTTTCTTACTTGAATGAAATGATTAATCCATGCATTTAAATAACTATTATGTTATTTAAATTCTGTTAAGTGTGTGTTAGTATTATGCTTGATTTACCGAACCTTGAAACTACCTTAGTTGGTAAACAAGCTAAGATCTAATTATGGTAATCATAAAATGATTTGCTATGCATATGAGTAATTGCTTAAAGTTATTTTCTTGCATAAATAAAATAGTTAAATTTGCTAGAAAATATCATGTTAAGTGCTTGTTTAGCCATTTTACTTAAGTTACAGAATGTTTGAACCTAACTTGGTTGGCAAAGAGAATATGATTTGCTTGTGGTGATAGTAAAATCTTTGCTATGCATATGAGAAACTAATCGAAGTTATTTTCTTGCATGATAAAATGATAATACTTGCTGCAAAATATATTGTTAAAGTGAGAGTTACCCTGACCAGGAAAGTAATATAAGTTGTTGATGCTTATGTTAGTGTGAATATGGTTGACATCAATCATTGTCGTTAATATGTGATGCATGTGTAGTATTGCATTTCATGGCATGCTATGACACCGGTCATCTTCATTTTAAGTTGAACCCGAATATAACTCAACTTGAATATATCGTTGACTGGATCATGGTGCCGCTGAATCGAGATTTTCCCAGTGCAACCACATTTTCCTTCGTGGGAAGGCCTTGATTCGGTCCATTGACATGCCTCTGGTCGGCTCCTCCAACTAGCGAAGGTTATAGGCATGCCTACCCTGGCCCGGTAAGCAGGCATAACCTTGTGTGCCCGTTGTTGATATTATGGTACCTGGTCCCCGAGTGGGATCGTTTTGGCCACGACGGTGGTCGTTGTGTCTTTGGTAGACATGGGGCCACCCAGGACTAGCCCGTTGGGGATTGGGTCGGAGTGGCTGGGAGAGTGTCATGGAAATGGAAGGGTTTTGTCGGAATGTCGTTGGTCCACCCGAATGGGAGTGCGAGGCCATGGGTTCCGTGGTGTGGGTGCTACCTCTGTAGAGTGTATAATCTATCGATAGACGAGTCCATGGTCACGGACACCTCGTAGTAGGTCCCACCATGAGTCAATGTTTAATAAACCTGCACACTAAGTTATGAACTTTGCACTGATGATGATGGCGGAAAGGTCATCGAGATGTTCGAGACCGAATATGGGTTGTGGTTGTGATCGCCGTAAGGATCACAAGTTACTCTGGTCAAGACCATGATGGTGGTTTGGTTGTGATCGCTGTAAGGATCACGAGTTACTCTAGTTAAGACCACGATGGTAGTTTGTTTGTGATCCGAGAATGATCACGGCTGGTAAGTCGGTCCCGAGGGACGTCTATCCCAAGAGCATGAGCACAACATGTTGGAACATTATTGCATTATTAATTGTTTAAATATCATGATATTGTTTGTCATTATGATTATGCCTGTTGTGAGCTTGCAAGTACATTCAATGTATTGACCAGGCGTGTCATGCCAGATTTCAGGAAAGTCGCGTTGGAAAGGAGTGCTGCTCGAGTCTAGATCGTGTCCACATCGGTGTCCCTATGCTATGGAGTTTCCGCTACGATGTTGTTCCGCTATCGCGTAGTTGTATGATCGAGGCCCCTGTATGTCCACTAAATAATGTACATATTGTTCAGCCGCACCATGCGTGCTGCTCGGCCTCGACATCTGTTGTAATATAAACTCTAATCCGCTAGCATAAATAAAGCAGTTGTTTTTCTATACCAAGATGTTGTGTGTTGCCAGAAGACATGGTCTCTGGGATGGCAATGCAGGGTAAACTGGTCGCTCTGAGCCGGGGTGCCACGACGCTTGGTATCAGAGTCACACTGACTATAGGCCACGCTAGACTACGACGTGTTAATTGGATGTTAGATACGAGTTTAAGTTGAGTGTTGGTAGCAATTGTAGCTGGTTGTTGCATTGTATGCCCTTGATTTATATTTTTATGCTAACCTGCTAATGGTTGTGAGTGTAGATGGCTCCGGTGCCGCATTCGTGCCAGTTGCAGCTGATGCCGTACGCATCACCGCACCTCCTTCGCAACATGTGGTGTCGGCTGTACCCCCTCGGAGACGATCCAGTCTATCATGTGTACCAGGAGAGTCTAGCTAATTCCGTGTATGAGTATCATGCAGTGGTTACTCTGCGTGCTAGTTCCGATTCCGGCTCTTACACTCGTACTTCTCAGAGTGGTTATGCCTCTACCGCTTCTCAGGCTGTCCAATTTGCTGCATTCGAGGTCCTTATCAAGCTTCGCTACAACGAGGTCCGAATGAAAAACCACCCAGGTTTCTTTTACTACCCTTCTCTGCATGACAATTGTCGTGTCCGTTTCTAGATCATTGATCCGGAGTCTGATAGCTTTGCTAGCCACCTTGTTCATTATGTCACTGGTAGCTATCTTATGATCCACGAGCTGGCTCGAGAGCTGACTCCTGCCCATAATGCTTTAGCCGCTTCTTTGGTTACTACTAGATCTTCCACTACTCCATTTTCTTTGGGATTTATGATGCAAAATGGACATATCAACTCCCCCAACCTTAGACCTCGCTTGTCCTCAAGCGAAAGCCGAAATCGAAAAATATGTCCACATGTTTAGAGATAGAGGTGTCGATAAAAATAAAATACAGACATGAGGGCATCATGATCATTCTTAGAACAACAACTTATATAGTTCTTGTTATATGATCTCTTATGCTAGAGTAACAATTCAATCACAATTTCAAGTATGAATCATAAACTTCATTGAAAACTAACAAACTATAATCTCAGTCATTGGAGCAATTGCAATTTATCGTAACATAGGAAAGAGTCAATATAAGAGCTTTTTAGCAAGTCCACATAGTCAACTATCATATAGTCTTTCACAATTGCTAACACTCACGCAATACTTATGGGTATGGAGTTTTAATCGGACACAGAGAAATATAGGGGCTTATAGTTTTGCCTCCCAACGTTTTACCTCAAAGGTAATGTCAACAATAATAGTTCATGAAAACTCACATCCAATTAGCCAGATATACCAGGATCTTTCCAACATGTTATGCTTGCCAAAAGATAAAATGTAAAAAGGAAGGGTGAAGATCACCATGACTCTTATGTAAGGTAGGAGATAAAAGTAAAAGATAGGCCCTTCGCAGAGGGAAGCAGAGGTTGTCATGCGCTTTTATGGTTGGATGCACAAAATCTAATGCGAAAGAACGTCACTTTATATTGCCACTTGTGATATGGACCTTTATTATGCAGTCCGTCGCTTTTATTTCTTCCATATCACACGATCGTACAAAGCTTATTTTCTTCCACACTAATAAGTCATACATATTTAGAGAACAATTTTTATTGCTTGTACCGATGACAACTTACTTGGAGGATCTTACTCAATCCATAGGTAGGTATGGTGGACTCTCATGGCAAAACTGGTTTAAGGGTGTTTGGAAGCACAAGTAGTATCTCTACTGGGTGCAAAGAATTTTGGCTAGCATGAGGAGGAAAGGCAAGCCCAATCATGTTGTATGATCCATGACAATATAATCTATCTTAGATGTAAGAAAACATAACCCATTACGTTGTCTTCCTTGTCCGGCGTCAACTTGTAGGATCGAAAGTATGTCTAGAGGGGGGGGGGGTGATTAGACTACTTGACCAATTAAAAATCTATCCTTTCCCAATTTTAGTCTTTGGCAGATTTTAGCTATCTTAGCACAAGTCAAGCAATCTTAACACAATTCAAGCAAGCATGCAAAGAGTCTATGAGCAGCGGAAAGTAAAGCATGCAACTTGCAAGAATGTAAAGGGAAGGGTTTGGAGAATTCAAACGCAATTGGAGACACAGATGTTTTTATCGTGGTTCCGATAGGTGGTGTTATCATACATCCATGTTGATGGAGACATCAACCCAGGAAGGCTAACGGTTGCGCAAGTCCACGGAGGGCTCCACCCACGAAGGGTCCACGAAGAAGCAACCTTGTCTATCCCATCATGGCCATCGCCCACGAAGGACTTGCCTCACTAGCAGTAGATCTTCACGAATTAGGCGATCTCCTTGCCCTTACAAACTCCTTGGTTTAACTCCACAATCTTGTCGGAGGCTCCCAAGTGACACCTAGCCAATCTAGGAGACACCACTCTCCAAGAAGTAACAAATGGTGTGTTGATGATGAACTCCTTGCTCTTGTGCTTCAAATGATAGTCTCCCCAACACTCAACTCTCTCTCACAGGATATGGATTTGGTGGAAAGAAGATTGGAGTTGAAAGCAACTTGGGGAAGGCTAGAGATCAAGATTCATATGGTGGGAATGGAATATCTTGGCCTCAACACATGAGTAGGTGGTTCTCTCTCAGAAAATGTGTATTGGAAGTGTAGGTATGTTCTGATGGCTCTCTCCTCGAATGAAGAGTGGGTGGAGGGGTATATATAGCCTCGACACAAAAACTAACCGTTACACACAATTTACCAATCTCGGTGAGACCGAATTGAGAAACTCGGTCGGACCGATTTAGCAAACCTAGTGACCGTTAGGATTTTCGGTGGGATTAAGATGCAACTCGGTCGGACCTATATGGTTAGGGTTAGGGCATAACGTAATCTCGGTGTGACCGATTACACAAACTCGGTGGGACCGATTTTGGTAATAAGCTAACTAGAGAGTTGGTCAGGTAAACTCGGTGGGACCGATTTGCTCATTTCGGTGGGACCGAAATGTTACAAAAGGGAAATAGAGAGTTTACATTGCAATATCAGTGGGACTGATCACTCATCTCGGTAGGACCGAAACGTTACGAAGGGAAACAGAGAGATTACAACCCCATCTCGCTGTGACCGAGATCCCTATCGGTGAGAAAGATTTGCCTAGGGTTTGTGGCAGTGGCTATGACATCTGAACTCGGTGGTGCCGGATAGAAAGAATCGGTGGGGCCGAGTTTGACTTTTGGTTTACGTCATATGTGGATGTGGGAAGGTAGTTGAGGGTTTTGGAGCATATCACTAAGCACTATGAAGCAAGAACCTCATCAAGAAACACCTCATCCCTCCTTGATAGTATTGGATTTTCCTATAGACTCAATGTGATCTTGGATCACTAAAATATAAAATGTAGAGTCTTGAGCTTTGAGCTTGAGCCAATCTTTTTGTCCTTAGTATTTTGAGGGGTCCACTTTCCTCATCCATGCCATGCCATTCATTGAGCTTTTCCTGAAATATTAATCTTGGAATAATGTTAGCTCAATGAGCTATATGTTGTTAGGAATTACCAAAACCACCCAGGGATAGTTGCACTTTCAATCTCCCCCTTTTTGGTAATTGATGACAACATATAGATCAAAGCTTCGACGAATGATAATAAGAGTGAAAAACATTGTCGCTTTGAGAAGTATGTGAAAAGCAAGAGCTCCCCGTAAATTTGTGCATAGTTTATGATTTGCTTTGGACTACAAATGCACAAAGAGTTAGGCTCATGGGTTACTCTTCCATGTCACATACATCTTTGTGGAGCGCTCAAAATGATAATAATTAAGTACATGCACTCACCACCAAGCAAAAGTGAATGATCATATAGGGATAAAATGATAATGTCATCCAACAAGCATTAATGTAGCATATGATCAAACACACATGATCATCCAAGTATCACAAAAGACAGAAAGTATATCATTCTAGCAAATAAAGTTCAACCACCAAAGCAAGAGAGAATAAAAAAACAACACTCTCTCTCGAAGCCTATGATCTATACATTTTTCTCCCCCTTTGGCAACAAGTTACCAAAAAGTTCATAGAAAATGCATAGCACTAGATCGTCTCTCAGGCTTGGTCTTCAGGTGGTGGTGTCCGAAGAACTCCAAGAACGAAGGCTTTAGTCGATGTAGATGGAGCTAGTGGAGTAGGTGCTGGAGCTTGTGGCACTGAAGCTGTAGCTGGTGCAGATGAAGTGGCTCTGGTGTCTGTTACTGGCACTGCAGTTGACCTCTGAGCTATAGGCACTCTGGCAAATGCATTAGTGGTTGTCTTGCCCTTCCTCTCCTGCATATCATCCTGAAGTTGCTCCACAACAGACTGGATCTCAGTTACCTTCACATCCATGTCATAGAACTTCTGCTCCACTATCCTTTCCAAGCTCTCCTAGTTTTGAGTCAGGGTGGCCAGCCCTTTCTCAATCCTTAGAGTGGATGCAATCAAGTAGCCAAGCTGATCTTGCTTGCTCTTCAGAAGATACTAAGATGCCTCTTCCATGGTTGGCATCTTTGCAGCTTTCTTAGCCTTTGCCTTCTCCCTCTTTGCTTGAACGTGCACAGAAGTTGGCTCATCCTCATTCATAACCACTTGGTTGTCCTCAAAGTCTGGATAGATAGGCATGTGCTCCTTGTCCAACAAGTATGTGCCAGTGCCCATCTTGGAGTTAATCAACTCCTGGATCTGTGGTGCATACCCACAACTTCTCTTTTGGTCAGCAGTTGTCCTCTTGATAGTCTCAACTATAAGACTCATGACCTTGAACTTTTGTGGCACATAAAATATATGTAGCAGATTGATGGAGTGGTCTGTGATCATTCTGTGATCACCAGACTTGGGCAGAATAGTGTGCCTGAGGATCCAACTGATAGTAGGAAGTCCTGGCAGCAGGTGTTTCACTGATCCAAATTGGTGAGTCTCAAGATCTGCATCAGGAATCTCCGTGTACATGCTAGCCATGGAGTTGTGATCCTTCTTCTTCTTGGCATAGACATCCAAGTCATCTTCATTCTCCTCAGGAGCATTGATCAATTGAGCCTATTCTGCTACTGTTGACTGGTATCTAGTGCCTTCAGACATCCAGACTATCTTGCCATCTGGGTAGAAGTGAGTTGTGGAGTAGAACTGCATGATAAGCTCATCATTCCACTTTGTGAGCTTCTGAGCCACAAACTCATCAACTCCACAAGCCTTGAAACTGTCATATACTCCTGGATAATGTTCTTCATTCTCCTTGATGTACTCCTAGTTGACCCATCTCATGTCACATACTATTGGTTTCTTGTCAAGCAACACTGTCTCATAAAAATCCTAATGTTCGTTGGTATGGAACCTGTAGTCCACAGCAGTTCTCCTTCTGGTGGCATATGGATCTGACTCTCTCCATAGCCTCAATCTTGAGACCTTCCTGATCTTCATGTTTTCTGCTACCGGATGAGCATCATTATGATCTGGAATTTTTGGCTTTAACTTCCTCAAAACATGTTTCTCATCATCTTCTTCTTCAGCAACAGTTTCAGGCACTGGGGCCTTGTTTTTCTCAGCAGCTGGAATGTTCCTAGTACTCCTCTTTGGTGTAGTTTTGTGTTTTGGAGTAGCTGGCTTGGGAGCATCTTTGGGCTTAGATGAAGCAGCCTCTGATCTTATGGCATCTCCCATAAGTTTCTGTGCCTTAGGTGCAGGTGCAGCATCCTCTTCCTCTTCCTCTTCTTCAGAGTCTTTCATGATTGAAGATCCCTCAAGCACTCTGGCAGTGGTCTTCTTGACACTCTCTTTCCTTTTCTTTTCTTCCACAACCTGCTCTTTGGGTGCATATCCCAATGTCTCTTGAGTAGATGCTCTGGCTTTAGACATTGGAGCTCTCTTGGCAGGAACCTTTTGCTTCATCCCTGGCTTGGTGGCAACAGCTGTGCCATATTCCTCTTTGAGCACTTTCCTCTTTGAGGTGCTTTCTTCTTCCTCAACTACATAGTATTCATCCTCAGATTCAGAAGTTTTCTTCTTTCTGGCCCTGGTGGCAGCTTTTGGCAAGTTGCTGGGTGTGCTCCTGCTTCCATCATCTGAGATGCTAGAGGGACTAGTGCCCTCACTCATGTGAACCTGCTCCTCTGACTTGTTCTGACTGTCACTTTGATCAGACATAATGTAATCTCTGACAGATGACCCTGTGAATAGATTATAGATGAGGTAGAGTGGATGAGCATCACAAAATACAGAGGTTTTTGCAAAAGAATGAATCACAAACTTAGTTTTAGTTTTCCTCAGAAAGCATTTCCAATCAACTGACTTGTAAACTCGGTGATAGTGAAGCAGCTGTTCGAACCTAAACTAGTGAACTCGGTCAGACCGAGTCACAGTTCGGTGGCACCGAGACTGCTAGGGTTTCACAAAGTCCTAAACTCGGTCACACAGATTTTCAATTCTCGGTCAGACCGCGAATCACATGTGCAATGGCCTGAGCTGAATCGGTGGTACCGAGTTCCACAGCTCGGTTGGTCCGACATGGTTTCGTCGGAAACCTAACCCTAAATTTTCAAATCATCTCTAATCTACGGAGTGTTTTTGACTGAATAAGATAGTTTCAATCGTGGCAAGATTCATGGTGAACACAATGTGCTAGGAATCAGATAAGGATAGCACAGCGATCAAGTTCATACCCTAGTTCAGCGATGAACTCACTACGGCAGCAACGGCGGGGATGATTCCCATTGACGGCGAGAGAGACCACTGGTAGGAGGCAACTGGCGACGAGGAGGACGATCCGGAGACCCTGGAGGTAGAGCGGGCTAAGCGCGGGCAAAAGAGTTCGGAGAAAATTTCCAAAATTTTGCCCGTGGGTATATATAGCCCGACCTTGTCGGTGTGACCGAGTGGAACAACTCGGTGGCACCGAGATGCATAACTGCAAGCAGTTGTTGCAACTCGGTGTGACCGAAAAGTTCAAATCGGTTGCACCGAGATTGAAAACCTAGATCGACTTAGTGATCTCAGTATGACCGAAATGGTTGAATCGGTCAGACCGAAATGCACAAAGAAGTTTTGGAAGTTTAAGTCTATGACGAATCAGGGACTCCAAGTGCTCCTCACACAGAGTGGTTCGAATATGACTTGATCAAATTTTGTGATGTAGCATGAATAGAGTTTGAGACGAGAAAAACGTAGATAGCTAGAGAAGGTTCTTAGGCATTCTTGTCCATCCACTTTGCAAGAGGAAAAAGAAACAAATCAATCAAAACAACAAGTGGATCTCCTTGAATGAGTAAATTATGCAACCAACATGCTCACACAATAAAATGGCAATTGAAATATGTGGCAAAGCATGCACAACCAATTCTAGCATCTATCAAGCAATTGGCGATGACTAGGTCATCTATATATGAGTATATTGACATAGGAGTCAAATGAGAACATTTGATCATAGGTCATACTCATCGTTTAAGAACAAGTGGGGTTACCACCTTTACATAAAGCGTTGTTGTTTTCACACCATTAGAGTTGCTTTAGCTCAATTCTTAGAGTAAGGCTCCCCCTAGATGTGAGATCCCCCCGAAGAGGGATGAACTAACCTTGGGTTTTGTCGATGATGACTTCATGTAGATGTTGAAGATGTGGATGCTCAATGTTGATGTAGATCATTTGGAGCTATCCTTTGGAGTGAGTTGCACATTCAATACCTAAACGGGTTAGTCCCACAAGGAACGAACAAGGATATCCATAGGCATAGAGTGATGCACACACAAGATGATGTCTATGAAAGCTTTAGGTTACCTTGTCCCTTGTCTTACCAACAAGAGGGTTTGTGACTCCTTGAACTAGTGCAAGATGTGGAAGTTGATTGCACTCGTTCTTGCCAAAATGATAAGAGTGAACTATGTTGGCGGAGGCACCCTCAAGAACTCTCTAGTTCTTCTTCTTCGGGATCCACACCATCTTGATGGGAATCCTCGGAGTTGTAGTTGTACTTGATGAAGTGGAACTTGATGTAGTCTTGGGAACCCACTTGACCAAGGCCTTAGGAGCTTCTTCAAATGCATCAATTTCCTCCTGAAGGTTGTCCTTGCCTTTTTCCTTGTGGTCTTGTGGTGAAAGATCATCTTGAGCTTGTGTCCCTTTGAAAGAAGTAGGATCATACTTCTCTTGTTGAGGAACAAACTTCATCTTGGGGTATTGATCTTCTTCCCACTCAACTCCATTGGCATTGAACTTTCATTCAAAACCAACACCTTGGTTCTTCCGATGCCTTCCTTGCTTGCGTACAATTTCCTCGAATTGCTTACACCCGGCAAGGCTCTTGTAAACACCTTTCTCTATAATTCCCTTCAATAAGCTATTTTCTAGCTCAATTGTAACTTGGCTAAGAGAGTCATTAGTGGAATCAGGAGAACTACTAGAAGCAACAGCATTGGATTTAGCATGATTTTTGTTACTACTAGAGGAAGAATCTTTCTTGTTCTTGTTACTAGACTTGACTTGAGGCATGTAATTGTATAAGAGTAAACGCTTGGCGATGTAAGAAGAACTTTTCTTGCGAAGATCATCATTGATTGCCTTCAAGAACTCATGCTCTTGCTCAAGGTTGAGCTTTTCAAAACGTAATTTCTCATGAGTCCTTAAAAGTTCTCGATGGTCTCCTAAGATAGTTTCATGAGCTAACTTAAGAGTGTTTAGTTCTTTAGTTAGAGACTCAATCTTCTCCTTATTATTGTCATTCGTTCCATCTTGATTAGCATGATTAATTGACGTTTCATCATAGTATTCATCACTAGAGTTGTCAACAAGTAAATCATCATCACCTAACAAGTCATCTTCATCACTATTGAAATCGACATACTCAGGGTGTGATACCTTTGGACCTTTGGCCATGAAGCATCTTCCAATTCCTTCATTTGGTGAATCAAATATGTCGTAGGAGTTGGTTGACACAAGTGCTAGACCGGCAACACCTTCATCTTGAGTATATTCGGAGTCGGAGTGATAGCTTCTCTCGAAGTGATTGTCGGAGTCGGAGCCGGATACCCATTCACCAACATGAGCTTGATGTCTTCGTTTTGTGTAGCTCATTGATGACTTGTCCTTTCTTTTCGAATCCTTGCTTCTCCGTGAGGGTCTTCGTTCATAACGATCATCTCTACTCCTTCTTTCTCTAGGTGGTGATTCCTCTCTTCTACTTCTTCTTTTTGGAGAATCCTCTCTTCTTTTGTGGGGTGCCGTACACTCATTGGAATAGTGTCCGGGCCTTCCACAATTGTAGCAGTTTCGCTCTCGACCAGAAGATCTTTTGTCATTGTTGGACCTTGACCTGGAGCTTCTCTCTTTGCTTCTACTCTTGTAGAATTTGTTGAAGTTCTTCACCATTAAGATCAATTCTTCATTGAAGGTTTGTTTCTCACTTGATGATGTGGGGCTTCGCATGAGGCTTTGTAAGCACCACTTGATTTGTTGTGAAGTTCCTCCTTTTCCTTGAGTGACATCTCATGAGCAACAATTCTTCCAATGACTTCCGTTGGCTTGAGATCTTTGTAATTGGGCATCATTTGAATCAATGTGCACACGGTATCATATTTTCCATCCAAGGCTCTTAGGATCTTCTTGATGATGAATCTGTCGGTCATCTCTTCACTTCCTAAGTCGGCAATCTCATTTGTGATAAGAGCAAGCCTATAGTACATTTCAGCGACACCTTCACCATCCTTCATTTTGAACTTGTCAAGTTGACTTTGAAGCACATCCAACTTGGATTCCTTGACGGAGTCGGTACCTTCATGCATGTCAATCAAAGTATCCCAAATTTCCTTTGCATTCGCAAGATGACTGATTTTGTTGAATTCTTCGGGGCACAATCCGTTGAAGAGGATATCACAAGCTTGAGCGTTGTATTGCAGCATTTTCAACTCTTCCGCAGTGGCTTCACGATTCGGTTCTCTCCCATCAAAGAATTCACCTTGCAAGCCAATACACACAGTATCCCAAACGGCCGGGTTATGTCCAAGAATATGCATTTTCATCTTATGCTTCCAACTAGCAAAATTAGTACCATCAAAGTAAGAACCTCTATGGTGATAATTTCCCTCGATAGACGCCATACTCTCCTAGGTTGTGAAACCAAGGCTATGACCACCAAAAGCTATGGAAATCAAAGAAAATGGAGACCAAAGCTCTGATACCACTTGTAGGATCGAAAGTATGTCTAGAGGGGGGTGATTAGACTACTTGACCAATTAAAAATCTATCATTTTCCCAATTTTAGTCTTTGGCAGATTTTAGCTATCTTAGCACAAGTCAAGCAATCTTAACACAATTCAAGCAAGCATGCAAAGAGTCTATGAGCAGCGGAAAGTAAAGCATGCAACTTGCAAGAATGTAAAGGGAAGGGTTTGAATAATTCAAACGCGATTGGAGACACGGATGTTTTTGTCATGGTTTCGATAGGTGGTGCTATCGTACATCCACGTTGATGGAGACTTCAACCCACGAAGGGTAACGGTTGCGCGAGTCCAGGGAGGGCTCCACCCACGAAGGGCCACGAAGAAGCAACCTTGTCTATCCCATCATGGCCATCGCCCACGAAGGACTTGCCTCACTAGCGGTAGATCTTCATGAAGTAGGCGATCTCCTTGCCCTTACAAACTCCTTGGTTCAACTCGACAATCTTGTCGGAGACTCCCAAGTGGCACCTAGCCAATCTAGGAGACACCACTCTCCAAGAAGTAACAAATGGTGTGTTGATGATGAACTCCTTGCTCTTGTGCTTCAAATGATAGTCTCCCCAACACTCAACTCTCTCTCACAGGATATGGATTTGGTGGAAAGAAGATTTGACTGGAAAGCAACTTGGGGAAGGCTAGAGATCAAGATTCATATGGTGGGAATGGAATATCTTGGCCTCAACACATGAGTAGGTGGTTCTCTCTTAGAAAATGTGTATTGGAAGGGTAGGTATGTTCTGATGGCTATCTCCTCGAATGAAGAGTGGGTGGAGGGGTATATATAATCTCCACACGAAAACTAACCGTTACACACAATTTACTAATCTCGGTGAGACCGAATTGAGAAACTCGGTCGGACCGATTTAGCAAACCTAGTGACCGTTAGGATTTTCGGTGGGACTGAGATGCAACTTGGTCGGACCAATATGGTTAGGGTTAGGGCATAACGTAATCTCGGTGTGACCGGTTAAACAAACTCGGTGGGACCGATTTTGGTAATAAGCTAACCAGAGAATTGTCAGGTAAACTCGGTGGGACCGATTTTCTCATTTCGGTGCGACCGAAATGTTACAAAAGGGAAACAGAGAGTTTACATTGCAATCTCGGTGGGACCGATCGCTCATCTCGGTAGGACCGAAACGTTACAAAGGGAAACAGAGAGATTACAACCCCATCTCGGTGTGACCGAGATCCCTATCGGTGAGACCGATTTGCCTAGGGTTTGTAGCAGTGGCTATGACATCTGAACTCGATGGCGCCGGATAGAAAGAATCGGTGGGGCCGAGTTTGACTTTTGGTTTAGGTCATATGTGGATGTGGGAAGGTAGTTGAGGGTTTTGGAGCATATCACTAAGCACTATGAAGCAAGAACCTCATCAAGCAACACCTCATCCCTCCTTGATAGTATTGGCTTTTCCTATGGACTCAATGCTATCTTGGATCACTAAAATATAAAATGTAGATTCTTGAGCTTTGAGCTTGAGCCAATCTTTTTGTCCTTAGTATTTTGAGGGGTCCACTTTCCTCATCCATGCCATGCCATTCATTGAACTTTTCTTGAAATATTAATCTTGGAATAATGTTAGCTCAATGAGCAATATGTTGTTAGGAATTACCAAAACCACCCAGGGATAGTTGCACTTTCACAACTCTTTAGCATGTCACACTTTAATGAGTGTTCACAATCATAAAAGATGTCCAAGATAGTGTATTTATATGTGATGACCTCTCTTTCTTTATTACTTCCTATTAATTGCAACGATGACCAAAACTATGTTCGTCAACTCTCAACAGCTTTTATTCATCATACTTTCTATATGTGAGCTCATGACTCTTCATAAGATCCATATGATCTCTTTGTTTCCTTTTTATTCTTTCTCTTTTCTTTTATTCACTTAAGATAATGGCAAAACAATCAAGTCCTTGACTCAACACTAATCTTTATTATATAGCTCACGGACTCGATTACATAGAGGGATCATAAAGCAAAACTCACAACTAGATCATACTAAAAACTTTATACTACTAGATCAAGATATTACCAAAAGGATCGAACTAAGAAAAACGGTAACAAGGCACTCCCCCAAGCTTGGCAGTTGCCAAGGGGAGTGCCCATACCCATGTGATTATGTCTCCTTTGTTGGTGAATAAGTTGATGGTTTTGTTGAAGGCTTAGGCTTGTCGTCCTTCTTCCAAGGCATAGGCTCACCATCATAGAAGGATGATCGAGTCTCCTGAAACCTCAGTTCTGCAGCAAAACTCATCCTCTTGAATCTATATTCATACTCACAGTTTTGATTTTGCAGGTCATAGATCTGGTCTTGGAGGTGCTTGATTTTCTCATGAAGCTTGAACATGACCTCCCCAATGTCCTTGACGTCCATCTTGTGGTTGTTGGTGAACTCCGTGATCATAATGTGATTGGAATCGAGTCCACGCTCCACCATCTCCTGACACTTGAAAACTTCTTGCTCCAATGCCTCGAGCCTTGCCTCTGTGCATCCAGTCTTCCTTGGTCCCTCAACATCGCGGATGTGCAACAGCCCCTCACGCATCTCAATGGTTTGAGGGTGTTGCAGCACTTCCACGAGGTAGGGTTTGATGACCTTCTCGAAGAAATGGTCCTTGGGGGCACTTGAAGATGACATGACGACCTGGATATGTTAGAAAAGTAGCTCGAAACAAAGACATGGGATTTTTGCGTGATACGGTGGTCAAAACCTTTGGGATGTTATATAATGAATTTTTACCAACCAAAATATGTGTCGTGTAAGAAAACGAAGTCCGGAGAGCATACGAGGTGCCCACGAGGTAGGGGGTGTGCCCAGGGGGTAGGGCGCGCCCTCCACCCTCGTGGAGCCGTCGTGTCCTTCCTGGACTTCTTCTTATTTTTCTATTTTTCTAAATATTCCGAAATGGAAGAAAATTGCCATTACAACTGTTTTGGAGTCGGTTTACTTACCATACCACATACCTATTCCTATTCGGAGTCTGAAACATTCTGGAAAGTGTCCCTTATGTATTCGTCTGGGGTTACGGTTTCAATAACATTGGTTTCACCATTTATAGGATTACCTGAGATATAATGTTTAATTCTTTGACCGTTCACCACCTTCGGATTTGTGCCTTCGAAGTTGTTGTTTTTTATGGCACCGGAACGATAGACCTCCACGATAACGTAAGGACCTTCCCATTTATAGAGAAGTTTTCTTGCAAAAAATCTTAAACGAGATTTGTATAATAATACATAATCACCTACATTAAACTCACACTTTTGTATTCTTTTGTCATGCCATCTTTTGACTTTTTCTTTAAACAACTTGGCATTTTCGTAGGCTTGGGTTCTCCATTCATCAAGTGAGCTAATGTCAAATAACCTCTTCTCACCGGTAAGTTTGAAATCATAGTTGAGCTCTTTAATAGCCCAATAAGCCTTATGTTCTACTTCGAGAGGTAAGTGACCTGCTTTTCCATAAACCATTTTATACGGAGACATACCCATAGGATTTTTATATGCAGTTATATAGGCCCATAATGCATCATCAAGTTTTTGGACCAATTCTTTCTAGATCTATTAACAGTCTTTTGCAAAATTAATTTGAGTTCTCTATTACTCAATTCTACTTGACCACTAGACTGTGGGTGATAAGGAGATGCAATTCTATGATTAACATCGTATTTAGCAAGCATTTTACGGAAAGCACCATGAATAAAATGTGAACCACCATCAGTCATTAAATATCTAGGGACTCCAAACCTCGGAAAAATAACTTCTTTAAGCATTTTAATAAAGGTGTTATGATCAGCACTACTAGTTGGAATAGCTTCTACCCACTTAGTAACGTAATCAACAACAACTAAAATATGTGTATATCCATTAGAGGCAGGAAAAGGTCCCATATAATCAAATCCCCAAACATCAAATGGTTCAATAACAAGTGAATTATTCATAGGCATTTCTTGACGTCTGCTAATATTACCAATTCTTTGACATTCTTCACAACATACAACAAACTTACGGGCATCCTTGAAGAGAGTAGGCCAATAAAAACCGGATTGCAATACCTTATGTGCAGTTCTATCTCCAGCGTGGTGTCCTTCATAAGCTTCGGAGTGACACTTGCTTAGGATCTGTCCTTCATACGTTTATAAAGATGTGGGTCATCCCAAAAGTAATGTCTCAAATCATAAAAGAACTTTTTCTTTTGCTGGTATGTGAAACTAGGTGGTATAAATTTAGCAACAATATAATTAGCATAATCAGCATACCATGGAGCAGTGTGAGAAGCATATATGACATTTAACTATTCATCAGGGAAGCTATCATCAATAGGTATTGGGTCATCAAGAACATTCTCTAGCCTAGAGAAGTTGTCTGCAATGGGGTTCTCAGCTCCCTTTCTATCAACAATATGCAAATCAATTTCTTGTAGCAGGAGAACCCATCTAATAAGTCTAGGTTTAGCATCTTTCTTATCCATAAGGTATTTAATAGCAGCATGATCCGTGTGAATAGTTACTTTAGAATCAACAATATATGGTCTAAACTTATCACAAGCAAATACAACTACTAGGAATTCCTTTTCAGTAGTAGCATCATTTCTCTGAGCATTGTCTAGAGTTTTACTAGAATATTGAATAAGATTTAATTTCTTATCAACTCTTTCCCCTAGAACAGCACCTACAACATAATCACTAGCATCACACATAATTTCAAAAGGTAAATTCCAATCAGGTGGCTGAACAATAGGTGCAGAGATCAATAGTTTCTTAAGTATTTAAAATGCTTCTATGCAATCATCATCAAAAACAAATGGTATATCTTTTGTAACAAATTAGTCAGAGGCCGAGAAATTTTTGAGAAGTCCTTAATGAACCTCCTATAAAAACCGGTGTGACAAAGGAAACTTCTAATACCTTTGATGTCCTTGGGACATGGCATCTTTTCAATAGCATCAACCTTAGCTTTATCAACTTCAATACCTCTTTCAGAAACTTTATGCCCCAAGACAATACCTTCATTAACCATAAAGTGGCACTTCTCCCAATTCAAGACAAGGTTAGTTTCTTCACATCTCTGCAAAACTCGATCAAGGTTGCTTAAGAAATCATCAAAAGAGGATCCATAGATGGAGAAATCGTCCATGAAAACCTCACAAATCTTTTTACAAAAGTCAGAGAATATAGCCATCATGCATCTTCGGAAGGTAGCAGGTGCATTACATAAACCAAAAGGCATACGTCTATAAGCAAAAGTACCGAACGGGCAAGTAAAAGTGGTCTTAGATTGATCATCAGCTGACACAAGTATTTGAGAGAAACCAGAATAACCATCTAGAAAGCAAAAATGTGTATGTTTGGATAATCTTTCTAGAATTTTATCAATAAAAGGTAAGGGGTAATGATCCCTTTTAGTAGCCTTATTTAATTTGCGGAAATCAATTACCATCCTATAACCTGTAATAATTCTTTGTGGAATCAATTCATGTTTATCATTAGGAACGAAAGTAATACCTCCCTTTTTAGGGACACAATGGACATAACTTACCCACTGACTATCAGCAATGGGATAAATTATACCTGCCTCAAGGAGCTTTAGTATTTCCTTTCTTACCACATCTTTCATTTTAGGATTCAGCCGTCGTTGGTGATCACGAACTGGTTTGGCATCTTTCTCCAGATTTATTTTGTGTTGACAAAGTGTGGGACTAATGCCCTTAAGATCATCAAGAGTATATCCAATAGCAGCACGGTGCTTCTTCAGAGTTTCCAATAATCTCTCTTCTTCATGCTCTGAAAGGTTAGCACTAATAATAACATGATATATCTTTTTCTCATCAAGATAAGTATATTTAAGAGTATCAGGTAACGGTCTAAGCTCAAACACGGGATCACCCTTGTGTGGAGGAGGATCCCCTAGGATTTCAGCAGGCAAATTGTGTTTTAGGATGGGTTCCTGTTTAAAGAATACTTCATCTATTTCCCTTCTTTCATTCATAAACATATCATTTTCATGGTCTAGCAAATATTGTTCTAAATGATCACTAGGAGGCACGGCAATAGAAGCAAGACCAATAATTTCATCTTTACTAGGCAATTCCTCTTCACGGTGTTGTCTACAAAATTTAGAAAAGTTGAACTCATGAGACATATCACCCAAACCAATAGTAACAACATCCTTTTTGCAGTCTATCTTAGCATTAACAGTGTTCAAGAAGGGTCTACCGAAAATAATGGGACAAAGGCTATCTTGTGGGGAGCCCAGAACAAGAAAATCAACAGGATATTTAGTTTTCCCACACAAGACTTCAACATCTCTAACAATTCCCATTGGTGAAATAGTATCTCTATTGGCAAGTTTGATTGTGACATCAATATATTCTAACTCAGTGGGTGCAATTTCAAGCATAATTTCTTTGTATAAGTCAAAAGGTATTGCACTAGAACTAGCACCCATATCACATAAGCCATGATAACAATGATCTCATATTTTAACAGAAATAACATGCATGCCTACCACAGGTCTATGTTTATATTTAGCACAAGGTTTGGCAATTCTAGCGGTTTCATTACAGAAATGAATAACATGCCCATCAATATTATCAGCCAAGAGATCTTTAGCAATAGAAATATTAGGTTCAACTTTAATTTGCTCAGGAGGTGTATAAGTTCTAATATTTATTTTACGAACCACAGTTGAAGCTTTAGCATGATCCTTTATCCTAACAGGGAAAGGTGGTTTCTCAACATAAGAAGTAGGAACAATAGGATCATTATAAGTGATAGTCTTTTCTTCAACTTTAATAGGTGCAGCTACTTTTACTTCTATGGGAGGATGATATTTAACAACTTCTCCTTAGGGGGATCAATATGAGCAGCAAAAGATTCATAGAAAGAGGCTACTATCTGAGAGTCAAGTCCATATTTAGTGCTAAATTTATGGAAAAACATCGGTATCCATAAAAGATTTAACACAATCATACTTAGGTGTCATACCTGACTCCTTACCTTTGTCGAGGTCCCAATATTCAGAGTTGTGTTTAATTCTTTCCAATAAATCCCATTTGAATTCAATAGTCTTCATCATAAAAGAGCAAGGACAAGAAGTATCGATCATGGTGCGATTACTATCAGAAAGCCGAGCATAATTTTTTTGAATAACCATTTCTCTTGAGAGCTCATGATTGGGGCATGAATATAACATTGATTTAAGCCTCCCCCAAGCTTGAGCAATGCTTTGTTCTTCACGAGGCCAGAAATTATATATATAATTGCGATCATGATGAACAAGATGCATAGGATAAAACTTCTGATGAAATTCCAATTTCAATCGTTTGTAGTTCCATGACCCTGTATCATCACATAGCCTATACCATGTCAATGCATCTCCCTTCAAAGATAAAGGGAAGACACTATTCTTAATAACATCTCCGGGCACACCTACAAGCTTAAATAATCCACAAACTTCATCCACATATATTAGGTGCTCATCAGGATGCTTTGTTCCATCTCCTGCAAAAGGATTAGCTAGCAGTTTTTCTAACATACCCGAAGGAATTTCAAATAAGACATTTTCATTTTCAGTAGGTTCAGTAGGTTGTGGAGCAACTCTTTGCTCTACTTGTCGAGGTGAAGATACCCCAAACAAGCCCCTCAGAGGATTACTTTCCATAGTAACAAGTGACAATAAATTTCAGCACACTATATAAATTTTTTGTTACCAAATTCGACCTACCAAAGGCGCTTCACTCCCCGGTAACGGCGACAGAAAAGAGTCTTTATGACCCACAAGTATAGGGGGTCTATCGTAGTCCTGTCGATAAGTAAGAGTGTCGAACCTAACGAGGAGCAGACGGAAATGATAAGTGGTTTTCAGCAAGGTATTCTCTGCAAGCACTAAAATAATAGGTAACAGATAGTTTTGTGATAGGATAATTTGTAACGAGTAACAAGTAACAAAAGTAAATAAAGTGCAGCAAAGTGGCCCAATCCTTTTTGTAGCAAAGGACAAGCCTGGACAAACTCTTATATGATGTAAAGCGCTCACGAGGACACATGGGAATATCGTCAAGCTAGTTTTCATCACGTTCATATGATTTGCGTTTGGTACTTTGATAATTTGGTATGTGGTTGGACCGGTGCTTGGGTACTGCCCTTACTTGGACAAGCATCCCACTTATGATTAACCCCTATTGGAAGCATCCGCAACTACAACAAAAGTATTAAGGTAAACCTAACCATAGCATGAAACATATGGATCCAAATCAGCCCCTTACGAAGCAACACATAAACTAGGGTTTAAGCTTCTGTCACTCTAGCACCCATCATCTACTTATTACTTCCCAATGCCTTCCTCTGGGCCCAAATAATGGTGAAGTGTCATGTAGTCAACGTTCACATAACACCACTAGAGGAGAGACAACATACATCTCATCAAAATATCGAACGAATACCAAATTCACATGACTACTAATAGCAAGACTTCTCCCAGGTCCTCAGGAACAAATGTAACTACTCACAAAGCATATTCATGTTCATAATCAGAGGGGGTATTAATATGCATATAGGATCTGAACATATGATCTTCCACCAAATAAACCAACTAGCATCAACTACAAGGAGTAATTAACACTACTAGCAACCCACAGGTACCAATCCCGGACTTGGAGACAAGAATTGGATACAAGAGATGAACTACGGTTTGAGAGGAGATGGTGCTGGTGAAGATGTTGATGGAGATTGACCCCCTCCCGATGAGAGGATCATTGGCGATGACGATGGCGATGATTTCCCCCTCTCGGAGGAAAGTTTCCCCGGCAGAACAGCTCGGCCGGAGCCCAAGATTGGTTCCGTCAAGGTTCCGCCTCGTGGCGGCGAAGTCTCATCCAGAAAGATGGATTATGACTTTTTGCTCATCGAAAGACTCCATATAGGAGAAGATCGTCATCGGAGGGCCACCAGGGGGCCCACGAGGTAGGGGGCATGCCCAGGGGGGTAGGGCGCGGCCCCCACCCTCGTGGGCAGGGTGTGGCCCCCCTGGTGAACTTCTTGCGCTCAGTATTTTTTATATATTCTGAAAATGACTTCCGTGAAGTTTCATGACTTTTGGAGCTGTGCAGAATAGGTCTCTAATATTTGCTCCTTTTCTAGCCTAGAATCCCAGCCGCCGGCATTCTCCCTCTTTATGTAAACCTTGTAAAATAAGAGAGAATAGGCATAAGTATTGTGACATAATGTTTAATAACAGCCCATAATGCAATAAATATCGATATAAAAGCATGATGCAAAATGGACGTATCAATTTACTCTGTATATTCCAGCCAGTTCTAGCTCCCCTGTTTCACCGGTTACTCCCCCGAGTACTCAACGGTGAACGCTCTGAGTACTCCTGCCGAGTGGGTTTCACTTCTCACTACTCCTGTATCCCTGATGCTTCATCCTACCCCTGCCCTTGAGGGAGAGCCCTCGAGGCAGCATCGTCGTGTTACCTTTAACCCGGAGGTTTCCGTTAACCTCGTCAGCTCAGGATCCGAGTCCGCTTCAGGGGAGGACACCGCAGCACCAGCAGAGCAGTAGTACCTCGGAGTATTCGCAGTCGTATGGATAATGTACGGAGGTAGCCGTACGAGTCATGATGTTTCATTGCATGTATGAGAGTAGTTGAACCTGTCATGTTGTTTATCTTTCATGTATGAGTCTATGTATAATTATGTTTGGACTTTATTCGCCATATTTTGTTCGCTCTTTTGTTTTCTTCCGGGATTTGTCGCTGGCTTTTCCCCAAATTTATTCTTGGATGTTTCTCATCTCGATTGCGTTGTCTTGGGGAAAATCCACAATAGGATGACGCGGGGAGGCAACAGTAGCAACGTTCGTGAGGGAACTCCTGTTCGTCGTTCCGCACGACAGGCGGGACATTCGCCCGAGCCGTACGTTCCGCCACCGCCTCCACCGCCAAATCCATGCTCCAAAGAACAAATTCTGCGTATGTTTGAGGAAAGAAGGAACAATGATCTACTTGAAATGTTCAGAAGTGTGCAAGCTATGGTTGGACAGAATGGAAATCAGAACGGTCATTACTCAAAGTTGTCAGATTTTCAAAGGACCAAGCCACCCAGTTTTAGTCAGATTATTGACCCATTGGATGCAGACAATTGGTTGGGTACCATGGAGAAAAATCTTGAGATTGCTCGTACTGAAGAAAATGATAAAGTTCCATTTGCAACTCATTACCTTGAAGGCGCTGCTACCATATGGTGGGAAAATGCAAAAGCCATGTGGCCTGCTGATGAAGAAATCACCTGGGAAAAATTTAAGGATCAGTTCCAGAAATATCATATCCCTACTGGAGTTATGAAGGTTAAGCAGCGTGAATTTCTCGCACTCGTCCAAGGGAATTAGTTTGCGGGGGAATATTTGCAAAAATTAAATCATCTGGCACATTACTCCCTTTATGACGTGGCCACCAAAGAAAGAAAGCTTGACAGATTTCTTGGAGGATTAAATCCGTAACTCCGGTGCACTCTCAGTATGTTTGATTTCCCAGATTTCCAAACTCTGGTAAATAAGGCTTTCATAGCTGAACGGGGGCACAAGCTTATATCAGATAATAGGCTTGCCAACAACGACAACAAGCGTAAGTTTGAGCCAAAGAAGGATGGGCAACCAGTGCAAAAGGCTCGTACCTGGCAGCAGACTCAGGTGGAAAACAAGCCAAATTGGCAACAGAATGTTAACAAGACCACCACTCAAGTCAAGAATATCGTGAGCAACCCCATGCATGAGGAGCATCAGCGCAATAATTCTTGCTTCAGTTGTGGGTAGAACGGAGATTATGCCAAACAGTGCCCCAAGAACAACAAGGCGAATGTCCCATTCAGGCCACAAGTCAACTTTATAGAGTCATGCCCGACCCAGCAAAACATTACTGGGCACGTGCATCATCTCTCAGCCGATGAAGCACAAGAGAACCCTGAAGTCGTCATTGGTATGTTTTTTGTAAATGACATACCTGCCGTAATTTTATCTTACTCTGGGTCTTCCAATTCTTTTATTTCTCGGAGTTTTGCTGCCCAAAACAAATTTCCTTGTACACTTTTGGGCAAAAATATGCTAGTACAAACCCTGTGATCTCTATTCAAGAGCAACCTGATCTGCCGTGATCTGGAAATCAATATCAACGGAGTCTAGTTTCCAACCTCTCTAATAATTATTGAGTCTGAAAAGTTCGATATTATATTGGGTATGAATTGGTTGACCCAATATCAAGTTTGCATAAACTGCGCAACACGAGAAGTCACTTTGACCAGTCCAAATGGGCAGACTACCAAATTCTATGCTCACAAAAATATACCCAAACAAGAATTGGTTTTCACCGTTGTGGCTGAGTTGGAATTAATTCCTGTGGTCAGTGAGTACCCTGATGTATTTCCAGAAGAACTGCCAAGCATGCCACCAGATTGATAGCTGGCATTCGCAATAGACCTTGTGCCCGGAACTGCACCGCTATACAAGAAGTATTACCGGATGCCCTTATCAAAATTAGTGGAGCTAAAGAAACAGCTTGATGAATTGCTCCAGAGAGGATATATTCATCCCAGCTCTTCACCATGGGGATCACCCGCTATTTTCGTGGACAAAAAGGATGGCGGCCTCCACATGTGTGTGAATTACCGCCAGCTGAATGAGGTCACCGTCAAAAATAAATATCCACTTCAAAGGATTGATGATTAGTTTGATCAGCTCAGTGGGGCTAAGGTATTCTCTAAGATCGATTTATGGACCGGATATCATCAGCTCAAAATTAAAAAGGAAGATATTCCTAAGACCGCATTCACTACTTGGTACGGTCTTTATGAATATACAGTGATGTCCTTTGGTCTCACCAATGCCCCTGCTTTCTTCATGCATATGATGAACAACGTATTCGTGGACTTCCTCAACAAATTCGTGGTAGTCTTTATTGATGACATCCTCATTTACTCCAAGGGTGAAAACGAGCACAAGGATCACCTCTGAGCAGTGCTACAACGACTCCGCGACCATCAGTTTTACGCCAAATTCAGTAAATGTGAGTTTTTCCTCAAGCAAGTTGGGTTTCTCGGACATGTATTATCTGCCAAAGGTATATCCGTGGACCCAAGGAAAGTAAAGGATGTGCTCGATTGGTTGCCGCCCATGACAGTGACACAAATCCGGAGTTTTCTCGGATTAGCTGGATATTACCATCGTTTCATTGAAGGGGTTTCCAAGATTGCTAAACCCATGACAGATCTGCTAAAAAAGGATAAGAAGTTTGAATGGACGGGGGACTGTGAGAAAAGTTTCAATGAGCTAAAGATACGACTGACAATCACACATGTATTAACTCTCCCAGACATTTATCGCATCTTTGATGTGTATTGTCACGCCTCCAGGCAAGGCCTCGGTTGCGTACTTATGCAAGACAACAAGGTAGTAGCATATGCATCGCGACAGCTATGACCCAACGAGGGAAATTATCCTACTCATGATTTGGAATTGGCTGCGGTGGTTCATGCGTTAAAAATTTGGAGACACTACCTTATTGGAAAAAGGTGCCAAATTTTTACTGATCACAAAAGTCTTAAATACATATTTACTCAGCCAGATTTCAATCTCCATCAACAAAGATGGCTAGAGTTGGTCAAGGATTATGATCTTGGAATAAATTATCACCCGGGTAAGGCCAACGTGGTTGCCGATGCACTTAGTCGAAAGCCTGTCAGCTTAAATGTCATATCGAAATCCTTGCCTCTCAAACTCCAAGAGGAGATCGCTCAGCTCAACCTGGTCATAGTGGATGCTGGCCTCGCTAATATTTTGGAAGTTACCCCCACACTTGAGGAAGAGATCCTCAAGGCCTAGCCAACTGACATCAAGCTGCAAAAACGTGCCAAGAGCCTGATGGTAGGGCAGACCCCAAATTTCTCCAAGGACAAATTCGGTACCCTCCGATTCCGTGGACGGATTTGTGCACCCAATCAGCCGGACTTAAAGAAGAAAATCCTGTCGGAAGCACACGAATCCTCATATTCCATTCACCCGGGAGGTACAAAAATGTATGAGGACCATAGACAAATATTCTGGTGGGATGGAATGAACAAAGACATTGCCTATTTTGTGGCCTATTGCGACATATGCAACAAGGTGAAGGCAGAGCATCAGAAACCAGCCAGACTCCTCCAACCGCTGCCGGTTTTGCAATGGAAATGGGATGACGTTTGTACGGATTTCATTACGGGATTGCCTTAAACTCAGCGAGGAAATGATGGAATCTGGGTCATAGTGGACACCTTAACCAAGGTTGCTCACTTCATTCCGATCAGCACCAGATATCGAGCAGATCAACTTGGACAGCTGTATGTATCTAGAATCCTCAGTCTGCATGGAGTACCCTGAACCATCACTCCCAACTCAGGTTCCCTGTTTACCTCTGCTTTTTGGTCCCATCTCCATCAAGCCTTGGGGACAACACTGAAATACAGTACTGCTTATCATCCTCAGACCGATGGACAGACAGAGCGGGTAAATCAAATACTTGAAGATATGTTGCGAGCCTGTGCTTTAGACCAATGACCTAAATGGTAAGATTGCTTGCCATATGCCGAGTTTTCTCACAACAACAGCTTCCAGACCAGTCTAAAGATGTCACCGTATGAAGCTCTGTATGGCTGTAAGTGCAACACTCCTTTAAATTGGTCTCAAACTGGAGATAGCCGTATCTTCGAAACAGATCTCATGATGGAAGCTGAGAAACAAGTTAAGGAAATCAGGGATAGATTGCAATTGGCGAAATCTCGACAGGAAAGTTATTATGATGCAAAGCACCGACAGATCAAGTTTGAACCCGGAGAACACGTATACCTCCGAGTCACTCCTATGAAAGGAGTCAAGAGATTCCAGACGCATGGAAAGTTGGCACCCATGTTTATTGGTCCATTCCCGGTTATGTCCCGAGTGGGTACTGTTGCATATCAGTTGGAACTACCCGCTGAATTGGCAGACGTGCATAACGTGTTTCATGTTTCACTATTAAGACGTTGCATATCCCCGCCTGAGAAAAGGACTGCTATGGCTGAGGTAGAATTGGCAAATGATTTGACCTATGAAGAAAGACCATCTATAATTTTGGATCAGATGGAAAGGGTCACTCGCAGTAAAGTAAGAAGATTTTACAAAGTTCTGTGGGAGCATCACACAGAGTCAGAATCAACTTGGGAGCAGGAAGAATTCCTAAGGGCTCATTATCAAGAGTGGTTTTCCCAAGCAACCGAATCTCGAGGACGAGTTTCATTCTAAGTGGGGGAGGTTTGTGACAGTCTGATTTTTGCCCTCTCTTATTTGCCAGATTTTCATTTGGATTTATTCTGAAAGTTGGGGTTTGAATCTTTTCATATGGACTTAGACACTTGGGTACCCTTGGATTTCACCCAAGTGCATCATTCCTTTATCTAATCATCATTCCCCTTCTGATCCATCTCAAAATAATCTTGGGAATATTTTTCTGAAATGAAAAATATTCATTTTTCTTCTCTAAAACCCTAGCTAGTTCAATGAGTTCCAAAGCAACCCTCATTTTTCTTGCCCACAAAAATCTGAGAAAATTCCCAAATATTCTTTGAACCCTAGGGCACCTTCTTGAGCAAAAATATTTCATCACTTTTTGGAATATTTTTGCTACATAAAATATTTTCTATTCTGGAAAAAATGGTGGTTTCTACAGCAATTACCATTTTACTTGCTCCCTTGTGCCTGAATTTTCTTGTGCATCATCACCTTAGTAGATGATGGCTATCCTCCAAAGCACAGACCCCAACTCCCAGCCATTTGACCTCAATAACATCTCAAAGTTACTGACCAGAAACATACCTGGCATGTAAAATCTTCTCTACTGCATCTGGAGCCAAACCAAAGCGTGGTAACATTCAAAACTACCATGAACAACTTGCTAGACACGAAGTTTCGGCTTAGGTCGGCATGCGGTCAGAGTTCACACGGTGACCGCGTTTGTCCAGGCGTGTTGGCATGCGGGCGACACGCTCTGCGACACGCCCGAGCCTCTGTTGATCGCGTGCTCGCTTCCCCACTTGCCTAAGTGTCCCAAACTTCACCACCATCCTCGTCTCAACGCCATTAACTCCCTCCTGGCACTCGCCGACGCTAGAGCTCGCCACAGCGAGCACGGGCACGGTCCGGCCAACCCAATAGTGTGGTGTGCACTGTGCTCATCGCCTTCTCCTCGTTCCTGTGCTCGTCCTCGTTCGCCAACAGTCACCGTGTGAGCTGCGTCGCCTTCTTCCCCTCTCACTGACGCCGCTCGTCGTCGGGCGCCGTGGACAGGTGTCCACCGGCGGAGCCCGAACCCCCCTCTCCACTCGCCTGTAAATGGAGCCGCCCCAGCCTCCTCGAGCACCATCCACCACTCCTACACACCCCACAAGCGCGTATGAAACCGTAGCCTGGCCGGGCAAGTCGTGGGCCGCCGTCATCGAACTTGAGCTCGCCGGTGATCCCCTCTGGTCTCCGTAGTAGCTCCAGCCCCTCCCAGGCCAGGGCAATCCTTCTAGGGCCTCTGCCTCTCTCCGGTGAAGCCATCCCATCCCCCTGGAGCCCCTGAAGTTGCCCCTGCTCGCTGTCTTCCTAATCTCCGGCAACCACCGCCCTTTGCCTCCGCTTGCGAGGTCGATTCTGACGTCGACCGACCGCCCCTAGCTACGCTATGAGTACAGGCAGGAGCGCCTACATCCCCTCTCTCGATCCCTCCCTCTCGTTTCGGCCAAGGATCCCTCCTCGTCGGCAAGAGCTCCGGCAAAGCCGCGACCCCCCTCTGTTTCCTTCTTCCCTCGTTCTCACCTGACTAGCGGGGCCCTCTAGTCAGCCACTCTGTACGTGCGCGAAGCGGTAAGAGTGGTGGCGCCCTGAGGCTTTACGCATTCGACGTCACCCCTCTAGTCTGTTTATCTAAATTCAAATTCAATTCAATTCCAGAGAGCTTCAAACACCTATAACTCTTTAACCATAAGTCCAAATGAATTGATTCTTTTTGCATAATGTTCTTTGCAAAGAAATCTAGCAGCTCACCAAAAATGTGATTTTTCTGAGCTGTCCAGAATTTCTGGTGATTTTCAGAAGAGTTCTTGATATTTTCATCTTATGTTTAAAATTATTTTCAGAGGGTGAGGCTTGTCTTGAGGATCAGCAGAAGGCTTGTGAACCTCATCTGCACTGAGGCAAGCCACATCAACATTTTCATGGTGCCATTTCAATATTGATGATTTTCTTACTTGAATGAAATGATTAATCCATGCATTTAAATAACTATTATGTTATTTATATTATGTTAAGTGTGTGTTAGTATTATGCTTGATTTACAGAACCTTGAAACTAGCTTAGTTGGTAAAGAAGCTAAGATCTAATTATGGTAATGATAAAATGATTTGTTATGATATGAGTAATTGCTTAAAGTTATTTTCTTGCATAAATAAAATAGTTAAATTTGCTAGAAAATATGTTGGTAAGTGCTTGTTTAGCCATTTTACTTAAGTTACAGAATGTTTGAACCTAACTTGGTTAGCAAAGAGAATAGGATTTGCTTCTGGTGATAGTAAAATCTTTTCTATGCATATGAGAAATTAATCAAAGTTATTTTCTTGCATGAGAAAATGATAATACTTGCTGCAAAATATATTATTAAAGTGAGAGTTACCCTGACCAAGAAACTAATATAAGTTGTTGATGCTTATGCTTAGCGTGAATATGGTTGACAACAGTCATTGTCGTTAATATGTGATGCATGTGTAGTATTGCATTTCATGGCATGCTATGACACCGGTCATCTTCATTTTAAGTTGAACCTGAATATAACTCAACTTGAATATATCGCTGACTGGGTCATGGTGCCGCTGAATCGAGATTTTCCCAGTGCAACCACATTTGCCTTTGTGGGAAGGCCTTGATTCGGTCCATTGACATGCCTCTGGTCGGTGCCTCCAACTAGGGAAGGTTGTGGGCATGCTTACCCTGGCCCGGTAAGCAGGCATAACCTTGTGTGCCGTTGTTGAGATTATGGTAACGGGTCCCCAAGTGGTATCATTTTGGCCACGACGTTGGTCGTTGTGTCTTTGGTAGACACAGGGCGACCCAGGACTAGCCCGTTGGGGATTGGGTCGGAGTGGCCGGGAGAGTGTCATGGCAATGGAAGGGTTTTGTCGAAATGCCGTTTGTCCACCCGAATGGGAGTGCGAGGCCATGGGTTCCGTGGTGTGGGTAAAGTGTGCTACCTCTGCAGAGTGTATAATCTATCGATAGCCGAGTCCACGGTCACGGACACCTCGTAGTAGGTCCCACCATGACTCAACGTTTAATAAACCTGCACACTAAGTTATGAACTTTGCACTCATGATGATGGCGGAAAGGCCATCGAGCTGTTTGAGACCCAATATGGGTCGTGGTTGTGATCGCCGTAAGGATCACGAGTTACTCTGGTCAAGACCACGATGGTGGTTTGGTTGTGATCGCCGTAAGGATCACGAGTTACTCTGGTTAAGATCACGATGGTGGTTTGTTTGTGATTCGAGAACGACCACGGTTGGTAAGTCGGTCCTGAGGGACGTCTATCCCAAGAGCATGAGCACAACATGTTGAAACATTATTGCATTATTAATTGGTTAAATATCATGATATTGTTTGTCATTATGATTATGCCTGTTGTGAGCTTGCAAGTACATTCAATGTACTGACTTGGCATGTCATGCCAGATTTTTGGAAAGTCGAGTTGGAAAGGAGCGCTGCTCGAGTCTACATCGTGTCCACATCTGTGTCCCTGTGCTATGGAGTTTCCTCTACGACGTTGTTCCGCTGCCGCATAGTTGTATGATCGAGGCCCCTTTATGTCCATTAAATAATGTACATATTGTTCAGCCGCACCGTGCGTGCTGCTCGGCCTCGACATCTGTTGTAATATAAACTCTGATCCGCTAGCATGAATAAAGTGGTTGTTTTTCTGTACCAAGATGTTGTGTGTTGCCAGAAGACATGGTCTCTGGGCTGGCAATGCAGGGTAAACCGGTCGCTCTGAGCCGGGGTGCCACAGGCACGGAGTGCCGATGCAATGCAAATGATGACATGATGGATGCAACAAACAAACAAAACACATGACAACAACAAAAAACATGGAAGCCCTCTAGAGCGTCGCTCTCGGATCGTCACAACTCTCCTCCACTTACAAGAGATCTCGCCCCGAGATCTAGGGATGACAAACAGGAGAGGAAGAGAAGAGGTAAAGCTAAGTTGCTTCTTTGACAAACGAGTGAAACCAAGGAAACTTGAGAGGTTGAAGAACTTGAATGAATGACCCAACGGTGATGAACGAAATTGAAAACACTTCATTAGAAAATAGGGAACAAAAATACCATGAGAAACTTGGAGGTTTTGCAGATATGAATGACGAGCACAGTGGACAAGAGAGAATTCGGACACACTCCGTTTAAATGTAAGGAATAGAATATGAAGTTAACAATATGAGATGATACTTGAATAGAGCAACAACACAATGCCTCTCCGACAACAAAATGATGCTTGAAATAAATGAAGGTTAAAAAGAATAAGATTGAAGCCTTGCAATGATTGGATGGAGCTTCGTGATGATATAACCGAGAGAACTTGGAACTCCGTAAAAAGAGAGATGAAACAATTGAAACGGAGAATTTGATATCATGAACAAACCCTGGAAGAAGGAATTAAATCACCTCCAAGAAAAGAAGAATAAGGATTATGTCATGCTTACCCTTCATCAGCTTTAATTGATGATAAGCAATGGATCTGGCATGCCACTTATTCTCGTTGAAAAATGATTGATTTAGCGCAAACTTGGACGGTCTTAAACACACCACCGGTAGGATTGGAAACAATATATTAATTGATATGAAAACAAGGAAGAGAAATCTTGAATGAACCACCGCAAGAATTGAAAACGAATGAAGAAAAGAGAATGAATCATCGTGAAGAATTAGAAAACAAATGAAGATACTTGAGTGAATTTTGATACGAGAGAATGAAGAGATGACAAGCCGACTAGATAATACTTTGAACAATGCATTGGAAGAATTGGAGAATGAATGAAGATACTCAATTACAAGAATTGTTGAGCGAGAGCTGAAAGATGAGAACGGATAAATCTTGTGAAATAATGGTTTCCGGAGAATCAAAAACCGAAAGAACTCATGAAATGCTTCAGATGGGTATGAAAACAATTCTTACAATCGATTACAATTATGAGGATGGCATCAAGCACTAACTATGAATTTTTTGAAGAATGGGTAAGGATTTAAGAGGAACTCTTCTTCGGTCTTTGACATTGATAAATATGACGAGGAACACCACCAAATTGCTGAGTCACTCCGGAAGAATGAATAGAGAAAATGTTGAACCAACAATGAAAAGAATTTGGAAGCGATCTTGGAGAAGGCATATGACTGATGGAATCCATTCTTACGCCACACTTTTGAAAACAATTTGATAATAACTCTCGAAAAATTAGAAGAGTCAGGTAATATCCTGGGAAAAGACCTGTGGGTTAGGGTCCAATCAAAAGAAATGCCATTGGAACAAATGCTTAGAAAGAGATTATGCACCAGGAAGATTAACTGGCTTGAATGAGATAACAACCTCAAATTAACTTGAATTGATGCAGAGTGGAAACATGAATCTTCAGAGATATCTTCAGCACTGCGGAACTAATGAATAGTAAGAGGTGAATGATTGAGAGGTGCACTGAGGGGGTCCTGGATTAGGGGGTGTCCGGATGGCCAGACTATACCTTCAGCCGGACTCCTGGACTATGAAGATACAAGATTGAAGACTTCGTCCCGTGTCCGGAAGGGACTTTCCTTGGCGTGGAAGGCAAGCTTGGCGATACGGATATGTAGATCTCCTACCATTGTAACCAACTTTGTGTAACCCTAACCCTCTCCGGTGTCTATATAAACCGGAGGGTTTTAGTCCGTAGGACAACATACAGAACAACAATCATACCATAGGCTAGCTTCTAGGGTTTAGCCTCTCCGATCTCGTGGTAGATCTACTCTTGTACTACCCATATCATCAATATTAATCAAGCAGGACGTAGGGTTTTACCTCCATCAAGAGGGCCGGAACTGGGTAAAACTTCGTGTCCCTTGCCTCCTGTTACCATCCGGCCTAGACGCACAGTTCGGGACCCCCTACCCGAGATCCGCCGGTTTTGACACCGACATTGGTGCTTTCATTGAGAGTTCTTTTGTGTCATCGCCGTCAGGCTTGATGGCTCCTACGATCATTGATAGTGATGTGGTCCAGGGTGAAACTTGTCTCCCCAGACAGATCTCTGTCTTCGGCGACTTTGCATTACGGGCCAATTCACTTGGCCATCTGGAGCAGATTGAAAGCTATGCCCCTGGCCGTCAGGTCAGATTTGGAAGTTTAAACTACACGGCTGACATCCGCGGGGACTTGATCTTCGACGGATTCGAGCCACTGCCGAACGCGCCGCACTTCCACGATGAGCATGATCTAGCTCTGCCGCCTAACAGTGCCCTGAAGGCCACACCCGCATCGGCTTCGACCCTTAATTCGGAGCCAACCGCGGCGATCGAGGATGGGTGGTTGGACGTCGCCTCAGGGGCTGCGATCCTAATGGCGATCCAGCCGAGCACTAGCCCCGCACTCCGCGAGACTCATGATTCCAAGGAGCCGGACTCCGAACCATTCGCGCCTCTGCCGATCGAATCCGATTGGGCGCCGATCATGGAGTTTACTGCCGCGGACATCTTTCAGCACTCGCCCTTTGGTGATATTATAAAATCACTAAAGTCTCTCTCTTTATCAGGAGAGCCCTGGCCGGACTATGGTCAGCGAGATTGGGATGCGGACGATGAAGAAATTCAAAGCCCACCCACCACCCACTTTGTAGCCACTATCGATGATTTAACCGACATGCTCGACTTCGACTCCGAAGACATCGACGGTATGGACGCCGATGAAGGAGATGATGAAGAACCAGCGCCTATTGGGCCCTTGTGATAGCCTGGCTTATTAGGGATGATAGACTACTCATATCAATAAGGAACTCCTTCTTTTCCGGGAGCCCATTCGGACAGAACTCCAAAGTTATGCGTGCTCAGCTTGGAGTAGTGTCAGGATGGGTGACCGACCGGGAAGTTGGTCCCGCATGCGCACGACTGAGGACAAAGTGCGCAGAAAAGACTAGTATTGATCTGTGGGGCCAGTCTAGATCCCGCCAGGAGTAACGACCACCAGCGGGTGTGTCCGGGGCGTTACAAGTTGGTATCAGAGCCGACCCTCGCGGTTACACGGATGTTTGCGGACAGGTGCGCGGTCATGTTGTTCATGACGTTTGTGACCCGTTGTGGCACACGGCATGGTACTTGTACCGGACTGGATCCACAAATGTTTGTGCCAAGAGGGAACGTTCCTATGGCCCGATGAGGACGTCGGTTCCTCTGAGTGAGGGTGTGATAGCCTGGCTTATTAGGGATGATAGACTACTCATATCAATAAGGAATTCCTTCTTTTCCGGGAGCCCATTCGGACAGAACTCCAAAGTTAAGCATTCTTAGCTTGGAGTAGTGTCAGGATGGGTGACCGACCGGGAAGTTGGTCCCGGGTGCGCACGAGTGAGGACAAAGTGCGCAGAAAAGACTAGTATTGATCTATGGGGCCAGTCTAGATCCCGACAGGAGTAACAACCACCGGCTGGTGTGTCCAGGGCGTTACAGCCCTGGAACGCCACCTCGTCATATGACGTATACATGGTGGACACACCAAAAGATCATGACGAGGAGCGGAAGGACGCACCCAAGGCTTGTTCCCTCGAAAAGCAGTCAAAGCGGCGACGCAAGCGCCGCCACAAATCCCGCCTCGACAGAAATAGCAACCACACAGACCCAGCGTTGGAGCAGGGCGAACCGTTGCTGGACAACGGCAATCCGGATAATCAAATCGAACAAACAAATCCTATCAAGGATAATGGTTCGGACGACATAACACCGGACAGACACCCGGAGCAGCAGACTGCCCATAAAAGGCTTGTTGCCACCGCGAGGAGTCTGAAAAAGAAGAAGCGAAGGCAATAGGCCGCGCAAGACACACTCCAAATCAGATGGAGTAAAATACTCAACACTGCAGCAAGGTACGGCGACAATCGCCCCTCCAAGAGCAACCCAAAGCGGAAGCTGCTACCTGTATTCAATGAGGAGGCCTCAGAACCCCCACAACCAAATATCAAAGCAGCCACCTGGTCGGATAGACGACCCCTCTACCAACACAGAGCGGCATACAACGCCACTCACAATACAATACACGACCCATGCGAGGGCTCGCACCCAAAGGACGACGCAACAAGATCCATCTATGGACCACGCAAGCGCGCCCCAGCTTACAATGCAACACAGCAAACATCCGAACAATGTGGTACACCCAGCTGCAGGGGTGCCGCACACCCCCTATGTTTCACCAATGAGGTGCTGGACCATGAATTTCCAGAGGGATTCAAGCCCGTAAACATAGAGGCATACGACGGAACAACAGACCCTGGGGTCTGGATTGAGGACTACATCCTTCATATCCATATGGCTCGAGGAGATGATCTCCATGCCATCAAGTACCTACCCCTCAAGCTCAAAGGGCCAGCTCATCACTGGCTCAATGGCCTCCCCGAAAGCTCCATTGGAAGTTGGGAAGAGCTCGAAGACGCCTTTCGGGCAAATTTTCAAGGGACTTATGTCCCACCTCCGGATGCGGACGATTTGAGTCATATAACTCAACAGACCGGAGAGTCAGCCAGAAAGCATTGGAACATCTTTCTTACTAAAAAGAACCAGATTGTCGACTGTCTGGACACCGAAGCCTTGGTAGCTTTCAAGCATAGCGTCCGTGACGAATGGCTCGCCAGACACCTCGACCAAAATAAGCCGAGAACGATGGACGCATTAACAAACCTCATGACCCGCTTTCCCATGGGTGAGGATAGCTGGCTAGCCAGATGCAGCACCAGTGACCCCAGTTCATCTGAAGTTAGAGATGGAAACGGGAAATCACGGTGCAATAGCAATAACAAACGCCGAAATAAAGAAGACATCGCGAAGGGCACGGCAGTAAATGCCGGATTCAAAAGCTCTCGGCCAGGTCAAAAGCCGCCCCCTAAAGGCACCAGGGATGAATTGTCCAGCCTCAACAAAATTCTAGACCAAGTATGTCAGATTCATAGTACCCTGGTAAACCTGCTAATCATACCCATAGAGAATGTTGGGTCTTCAAGCAGTCCGGCAAGCTCAACGCCGTACAAAAGGGGGGGGGATACACCAAGTGAAGACGAGGACGAGCCCCCCAAGCAAGACACAGGGGAACAAAAGAAATTTCCACCAGAAGTCAAAACAGTAAACGTGTTACACGTAATCAAGGGAAAAAACAACGCGGCACTCCCAGGAAAATATACCCAAGTGCCTGTCACCACGAAGTCCTGCCATTGGTCATCTCAACCGATCACTTTCGACCATCGCGATTACTCAGCAAGTACCCGACACACAGGATGGGATGCCCTGGTATTAGACCCAGTAATTGGCGGATATCACTTCACACGAGTCTTGATGGACGGCGGCAGCAGCCTAAACTTAATATATCAGGATACAATCCGCGGGATGGGGTTAGACCCAACACAAATTCGCCATAGCAATACTACCTTTAAAGGAGTAACGCCAGGCCCAGGGGCTCGTTGTACGGGCTCCCTCCTACTACAGGTTATATTCGGCTCCCCGATAACTTCCGTCACGAGCATTTAACCTTCCACATTGCTCCGTTTCAAAGTGGCTACCAACCACTGCTCGGACGCGAAGCTTTCACTCGCTTTAACGCAATACCACACTATGCCTCCCTCACACTCAAGATGCTCGGTCCACGTGGCCTCATTTCAGTGAACGTAAATATCAAGCAATCTCTGCACGCCGAAGAGAGTGCGGCTGCCTTGGCAGCCGCACACTAAAGGCACCCGGACCAGTGAAAGCATCCAAATAGGTCGTCAAGACCTCAAACACAACTAATCAAGTCCGGCGCCGCTATTTATACCGAATAAGTGGTCACACCCCTATTTGTCAATACAAGGGGCTCAACGCGCGCAGACAAGTGGCAATTTCTTATCATCTTGAATTATACATGGTTTCTTTAAAAACTATCTTTTTGCACGACAACTTTTTCACTTAACTTCCTCTCTTTTACAGATGATCATCGTGCTACACCCGTCCAGTATATGGCACAATGGAGACACAGGCACAAACGTGCAGCAGGGACCCGCTCCAAGGATTCTTTTTGGATTAAGACCCTGCGTAAACCTTTTTTACTGTCTCTTGTTGATACATATCCACCATTGAGAAGGATGCTGATGTCTTGGCATGTGGCCACGCCAGAACAATGCACGTACCTGGACACAAGGGGCTTCTTACAAATTCCATTATTTAGGCCCGGTCTATACCACAAAGACCGAATACCTTAGGGAGTGTTCGGCGTCGCGAGTTTGGCCCTATATGCATCAGCTCCGAATCATTGTCTTTGGTCAAATGTTGGGTTTGCCCGGCTCCTATGTTTTGGTGCCTTACGTTCCTCTTTACCGGCTAAGGTAGCACTAGGAGAACTACTGCAATTGTGCGCTGGTTCATCCGGACGAGCACCTCAATAGAGAAAACCGAAAACTGACTGTCATGATATAGCGTGAGACTGGTCAACCACTCGATGACCTGTGGGAATGTTAGAATTCCTCCGTCTTAATGAAGGGTCGTTTTCCGGCCAGGCGTGTACGCACCCCAGAAGAGGGAGAGTGCGAAGCCACCAGGGGATATCTAGTAGCCCCACTGTCAAACTCCTATGGCTAAGTGAAAGTGCTAAAGCATTATAGTCCGGTTGCCTCGTTCGCTCTGCTATCACCTCCTTAATAGGACCAAGAAGTTGGGTTAAGTGTGAACGCGTGTTTGTGCGAGCACCTCCGCCTTATATGCGTGGGGGTTGAAGCCGACGACTGCAATCTTTCAGGTTATACACATGTATACATAAACGGCCGCCCAGGAGGCATCATATTACTTTCAGGCAAAAGTATAAAAATAGCCTTATAAAAATTTATAAAAGCATTTCGCTTACAATGAGATTACATATCACTCAAACATAATATCTTTTGAGCACTGGGTCTCTATCAAACGGGCACCCTCAAGAACTTCTTCAAAGTAGTGCTCAACAGCCTTTCGACCTATAGCCGAATCCCGCGCTGCAACATTGGTAGCATCCATCTCCGCCCAGTATGCCTTAACACGGGCAAAGGACATCCGTGCGCCCTCTATGCACGCCGACCTCTTCATCGCATTAATGCGCGACACCACGTCAAGGAACTGCTGCACCAAACTGAAATAGCTGTTCGGTTTTGACCTTTCCGGCCATAGCTGATCCACAACAGACCTCATGGAGAGTCCAGACAACCTATTTAGTTCGGCCCATTCGGCTAATTGGTCAGTCAATGAAAGTGGACACTTGGGAGAATGGAATTGTCTTCAAAACAGCTGGTCTACTTCACGGTCCGTCTGACCCTAGAAGTACTTGGCCGCATCGGCAGCGCTCGCTGCCAAATCCATATACACATCCTCCGAACTCCACAGCCGATCCAGAGGGGCATACCGTGGATCTCCAAACTTCCTCTGCAACATAAAGGATTTCCCAGCTACAATATCCCCGGCTTCCTGCAGCTCCTCCTTCTTTGCCCTCATACCAGAGCGGAGGTCTTTTTTCGTCGCAGCAGCCTTCTCAAGGTCTGATGCCTTCTCTTGGTTTTCCTTTTCAAGAACCCGGCAACGGTCGGCGACAGCTTTTAATTCTATGGCCATCTTGGCCATCTTGTCTCGGCTCTCGCCATGCGCGGCCTTCTCGGCTTGCAACTCTTCGACCGCCTTCAAAGCAGCCGCATTACCCAACCTCGCTTGTTCCTTGGCTCGGGCAAGTTCTGCCCGCAAGGCTTTAGCAGTGGCAGCTCCATCTGCAGTCACAACATATTAAAGATGCTGGCATCATGCTGCTCTTCCTATTGTGGCATTTACCAGAAAAATGACACTTACCATGTGCCTCGTCAATCCTTTTGTTAACAAGCGTTCCTTGTCGGCGTCTGTCGCATCCAAATGCCGTTCTAAATGGGCAAACTCGCTAGTCCGGCCAGCCACCGGAGCTTCCATCACCTGCACATAGAGGAAGTATGGTTATTACCTGGGAATATGATCCTCTGTTCGTCGTCGTTTCCGACGACAACCAGAGTCTCAGGGGCTACTATCTACACAGGGCACACCTAGCATGTGCAGGACTATCATACATTCTTTTCTGTACCTCAAAGCCTGTCAGTAGACTCATAAAAGCTTCATGCAATCCGCCTTCGGCGGACGATATTCTCTCCATCACCGTATTAATCAGCACACGGTGTTCATCTGAGATGGCCGCTCGCCCCACCAACTCCCTCAGAACATTCTATCGCACACTAGAAGGTGCCGGACTCTGTTGTCTGCTCTCTTCGGGAGCCGGACACTGGGAGCTTCGGGGGTCAATGGGATTATCTTCCGGCCTCACCGGACTCGGAGAGGCCCTCCGCGATGACACTTCAGGGTCGCCCGCTTCCGGACCGGAGGAGTCTGGAGGAGGCGTTTCGCTCTCCATCATCTCTGGAAGAAGATCCCCCGAAGACGAGCTCATTTAAGAGGGGCTAAGGCCCGAACTGCAAAAATATATGTGGTGGTTATTCTCTCAGAAGAAAAAGATGGCATATTTGTACTATTAAAGTATTTCGGGTCACTTATGACTCGTGGGAGAATTGATCCCCCCATGGACTTTGTGCGGCAACAGCACCCCCCAAGGTACGACCCTCTGTGGGAGACTTCTTCTCCCATTTGGAAGCTTCGGCTTCCGAATCCCCGGGCGCAGTCCTTTTCCTCTTCTGGTCGTCTTCCTTCATGGAGACGCTCGCTCCCTCGATTAAGATGGGCAGCGTTGGGGGCCCGTGTCCGCCCGTATTATCCTCCATAGTATCTTCCTTCAAGGGCTCCAGGCAAGGTGCGGTCTGGAGCATCTTTTCCAATACCGGATTTTCCAAACCCTCAGGGAGGGGGGCCGAACACCAAATCAACTTCACCATTGTTAGCCAGTCCTGGTCAAAAAGCGAACTCTCAGAAATAACTTCTTAACAAAGGAGAGATAGTATGTTTGGCCGAAAGATGCCTTACCTGTCCGGCGGTGCGGTTACTACTCATGCCCACGTCCTTGGTGATTTCCGGACACTCCACCTGAGGTCCGAAGAATGACTTGTACATCTCCTCGTGCGTCAGGCCGAGAAAATTTTGAATGACACGCGGTCCCTCGGGATTGAACTCCCACAAGAGAAGAGTCGGCGTTTGCAAGGCTGGACTTGACGAACCAGCATAACTTGTATTACCGCAACCAAACTAACATCTCCATTGAGGAGATCTTGAATGCGGCTTTGCAGTATAGGCACATCCTTGGCTGGACCCCAGCTCAGACCTCTGCTGATCAATGACATCAGTTGTGGTGGAGGGCCCGAGCGGAAAACAGGGGCGGCCGCCCACTTGGCACTTCTAGGAGCCGTGATGGAACCACTCATGTTGCCACAATTCAGACACCTCTGGGATGGAACCTTCGGACCACGGAGCTCCCGTCATCTTGCGTATTGAGGCACCTCCACACGCTGCATGTTGCCCCTCGATCATCTTCGGCTTTACTTCAAAGGTCTTGAGCCATAGGCCAAAGTGAGGGGTAACCCGAAGGAAGGCCTCACACACGACAATAAATGTCGTGATATGAAGAAAGGAGTCCGGAGCTAGATCGTGGAAGTCTAGCCTATAATAAAACATCAAACCCCTGACGAAAGCATCCAGAGCAAGGCCTAGGCCTCGGAGGAAGTGGGAGACGAACACGACGTTCTTGTTGGGTTCAGGGGTGGGGACGGCCTGCCCTCGGGGAGGCAGCCGATGCAAAATCTCAGCGATCAGATATCTGGCCTCCCTCAACTTTTTGATGTCTTCTTCCGTGACGGAGGAAGGCACCCATCGGCCTTGAAGGCTAGATCCGGACATGACTGAAGGTTCGGAGCACCTGACCTGAACTTCGGACGTTTGAGCTTGAGGTGGGGGAAGGGTTCGATTGAGCACGGTAGTGAAAAATAAAAGCCTTGTCCCCTTTATAAAGAGGGTGACTATCAAGCGTCCTCTCCGTGTCTGTTTGGACCTGCCTATAATCTAGGAGTCCTAGAGGCGGTTGGGTTACCCACGCTCATATTGATGAGAATCCCGGAATAAGGGGACACGATCTCTGCTTTAACAAGACGTGCCAAGTGAACCGCCTCGCATGACGCGCTGAGGTGGGATAATAAAACGACTCGGATAAAGGCTTGGCCGTGGTGTGTCACACTACGGAATACGTCAGCAGATTAGATTTGTGTAAATATTATTCTCTCTATGGCAATATGTGGAAACTTATTTTGCAGAGCCAGACACTATCTTTGTGTTCAAAATCTTCTATGAAGAACTTGGAGGAGGAACCCTCCTTGCAATGCCGAAGACAATCTGCGCGCCATACTCGTCGTCATTGAAGCCTGGTTCAGGAGCTACTGAGGGGGTCCTGGATTAGGGGGTGTCCGGATGGCCGGACTATACCTTCAGCCGAACTCCTGGACTATGAAGATACAAGATTGAAGACTTTTTCCCGTGTCCGGAAGGGACTTCCCTTGGCGTGGAAGGCAAGCTTGGCGATATGGATATGTAGATCTCCTACCATTGTAACCGACTTTGTGTAACCCTAACCCTCTCCGGTGTCTATATAAACCGGAGGGCTTTAGTCCGTAGGACAACATACAGAACAAAAATCATACCATATGCTAGCTTCTAAAGTTTAGCCACTCCAATCTCGTGGTAGATCTACTCTTGTACTACCCATATGATCAATATTAATCAAGCAGGACGTAGGGTTTTACCTCCATCGAGAGGGCCCGAACCTGGGTAAAACTTCGTGTCCCTTGCCTCCTGTTACCATCCGGCCTAGACGCACAGCTCGGGACCCCCTACCCGAGATCCGTCGGTTTTGACACCGACATGCACCGTCATGAAAAAACATTTGAAACAAGGAAAGGGATCAACACCGAAGCTTGAATTTAGTCCAGCGGAGAAGAAAAAGGACGGAGAATGAAGAACTTGTTGAGCATCTTTATGAGAACCACCGGGTAAGAACATTGAAGGAAAAGAATGAAGAGACTTCACATCAATAAAATGGATAGTTGATTAAGAAATCTGAGTCCTTGAATAAATGGGTGGGATGGTGGGAAAAATAAAGGAATCTTGGGACAGATAAAACGGACAATCCTCAGTGTTCTCGACGGCACCCGTATGGAATAACTTGAAGAGAAGTGCAACAGTTGAAATGGATTGACATGACAATCTTGATTATCATGAAGGATTATCATTCACATAGAAATATGAGAACGCTGCTTATTAGGAAAGGTATGGAATCAATACTTGACATTGAAGCAAGTCGAATACCACAACTCAAAACAAAACATAGGATTTAGCTTGCAAAATAAGCCGGAACAAACATATGATGGAGATTTCGTCCAAAATTTTCGTGGTGGGGCCCGCACAGGCTCGATCATACCGCACCATCATGTACAAGGCAGTGCACATGACATGAGAAGCATCCCCGAGTTAGCATAGCCAAGGACTCTTTAAGATACAATGAGACCACTGTAAAAACGATCATGGACAGGCGGACCACTAGACGTCGAACCCCAATCTCATATCATGCATCTATCAGAAAGATATGCACCTATGAACTCCCGAAACTTTCTGGTTACGCAATCTGGTGTTGGGGATATAGGGAGGCACAAATATCTCACACAAATAAAAAATACTACACTCCAACTGTATCCATCCGTCAACACATACCCAAGAAAACCTCGGAAATCATGTACCTCAGACCTTCGAAAAACATCTAATATACTAGTTATGGCAATACATCTGATCACTCTCCCCAGTACTAGGTGGCGCCAAACTACAATCACCACAAAGAGTATAGAAGTCTTTTCGATGTCGGCGTCCTCTAGTATTCCAGAACTGAAATGGTAAGCACTATGACAAAAACACCTTGGACCTCAACTCCCTAGGACACTGCCACAACCTCGAAATGCTGGAGGCACCAAGACATAATTCCCGTCACAATTATATCGGAAAGATTCCACAATACCCACGTAATTCTAAAAAAATTGAGTGAAAAAGAGGAGAGTGAAGTCAAAACATCTACATCTGGACTCCTCACCAGAGCGACGAAGGGGATAAGGAGTAAAAAGAATTCCTTCTCTCTGATATAACTAGGACTCTAAATAGTTTTTCTTCTGGACTCAACAACGACAACGGTTCGATCAATCAAGGGGGCTCCTGCGGTCGGTAAGGCTCTGATACCAACTTGTAGCGCCCAAGATGTGATTCTATCCCAATCACATGATGAATTCATGATTGGGGCACAATCGTATTTCGAGCGCATAGCAAGGTGGATATCATTACAACATACCATGTACTGAATAGATGAGAGTAGAAGATAAAGGCTTACACTCGCCACAAGCTACAATACGAATAACACAGTTTATCAATACATAGCAATCATCACACAGAAGAGCAAGATCCGACTATGGATGAAACAAATGAAAAATAAGAACGACATCCACCCTGCTAATCCCGGGATCCCAACCCGGAACCTATCCCTTGATCGAAGAAGAAGAAGCATAAGAATAGCTCCAAACAAGCAAGCAACACTCTCTCGTCAAATCATCGTATAACCTGTACCTGTAACTATTGTTGTAGTAATCTGTGAGCCATAAGGACTCAGCAATCCCATTACCATGGGTATCAAGACTAGCAAAGCTTAATGGGTATGGAATGGATAAGCGGCGAGGTTGCAGCAAGCACTAAGCATTGTAAGGTGGCAAATTTATGAGTACAAGAGTAAGATGATGAGCTACACAATGGCCGCAAACTAGTAATGATCAAGAAATGATCCTGAACTACTTAAGTTCAAACATAACCCCACCGTGTTCTCTTCTCGAACCCACCCGAAAAGAGACGGTCATGGTTACGCACGAGGTTGGTGTATTTTAAATTCGGATCTGGTGTCAAGTTCTCTACAACCGGATATTGAAAATTCCCATATGCCACATAACCGCAGGCACGGCTCTCGAAAGTTTAAACCCTACAGGGGTGTCCCAACTTAGTTCATTACAAACTTTCACGATCAATGGAGGAAAATCTTTCTCCTGAAAGAACCCGATCAAGCTCGGAATCTCGTTTCACAAGACATTTCCACAATGGTAAAACAAGTCCAGTAAGACCTCCCAATGTGCCGACACCATGATAGTAGCTGCGCGTATCTCGTCTGAGGCCACGATCGGATTGGCTAAGTTTTTGGCTGGCACACCCGTTGGTGCCCCCGGCTATTGCATTTTGTACCAACACTCATGAGAAGCACTGGCCCAGGTTATCAATTAAGTCCTCGGGGTCCGGAAAGTCCCTATACAAGTATTAGTTGTTATTAGGCAAATGGTAAAACCACTTTTGGGCCTTGTAGGAAGAGTTTTATTCAAAGCGAACTGTCAGGGGGGGGGGGCATAAACCCCGACCATGTTAAGAACGCAAAATCAAGGAACATAACACCGATATGAAAAAAACTAGGGCGGCAAAGTAGAACAAAACACCAGGCAAAAGGTCGAGCCTTCCACCCTTTACTAATTATATAGATGCATTAACTAAATAAGATATATTGTGATACCCATGATATCCATGTCCCAACATGGAACCTGATACGTCTCTTTCATATCTATAATTTTTTATTGTTCCATGCCAATATTCTACAACTTTCATATACTTTTGGCAACTTTTTATACTATTTTTGGGACTAACATATTGATCCAGTGCCCAGTGTCAGTTCCTGTTTGTTGCATGTTTTTTGTTTCGCAGTAAATCCATATCAAACGGAGTCCAAATAGGATAAAAACTGGCGAATATGTTTTTGGAATATATGTGATTTTTGGGAAGAAAAATCAACGCAAGACGATGCCTGAGGGGGCCACGAGGGAGGGGGCGCGCCCTAGGGGGTCAGGCGCGCCTTGGGCCCTCGTAGCCACGCCGTAAAGCGGTTGATGCTCTTCTTTCGCCACAAGAAAGCTAATATATGGATAGAGATCGTGTTAAAATTTCAGCCCAATCAGAATTACGGATCTCCGGGAATTTAAGAAACGGTGAAAGGGCAGAATTAGAGAACGCAGAAACACAGAGAGACAGATCCAATCTCGGAGGGGCTCTCGCCCCTCCCATGCCTTGGAGGCCATGTACCATATGGGAAACCCTTCTCCCATCTAGGGAGAAGGTCAAGGAAGAAGAAATAAGGAGGGGGGCTCTCTCCCCCTCGCTTCCAGTGGCGCCGGAACGCCGCTGGGGCCATCATCATCACCGCGATCTACACCAACACCTCTGCCATCTTCACCAACATCTCCATCACCTTCCCCCATCTATCTACAGCAGATCCACTCTCCCTCAACCCGCTGTACCCTCTACTTGAACATGGTGCTTTATCCTACGTATTATTATCCAATGATGTGTTTCCATCCTATGATGTGTGAGTAGATTTTCGTTGTCCTACCGGTAATTGGTGAATTGCTATGATTGATTTAATTTTCTTTTGGTTATGTTGTTGTCCCTCGGTGCCCATCATATGAGCACGCGCGTGGATCACACCATAGGATTAGTTGTATGTTGATTGGACTATGTATTGGAGGGCAAGAGTGATAGAAGCTTCAACCTAGCATAGAAATTGATGCATACGAGATTGAAGGGGGACCAATATATCTTAATGCTATGGTTGGGTTTTACCTTAATGAACATTAGTAGTTGCAGATGCTTGCTAATAGTTCCAATCATAAGTGCATAGAATTCCATGTCAGGGATGACATGCTAGAAGTGGCCTCTCCCACATAAAACTTTCTATCGGTCTAGTAAAGTAGTCAATTGCTTAGGGACAATTTCTCCACTCCTACCACCACTTTTCCACACCCGCTATACTAACTTTATTGCTTCTTTACCTAAAACAGCCTCTAGTTTTTATTTACGTGCTCTTTATATTCTTCCAAACCTATCCCGTTACACCTACAAAGTACTTCTAGTTTTATACTTGTTCTAGGTAAAGCGAACGTCAAGCATGCGTAGATTTGTATCGATGGTCGATAAAACTTGAGGGAATATTTGTTCTACCTTTAGCTCCTCATTGGGTTCGACACTCTTACTTATCGAAAGAGGCTACAATTGATCCCCGATACTTGTGGGTTATCAAGACCTTTTACTTGCACCGTTGCCGGGGAGTCATAGCGTAGGGTGAATATTCTCGTGTGTGCTTGTTTGCTTTATCACTAAGTAATTTTTATTTGCTGTTCTATCTTGTTCTCTACCTTTAGTTATGGATATGGGACATGAAATACCAAAAAATTAGGTGTACCTGCTACACATGGAGATGGGGAACCTCCTAAAACCCTCGATGCTGGTTATGTGAAAAATATTATGTACTACTTTGATTATCCTGAGAAAACCCCATTCAATTATGTAATGGGAGACACGTTGGATCAACGTGAATACTTTAGGGATTATCTCTTGACTCGAAAAGGGAAACTATTATGGGATCAAATTCATATGTTGCATTGGTATGCTCGGGAACTATGCTTGAGATATGACTATACTTGTTGCTCTTGGATGAAGGCTCCACACCTTCCCTTTTCATGCAAATTTAGTGATGATAAAACCTTGGCATCTTATGCTAATGGTATATATGATTACTATGTTGTGGAACAAATAGAAGAATTTTTTGCTTTTATGGGTGCTTCTGAAATTGAATCTTTGTTTTAAGAGTGTGAAAATCTTGATGATGTTGTTTACATACCTAATTTTTTTGCCATACTTAAATATTGCTATGAGAATTATGAATTCAATTCCGATATTGATGATTTTATTGAGAAAGTCTTCGGTGTCCAAGAAGAGACTAGTATTTTGCAGGAGTCTATGGAAGAAGAAATTAATGACATTGTGAGCTCATTGGATGAAAAAGATGAGGAGGACAGCGAAGAACAAAAGGTGGAAGAGCTGATTGTTTAATTTCCCTTCGTGCATACCGAACGATGATTGCTATGATGACTGTTATGATCCCGTTGATTCTCTTGAAATATCCCTTTTTGATGATGCTTGCTATGCTTGTGGCCAAGATGCCAATATGAATTATGATTATGGAGATGAAATTCCTATAGTTCCTTATGTTAAACATGGAATTGTTTCTATTGCACCCACGCATGATAGTCCTATTATCTGTTTGAATTCTCCCAACTACACTATATCGGAGAAGTTTACCCTTACTAAGGATTATATTGATGGGTTGCATTTTACTATTACACATGATGATTTTGAAAGATATAATATGCATTTGCTTGATGCTCCTACTTGCAGTTATTATGAGAGAGGAAGTACATCTCCGCCTCTCTATGTTTCCAACACGAAAAAATTGCAAGGAACTGTTTATACTATGCATTGGCATTTACTTTGTGTGCATGAATTGTTCTTTTTTGACATGCCGATGCATAGGAAGAGAGTTAGACTTCGTCATTACATGATATATGTTACTCTGTGCTCACTACTAAAATACAAATCATTGTTAATTCAAATTGGCTTTGATATACCTTGGGATCCGGGTGGATCCATTACTTGAGCACTATATGCCTAGCTTAATGGCTTTAAAGAAAGCGCTACCGAGGAGACAACCCAGAAGTTTTAGAGAGTCATTTACTTCTTTTGTGTGCTTTTATATAGTTTAAAAACAAAAAATAAAGAGGGGAACCCAAAACTTTTTTAAAAAGGAAATTGAAAGTGAGAGAGACAAGCGTTGTTGAAGTGGGGGAGCTCCTTGAACTTTTTTCATGCTCACGGAAACTTTGTGAATCTTGATTACAGAAACTTTTCAACAAAAATAATTATCCCCTTGAACAATTACATCGTATTATAAAAATAATGTGCCAAGGTTTGCCTTTAGGATGTTTTAGATTACTTGTTGGTTTGTGCGGTGCAGGACAGAAACTTTGGCTGTAGTGCGTGATTTTACATATTGTACTGGAACGTCAAACGGTTATGAAACTTTTTTCACTGTATTTCTATACAAATTATTCATTATTTCTAATTTTGGTAGAATTATTGGAGTACCAGAAGTATGGTGAATGTTCAGATTACTACAGATTGTCCTGTTTAAGACAGATTCTGTTTTTGATGTCTATTTTGCTTGTTTTGATGAAACTATCTATTCCTATCAATGGATTAAGCCATGGAAAACTTATATTACAGTAGCTATAATGCTAAAACAAAATATGAATTGGTTTGCAACCGTAGTTAGAGTAGTGATTTGCTTTATTATACTAACGGAACTTACCGAGCTTTCTGTTGAGTTTTGTGTGGATGAAGTGTTCGAAGATCGAGGATGTCTCGATGTGAGGAGAAGGAGAGGCAAGAGCTCAAGATTGGGGATGCCCAAGGCACATGAAGTAAATATTCAAGGATACTCAAGCGTCTAAGCTTGGGGATGCCCCGTAAGGCATCCCATCTTTCTTCAACAAATGTCGGTATGTTTTCGGATTCATTTCGTTCATGCGATATGTGCAAATCTTGGAGCGTCTTTTGCATTTAGTTTCCACTTGTCTTTGATTCACCATGCTGGCATGAGATAGTCCATGGTTGATTTATAGAATGCTCATTGCACTTCACTTATACCTTTTGAGTATGGCTTTATAGAATGCTTCATGTGCTTCACTTATATCTTTTGAAGTTTGGATTGCCTGTTTCTCTTCACATAGAAAACCGCCATTTGTAGAATGCTCTTTTGCTTCACTTATATTTGTTAGAGCATGGGTATATATTTTTTAGAAAGGATTAAACTCTCTTGCTTCACTTATATCTATTTAGAGAGAAGACAGGAACTAGTCATTCACATGGTTAGTCATAAAATCCTACATAAAACTTGTAGATCACTGAATATGATATGTTTGATTCCTTGCAATAGTTTTGCGATATAAAGATGCTGATATTAGAGTCATGCTAGTGGGTAGTTGTGGATTGTAGAAATACTTGTGTTGAAGTTTGTGATTCCTGTAGCTTGCATGTATGGTGAACCGTTATGTGATGAAGTCGGAGCATGATTTATTTATTGATTGTCTTCCTTATGAGTGGCGGTCTAGGACGAGCCGTGGTCTTCTCCTACCAATCTATCCCCCTAGGAGCATGTGCGTAGTACTTTTTTCAATGACTAATAGATTTCAATATGTATATGAGTTCTTTATGACTAATGTTGAGTCCATGGATTATACGCACTCTCACCCTTCCATCATTGCTAGCCTCTTTGGTACCATGCATTGCCCTTTCTCACAAAGAGAGTTGGTGCAAACTTCGCCGGTGCATCCAAACCCCGTGATACGATACGCTCTATCACACATAAGCCTCCTTATATCTTCCTCAAAATAGCCAAGATGATGGTCATCTTGCCTGAAATCCCGCTAGGTAGAAGACTGAATACATGAAGTAGACAAACCAACGTAGTCGAACGAACCCTCACAATCGTGACATAACCGGAACTATCGAGAAGCAACACCGAAAAGAAGTAACAACATGGTAAATACACAACACATGAACATGACATGTTGCTCAACCAAGTATGATGCATGTCCATATTAAATAGGCATGGCATGGCAAAGTGCATCAAACAATACTACAAATTAAGTCGAGCACAATATGCAACGAGTTGCATATTGAGGAAACATCACAACAATTATTTAGTTCTCTCTTGTTTATGTACTCAACAACATTAAATGTTGGTTAACATGGTAAGAGGTAAAATAAGTAAACTAGCTATTTAGGCAAGTTTAAATGAGGACGGAAACAATAATTCCGGAGAATCCCCGTATGCATATTTTGAATTTGGTATTGTTCGGCCTATAACAAAATTTTAATGTTGTTAAAAAGCAAACTAAAGCATTTTCTAGACAAGTTACATATATAGTTTATTTAATTCGGAGCTATGGTTAATTAGATATGAATAAAACCATTTTAGCATGTCATTTGTGCAAACTAAGTCAAACAACAAGTTTAAACATTTTAGACATGCATGAAAGTTGGATATTGTGAAACTAGAGGAAATTCAAAGCTTTTTCATATATATATTATTTACATATGATGCATGGGTTGTGAGTTATTAAATTCATGAAGTTTGAGGGATTTTTTGAAAAACTAGTGTCTCTAAAAAATAGAAAAAATCATCTAGAATGAAAATACAAAAAATGATGCGGGCCGAATCTGGTGGGCACTGTGGCGCTCACCATGGGCCAGGCCCAGTCCATGGAGCTGGCTGCAGGCTGAGAGAGAGGCTGGGCCGGAGCAGAGGAAGCCCAGGCGCGTGGACGATACAGGTGTGTGGTGAACGCGTAGGTGGATCGAGCGGAACTGGGCGCTGACGTCATCCTCCCTTAAGAGATGGCTCGCAGAGGCGCTGGTGGTCGAGGTCGTCGGCGCGAAGGAGGATCTAGCAAGCAAGCAGCTTGGCGGCGTCGGGCTTGAGTGGAGGTCATCGGCCATGGCACGGAGATCCTCCATTCGTGGCGCTCGTGCGCGTGCATGCGCGAGAAGGGCCACGCCGGGTTCGTGCGGGAGGAGTGCAGGAGACGCGTGAGACCAGGGTCGGGGATGGCTTGCGGGACCTCCGACGTAGAAGTAGAATAGCAGGACGCCGGTGCTTGCTGGAACCGGGTGGAGAGGTGCGAATTCGGCGCCGGGGATGCCAGATCCGGGAAAAGGCGATGTCCGGCGATTCCCTGGTGGCTACTTGCGGCTTAGGGTGGCGGAGCTCCTGTGGCCCTCCATGGCGACGGGCCACAGAAGAGGTTCCTAAGAGAGAGAGGGGGATGTGAGACGAGAGAGAAATAGAAGCAGGAGGGGTAAGGAGCAGGGCTGTCGAGACTTGTCTCCGGCGAGGGTCCGATCGCCGGGGTCGGCCAGATGATGAGGCGGGGTCGAGGTTGACGGGAAGCTGCGGGAGGAGCTCGGGCAGATGAGGCAAGAACTAGTTGCGACTGCTGATTGGATGGATGGATCGGCCAAGAGGGAAGCTGGTTGGCTCGGGATGAATCCGGAGAGAACAGTGGCAGCGACGAACACGGATGGATGGGACAGCTCCCCTAGTTTTTAGGGATGTTTGGGGAAGATCCAGACCCAACGGTCACTACTACCCGGGTTGGGTTCAGGGAAGTTCCAGATGAGCAAGCAAAGGGTTTGTGCACTGAGCAAAGAGGTTAAGCAGCCAGACAGGAGGAACTCAAAAAACCTGGTTGGTCTCGGAACGATCAACGAAGGCAGGGGGCGCGACAACTACGAACAGATGCAAGCTTTGAAAAGAATGACGGCACGGAGTGCCGACGCCATGCAAATGATGACATGATGGATGATACAAATAAATGAAACACATGACAACAACAAAAAACATGGAAGCCATTTTGAGCGTCGGTCTTGGGTCGTCAAAAGCTTGCCCTTGGTGACGGCCGCGACGCCTCCAGCATCGGCGACTTCTCCTCTGGGAAGAGCACAAGCGACGAAGACTATGACGAGCCGCCACTCCACCGAGCTCGGACCGGGGTGGTTGAGGAACCGCCTCACCACCACGCCCCAGTGAAGCAGGAGGAGGACTCCGACTGAGCACGGGCGCTGCTGGAGTCAAGTCTCAGGAGCCGCGGTGGGCGTGCGGCCGCTTTCGCTTCTTTCTTTTTTTCTGCATCAAAAAGTAGAAAGCCCTACTCGGACGTGTAATGAACTATGGCACTTACGTCATTATATCATTGTATTTTTTTGCGTCCTGATATATGTGTTGCTTCTAATTGATGGGTTTTTGCTGATCATGGTTGTTATGACTTAGCTTGGTGTGCTTGCAGTAGACTCCCGCACCGCGACAGTGTGCCTCTCTGGAGCTTGGACCTCCTACACGCCCCTTGTTGCTATGAAGGATTTCCTTCTTGAGGGTGCGAAAGTCCTTAGGCCTTGGGAGGGACCTGTGGCTGCGGGGCTAGGGTGCCCCCATAGATGTCATGCATCGCGCGAGCCCCCGAGCGCTGTCCAGTCCCCGCCGATACGCAGTGTTGCGATGCCTGAAGGCACAGACTCAGGAGGGTGTGCATGCCCATAGGCTCCTTTGAGGATGTCGCGCGAGGATTAAGATGCCAAAGTCTAGAACACTAAGGCTTTGGCGATGAGTGTTCGCGGGAAGAGACAGACGCAAGCATGCTCAACCGTGCCCTAGCCTCCACGCGTGAGACGGGCGACGAAGGGTGACAGGCGACTATTACTCTCCCTCAAAACGAGGCCTGGAAGAGCGAATGCCGCAGAAAAAAATTCCCAGCTCTTTCAAATAAAGACGTGAGAACTTCAAGTTTCATTCCAAGAAGTGGCATATCGGCTACAGAAAGCAAGCAATAGAACAGCCGCGTTCGTGAGCTATACTAGTCTTCTGGTCTTCTTGCCAGCGCCGAGCATGCGGCTTCTACTAGAACGTGGGTGGAAGCCCCATGAGGCCCAGGGGCGGCACTCTGCAGACTCCGGGGCATGTACAGCCCCACTCATTATTACGTGAGAGTGTCACAGGCGGACGCTTGAAAGGCGCATGGCACTGGTTGATCATAGATAGAACCTCTGAAGATGCTGGATGTTCCAGGCATTCTGGATGGGGACCCTGTCCTGTGTCTCCAGGCGCGCGGCATCAAGCCTAGAGAGACGGGCGATCCTGAACGGGCCCTCCCACATAGGCGAGAGCTTGTGAAGCCCCTCCCTGGAGAGCACCCATCTCAGGATGAGGTCACCCACCTCGAGGGTCTTGGAACAGACGCTACGGCAGTGATACTACTGCAGCGCCTGTTGGTACCTCGTGGCACAGAGCACGGCAGTGATACTACTGCAGCGCCTGCTGGTACCTCGTGGCACAGAGCACGGCAGTGATACTACTGCAGCTCCCTAGCACATGGTCCATCCCCCGCGAGGCGTCCTAGCATGCCTCATCAAACACCAAGACCCGCGGGGAGCGATGTTTGACCCCATGAGGGAGGGCCACCTCGGCCCCGTAGACGAGGAAGAACGGGGTCTCACCAGTGGGCTTAGTCGTGATGGTGCAGATTGACGACAACACGGACTAAAGCTCGTCAAGCCAACCCTTGCCACAGGCCTCGAGCTTCTTCTTCAAGCTCCTCGCCTTAAGGCCCCTCGCGACCTCCGCGTTGGCGCGCTCGGCTTGGCCAGCATATCTGTATTCCAAGGTTAGCACAATATGTTTTGAAGAGTTTGGTCGTGAACTGAGAGCCGTTGTCAGTGATGATATGGTTGGGACCTTGAAGTGTCTCACGAGGCCTTGATGAACTTTACAGCCGAACCAGTTGGGCTGGTGCGCACAGGCTCCACCTCCGCCCACTTGGTGAACATGTTGATGGCGATGTAGAGGTAGCGGTAGCCCCCCGGCAGCTTGGGGAAACGGACCCAGGATGTCCAGCCCCCAGACCACGAACGACCAAGAGAGCGGGATGGTCTGGAAGCCCTGAACACTTGGAGCTCGATGTTTCATTCGGCAACCCTCCCTACAACATTGGGGTTGTGGAGCACCTTCTCCAGGGGGTATGCGGAAATGACCATGATGGGGTGGCCTTGGAAGTAGTGTCCCACTTTCCTGGAGGCGTCGAGGAGCGCAAGCAAGAGCTTCTGTGGCATGGGGTAGCGCGCGTGCGTCACCCAACACCGTGTTGATGAAGTACATGTGGTGTTCGACGAGGGAGGAGGTGCTAATGGAGTCTGACCCTGCTTGCGACGGAGGGGGGCGGGGCTCGGGAGTAACCTCGGGAGTGACCTTGGTAGTCTTGAAGTCGGACGGGGTAGTCGAGGTTTCAGGAGCGCCATCTTGATGTGGCGATGGCACGGCCATGTGCTGGGCACTATGCCGCACACCCGCATTAGCACATTCCTCATGGACCGCCACGAGTGCTATGCTGGCCGAGTGGGGTGTGGCAGCCAGGTAAACTACCAGGGGCTAAAGAGGGCGTGGCGCCACCATCCCTGGTAGGCTGGTGAGGTACCTCTTGAGGTCTTGGAAGGACCCCTCGGCCTCTAGAGCCCATTTGAACGGGCCCTTCTTTTTCATCATCTTAAAGAATAGTTGGGCACACTCGCCAAGCTTGGAGATGAAGCACCCCAACGAAGTTACGCAGCCCGAGAGCATCTGCATCTCCTTGAGGGTCTGCGGCGGGCTCATCCTCTCAATCGCCTTGATCTCCTACGGGTTGGCCTCGATCCCTATGTGTGACACCAGGAAACCTAGTAGCTTGCCAGATGGGATGCGGAACACGTACTTCTCCGGGTTGAGGCGCAGGTTTACATTGCGCAGGTTGGCGAACGTTTCTTCCAAATGTTTTACAAGGGTCCTTTCTTCTCATGACTTGACCACTATGTCGTCGACGTACACCTCGGCGTTCCTGCCGAGCTACCGACCCAGGGCGATGTGCATCAACCACTGGAAGGTCACGCCATCATTGCGCAGCCTGAGCGGCATGCAGGTCTAGTAGTACAGCCCGCACGGGGAGAGGCAGGCCGTCTTCTCGACATCCTGCGCCGACATCTTGATCTGCTGGTAGCCCAAGAAGGCGTCCAGAAAGCACAGCAAATCTCAGTCGACAGTGGAGTCGACGATCTAGTCGATGCACGGAAGAGGCAAAGAGTCCTGAGGGCAGGCTTTGTTGAGGCTCAGGAACTCGAGGCATGTGCGCTCGTTTCTGCCTTTCTTTGGGATGATGACCGGATTGGCCAGCCAATCTAGGTGCCGCACCTCCCTTGGGACGCCAGCTTCTTGCAACTTGTGGGCCTCTTGGACGATGAATGACTGGTTCTCTGGGGCTTGCTGACGTGCCTTCTCCGTCACTGGGAGCGCACCAGGGCATACCATTAAGTGGTGCTCGATCAAATCTCACGGGACGCCGACCAGATCTATTGCCTCCCATGCAAACACCTCCTTGTTCGCACATACGAAACCGACAGACATGTCTTCCTAGTCCTGGGGAAGGCGAGGGCCTATGGTTAAAGTGGGGCCTAGGCCCACGTCGTCAACCAGAACTTGCTTTGTCTCATCCTGGTCCTGAGACAACAACTGCTTTTCCTTCATACGCGCGGCCTCCGGGGTCTACGGAGCGCCCCCCCCCCACCCCGCGCGTTTGGCCGCGTGGCCACCATGGCGTTGAAAGTGAGCTGGAGGGCCTGGAGTGCTTCATTTGTGTCTCCCACCATTGTGTGGATGTCGCTGCTCCCCGGCATCTTGATGACGTTGTAGTCGGGGTGTGTTGCTTCCATGAATTTGGCAAGGGTTGGGTACACAAAGATGGCATTGTACCGGAGGCTGATGCGGGCGATGTCAAAGTCGATGAGCTCGGTGCGGTACTTGTGGCACGTGCCTGAGGTGACGGGGGGCGGATCTGTCCCAGAGGGATGGTGGAGCCATCGACCACTCCCGAGAAGGGTTTGGTAGGGGCGAGTTGGTCGTAAGGCACCTGAAATAGGTCGAAGGCTTCCACGGAGAGGACGTTGAGGCCAGTGCCACCGTCGATGAGTGTTCTGGTTACCGCGACACCACTGATGGTAGGCGTGCACAGCAAGGGGAGCATGCCGACACTAGCCGTAGTGTTGGGGTGATCACTGGAGTTGAAGGTGATGTCGGTCTCAGGCGCCGCTTGGCCTGGAGGAGCTTCTTGCCGTGCATGTGCGGCCCCATCTGTCAGAAGAGTTGTTGACATGGCGGCTTGAGGCTGGCGCCTGCGACCTACCGAGCATGTCCGCGACGGTGTGGGGCACTGGTTGTCGGTGTCAAAAGCCGGCGGATCTTGGGTAGGGGGTCCTGAACTGTGCGTCTAAGGTCGATGGTAATAGGAGACACGGGACACGATGTTTTACCTAGGTTCGGGCCCTCTTGATGGAGCGAATACCCTACGTCCTGCATGATTGATCTTGATGAGTATGAGGATTACAAGTGTTGATCTACCATCAGATCATTGTGGATAAACCCTAGATGTCTAGCCTGTATGATTGTCCTTGTCTCTACAGAGTAAACCCTCCGGTTTATATAGACACCGGAGGGGAATAGGGTTACATAAAGTCGGTTACAAAGAAAGGAAATGATACATCCGGATGCCATGCTTGCCATCCACGCAAAGGACAGTCCCATCCGGACACGGGAGGAAGTCTTCTATCTTGTATCTTCATGGCCCAATAGTCTGGCCCATGTCAGACAGGCCGGACGCCCGAGGACCCCTTAATCCAGGACTCCCTCAGTAGCCCCTGAATCAGGCTTCAACGACGAGGTGTCCGATGCGCAGATTGTCTTCGGCATTGCAAGGTGGGTTCCTCCTCTGAATATTTCAATGTAGTCCACGAACATAGAGAACGTGTCTAGCTCGGAAAAACAGGCTCCATAAAGATTATAATATTTAACAAGTCCCATCTACTGACATTCTTGTAGTGAGATGCCACGTCTCTGCCCGGTCATTATTTCGAGCCATGTTTTTAGCCTCCCGTTCCATGTTTCGAGACACGGTTTTCATTGGCACGTCTTGTCAAAGCATAGATTGTGTCCCCTTATTGGGGGATTCTCATTAATACGGACTTGGGTAATCCAACCGCGCCGCATGCATGCCCCTTGGGCAATACGCGAGTTTTAAGGTGAGTGGGAGGCGCTTGATATTCATTTCCTTTATAAAGAGATGAGGATTCACCTCTTTCACCACACCTCCCTTCTCTCTGCCCGTCCATTCTCGAGCTCCAGCGCCCAAGCTCCCATCTTTTCCGCCTCAAAAAAGCACTCCAGCCATGTCCGCATCCGGACCGCAGGGCAAGTGGATGGCCTCCTCCGTCACAGAGAAGGACATTACGAAGCTGTGATAGGTGGGGTACTTCGACCCAGAAATCTCCCACCGGCTTCTGGCCAAGGGGCAGATCGTCCCCACCCTGAAGTCCCATGAGAGGGTGGTGTTCATCCCTCACTTCGTCTGCGGGCTGGGATTTCCACTCCACCCATTCGTTCACGGACTCATGTTATACTACGGGCTAGATTTTCATGATCTGGTCCCCAATTACTTCCTCAACATCTCGGCATTCATTTTTGTGTGAGAGGCCTTCTTCCGCATCTCACCCCACTTCGGACTGTGGCTTAAGACCTTCAACGTGAAGACGAAGGTGGTGGGCGGCAGCACGCCGAGTGTGGAGGCGCTATGGTGAGCAAGTTATCCAATGTCCCATGGCCCAAAGGTACCTTCATGGAGACCGTCAAGGGGCGGCAAAAGCAGTGGTTCTACGTTACAGAGCCCCGCGACACCACTTGGGCCGCGGCCCCCGATTTCAAATTTGTGGCCCCAATGCGGCTCACCTCCTGGCAGGAGAATGGACCGGACTGGGCATCGTCGGACAAGCTAGTTGCGCTGCAGATCCGCATCAAGAGCATGGTGGACAAGAACATCAGGCTTGTCAATGTGATCCTGGTGATGCTCTTTTGCCGGATACTTCCTTGCCACAGCCGGACCTGCAATCTGTTGGAGTTCGATCCGGCCAAGCACTAGACCCTGCAACAGTTCTTCGGCTTCACGCATGAAGGCATCTTGAAGGTGCTTTTCAAGGCCAATGAGACGTGGCCGAAGATGACCGAGGACCGTGGGTACAACCTGGCCCATCCCGCCAGTCCGGTAAGTTTTTTGTATTGCAAGGTGTATCCTTCACCTGTGTATTCAGGGAAGATGTCTAAGCTTCCATATTTGTCTTTCAAGGGCTGGACAGAGAAGGCGGAGCGGATCCAGTGTCCGGCTCCACTGCTCGAAAACCCAGCTATCCCGCTTCTAACAAAGAAGCTGGTTCCAGCGCCCTACCAGGTGCCGGAGAAGAAGGCCAAGCAGAAGACCAAGGGGACCAGAAGTGGCCTCCGCCGTAAAGGCACTTCGGATGTGACGTCCGAAGACGCCGAAACCCATTCCTCCCCCACTACTGAGGACGACGAGGAGGAGGAGGAAAGCAGGAAGAAAAGGGGGCCTCCACGGATCTGGAGGCAGCGGCGCCCAAGAAGGGGAGGGTCCCAGGGAGAAGCCCCTGGCCGAATTGTAAGTACTCAAAAGCACCTATGAACACATATATCCAACTTATTTATTTCATGGTTTTAATATGTCAAATCATGCACTGCAGTCCGGCTCGCGCACGCCCCCTGCAATCCTCATCTTCGTGGAACTCGCTGGATCCAAATGTGATGGACAACGGGTCACATCCGGAGGCCTCCTCTCCCAAGGCCATGGACAACGCCGTGGTGTTGTCCCAAAGGACCTTCCCATACAAGGGAGAGGAACAGGAGGCCGTAAGGGCGGTGCTAGAAGGCATGACCTCGGCCGTCGGACACATGGGGGAGCAAATCTCCCCGGAGACTGGCGATGGGGGCCATGTCCATTTCGGCCCCCAACCGAACACTATTCTGGAGGCCCATACGGCTCTGGATTCAGGAAAGCAACCTCCCTCGCTAGAAGGAGGTGCACCTATTCCGCTGGTGACCTATGTCCATCCAGAGGTGCCAGATACTTTACTTGAAGCACTGCAAAGTGCTTCCATTGTTGAAGAACACCGTACCCTCTGGCTGCAAAGAGCAGATTGACCAAAGGATGCACCAGCCTTCTGGCAGGCTTTGAGGTATGCGACGTAATTTACGCAAAAAACAATATCATAGTCTAGACAGTAGCCCCTGGGACACTGTCCAGTGCTCGAAAAGAGAAGCCGGACAGAGGATCAAATAATTTTCACAGGAGACTAACCAATATATGTCTATATGAATAAGCAGGCGTTAATACTGGCTTCGACCTCTCATTCTGGCGAAGTCTCTAAATTGAAGTAGAGTTTGGAGCGGGCCAAGGAAGAACTCGACCATGTTAAAAAACAACTAGAGGACCAGCAAGGTATGCAATGGTCTATTCGGATGTAGAAAGATATGAATTGTGTATGTTGATCATACTATCATGATATTTCGTAGGAGCTGCGATCGAGGTGGAGACCCTCAAGAAGTTGTTGGCCGAGGCCCAAGAGAGAGCGACGAAGGAACAAGCTGCCTGTGAAAAGCACAAGGCAAGGGGCAGGGAGGTCCAGCAGGAGCTCCAGGACGCCGCAATGAAATGCGAGTCCTCGGAGCGCAAGATTTCGGACCAAGAGTCCAAACTTGCTAAGGCCCACGAAGCCGCGCAAGATGCCCGGGCCGAAGCCTAGTATGCCCTCCATGAGATCCAGAAAGCCAGGAAAATCGCGGCGGGTAAGTCCTTTATTATGCAGAGCAAGGTTGTGAAGAAAAGGAACCTCTTACTGACCCGGATTTGGAGTTCTCTAGGAGCGTTTGCGGATCTGCCGCATAGTGTTGCTGACGCAGCGGAGTTCTTCCGAGCCGAAGAGGGGAGCTCAACAAAGAAGCTATTCTGGCCGCAATACCTTGCGCCAGAACATCCGGTGCCCTTTAGCAATCAGCTGAAGTAGCTGACCGAACTGCATAAGGCAGCCGAACTGGCCATGAAGGATTTGATAATCTGTCTATGGCCTGTTGATGCCCTGCCCAGACGCTACTTCAAACTCGTGAAGCGGATGGTCAATGCCTACCCTCGGCTTGACGCCATCAAGCGGTCGGTCTGCATCGAAGGTGCGCGAATGGCCTTTGCCTGTGTCAAGGTGCAGTGGGCGAATATGGATGCCGTCAAGCTTGCGACCAAGGGACTGCCCGCTAGCAAGGAGCGCCGTACACCCGAGCAGTATTTTGAGGATGTCTTGAAGGGATTCCGCATTGTAGAGGGCCAGTGTTCAAAAGAAATTATCTTTGAATGAATACCTTCATGTTATTTTGTCCTATATGATGAAAACAAGGCTGATATGTAATATAATGCTTGCTGTTTATTTTAAAATTTTACCTCATGTGCGGCCGTTTTATTAAATCTGAGAGTTGGCCAGTCGTTGGCTTCAGCCCCCATGTAGGTAGTATGTGGGTGTTAGGGTTGGAATCTAAACACTCTTGATCCAAGATTTTGGTCCTTAAAGGAGGTGTTTAGCACAGCGAACCAGACAATCGGACTATGTGGCATTGTCATCCTCACTTAGCCATAGGAGTTTGACAATAGAATTGTAGGCGCAACCCCTAGTATTCGTTAGTCTGGACTAGGGTGCTGTAGACACCTGATCGGGTGAAGGCCGATCCGTCGTATAATGTGGAAAAAATATCAAGAGATTTTAACCTCCGAATAGCTGACCAGCTCAGGCCGCATCAAGAGAGTCAGTTTTCGGCTTTCTCTATTGAGGTGCTCATCCGGATAAACCAGGACACAATCGCAGTAGTTCTCCCTGTACTACCCTAGCCGATAGAGCGGAACCTAAGGTAGTAATCATAGGAGCTGGGCAACCCAACTATTGACCAAAGACATGATTCAGAGTCCATGCATATAATGCTAAATTCGGAGGGGGGGTGAACTATACTGTAAATGTGTTCGGACTTGTTGCCGTAGCATGGAGCGCAATGAGGCTCCTAGAAAATCAATGCGTACCAAAGTGTACGGATGCAATCAGTAAGAATAATGAAATAAAATGAAGTAGTAAGCCAGTGCCACATAAGCTGGGCCGCAAACTGTTTCCATTACAATTTGATTAATACATCAAAGCGTATTTGTACAAATAGTGTGATAGGCAACATGGCTATTTAACTTACATCGATGCTACTTGCCAAGGGGGGAGCTTCGTGCGGGTCCTGAAAATAGGTAGAGTGATCGTCAAAAAGACCACCTACAAATTCCCCCATACATCGATGCTACTTGCCACCTTGGTATATCCATCCTTCGAAAGGATCGATTATCAGGACGTTGAGAATGACCCGTGGAGAAGAAACCTAAAAAGTATAAAAATCAAAGAGAAAATGTGTGTGTCCATGGACGGTCGAGCTGTATTATGTATCACAATCGGGTTACGCCTCCAACTTTGCCCATGGTATTTTTAGTGCGTAGTTATGTGCGCGCGGTACATATGCCACCAGTTGGTCGGGACTGAGACGGAGGCCGAATTGCTGGTGGAGCTCTTGTCGACCTAGATTGTACTGCTGCAGAGTAATCTGGACTCGTTTGACGGTGTCCAGGAGCTTGGCCACCGAATTAAAATTCTACTTGATAAGGCTGCTCTGTACTTCCACTGCAAAGGCCGTGGTGTGCTCCTCGCTATGGAGGGAGTGTTCCGTGTTTCCATTGACTATTATGGCACCGCGTGGTCCGGGCATCTTGAGCTTGATATAAGCATAGTGTGGCACCGCATTGAATCGAGAAAATGCAGTTCGTTCGAGTAGTGCGTGATAGCCACTGCGGAAGGGGGCGATATCGAAGATCTAGTCCTCGCTTCGGAAGTTGTCCGGAGATCCAAAGACGACTTCCAGTGTAATTGAGCCTGTGCAGCGGGCCTCTACACTTGGAATTATTCCTTCGAAGGTAGTTTTTGTGGGCTTGATTATTGAGGGATCGATGCCCATCTTGCGGACTATATCCTGATAGAGCAGGTTGAGGCTGCTGCCACTGTCCATAAGGACACACATGAGGTGGAATCCATCAATGACTGGGTCGAGGACCAGTGCGGCTGAGCCGCCATGATGGATTCTAGTCGGATGATCCCTGCGATCGAAGGTGATTGGACAGGATGACCATGCGTTGAATTTTGGGCGACTGGCTCTATCGCGTAGATGTCCCCGAGCGCTCGCTTGCGCTCCATCTTGGGGATGTGGGTAACGTATATCATGCTCACCGTTTTGACTTGAGGGGGAAACTTCTTTTGTCGCACAGTGTTTGGTGGACGGGTTTCCTCATTGTCGTCCTCACTTTGCGACCCCTTCTCCTTGTCTTCGATATTTAACTTACCGGCCTGTTTGAAGACCCAACAGCTTCTGTGGGTATGATTGGCTGGTTTATTGGGGGTGCCGTGGATCTGACATCGACGATCTAGTATGCGGTCCATGCTGGATGGGCACGGATTGTTTCTTTTATATGGCTTCTTCTTCTGGCCGGACTTGGAGCCACTGAATTCGGTGTTGACCGCCTTGTCATCGGTATTGTTACCATTGTTTCGACGCTTGTTCTTGTTGCGTCGGGGCTTGCCGTTGCTATTTCTGGCTTGAGAAGTGCCAGGTTCGCTTGCATTATTATTGCTACGGGCTAGCCAACTATCTTCGCCAGCGCAAAAGCGGGTCATAAGTGCTGTGACGGCCGCCATGGACTTCCACTTTTCTTGGCTGAGGTGTCGGGCGAGCCATTCGTCGTGGATGCTATGCTTAAAGGCCGCTAGGGCTTTGGCATCTAGATAGTGGACGATATAGTTCTTTTTAGTTAGGAACCGAGTCCAAAATTTCTTGGCTGACTCTCCGGGCTGTTGAACTATGTGACTTAACTCATCGGTGTCCAAAGGTCTGACGTATGTGCCTTGGAAGTTGTCACGGAAGGCGTCTTCTAGGTCCTCCCAGCTGCCAATAGAGTTTCCAGGCACACTATTCAACCAGTGCCGAGCTGGTCCCTTGAGTTTTAAGGGGAGGTATTAGATGGCATGAAGATCATCACCGCGGGCCATCTGAATATGGAGAAGAAAATCCTCAATTCATACTGCGGGATCTGTTGTTCCATCATATGATTCAAAATTCATGGGTTTGAACCCTTTTTAGAATTCATGTTCCATTACTTCATCAGTGAAGCAGAGGGGGTGTGCGGCGCCTCTATATCCGGCCAGGTCGTGACATAGCTCGGATGGAGTCCGTCTGCGGTTTTTAGCCCGGGCGTGATTAAGCCTCTAGATAGCCGTCATCGCGCGTCGGGGCACGCCCCTGCGATCTGTGGCACCCCGACTCAGAGCAACCGATTTACCTTGCATTGCCAGCCCAGAGATCGAGTCTTCTGGCAATACACAACAACATGGTATAGAAACAACCGCTTTATTGATACTAGCGGAATACATAAGTCTGATATTACATCGAGATATGAGGCCAAGCGGCACACACGATGCTGTTGGACAGCATGTACATTATTTAATGAACATGGCTAGGGCCTCGATCACACGAACTACGCGGCAGCGGAAGAACAATGAAGTGGAAATCCATAGCACAGGGACACCAACGTGGACACGGCCTAGACACGAGATGCGCTCTGATGCGAATCGACTTGCCTGAAAGCTGGCATACCACACCAGGACAGTACATTGAATGTACTTGCAAGCTCACAACAAACATAAGCACGATGACAGACAATATCATGATATTTAATCAGGTTAAATCAATGCAAGAAATACTACAGATGCAATGCAACCAAATAGTGCACCAAGTCACGCGGACTCTCTTACCAAACGGTTACCTCGTAACCAAAACGGTGACCACACCAGGGTCACAACTGAAACCAATTACTCATGAACATCTCGAGTGTTCAAGTTTCACCACGAAACAATGCATCACAACAGTCACTTAGTTTGCAAGATTTGTTATAAAAGTTGATCCATGGTGTGACTTACTCTCGAGTCTTGCCCATAACCAAGGACGCAACTACCGATAGATTAAATACACTCTGTAGAGGTAGCGCACTTTACCCACACTACGGAATATATGGCCTCGCACTCCAATTCGGGTGGACCAAAGTTTTCCGACGAAACCCTCCCTTTGTCATGCACTCTCCCCGGCCACTCCGACCATCTCCCTCTCAAGGCTAGGTCTTGGGTGGCCCCGTGTCTACCAAAGACACCAACGGCCACCGTCGTGGCAAAACGGTACCTAACGGGGATAAGGTACCATAAAAACAAAAACGAGCACACAAGGTTATGTCTGCTTATTGGGCCAGGGTAGGCATGGCCATAACCTTCCCTCGCGGGAGGCACCGGTGAGAGCCGCAACAAAGGAACGAATCAAGACTTTCCCACTAGGTAAATGTGGTCGCACTGAATTAAAACCCGATTCAGTGGCGCCATGATGTGATCAACATCATATTCAAGTTGAACTTAATCTAATTTAACTTTGATAAAAACTTTTAATCAATAACATGATATAAAAAATTTCATGCAACTACTTGTCATGCAAAGCAAACAACTCATATTCATGGATCAAACTTAACCACATAATTATCTCGCAACACTAAAGCCTAAAACTCTCTAGTTATAACTCATTTTTATCAATAAGCAATAATTTTATTAGTTCTACATTTAAATGAAAGTATCACTTAGTAAAAATTACAACAATTAATCTCCATAGCAATATGCATAGTGCAAAATCTTACTCTACTTAACCAAACAAGTTCATGCATTCAACCAGGAACTAAAACAAGCATATCATGCATAATAAAGTAACTAACAATCAACCAAATTTATTTACCAGATTTTAAATGCAAATAAGAACTCGTATTCAAGTAGAAAATCATAGATATTGAAATAACACCATCCAAATGCTGGTGTGGCTTGACTTAGTGTATAGGAGGATTACACTCCTCTTAGGTTGCTTCAAGACAACCTTCTCCTTCTGAAAATATTTAAAACCACAAAAATAAATGTCAAAACACATTCTCAAAATCACCAGAAATTTTAGGCAGCAGAGAAAAATCCACCCTTTGGTGTGCCGCTAGAGGTTTCTGTAATAAAGACAATGCAAAAGAATCAATTCATTTGGACTTATGGTTTAGAAACGGTGGCTGGTCAAAGTTTAGTCAAATTTCTGAATTAAATTTGAATTAAATAGAAATTTGGGGGTGACGTCGAAGGCGTAAAGCGGGAGTGCGCATCCACTAGTACCGCTTCATGTGCGAGAGGTGAGGCTGACACTAGGCCCTGCCCGTCAGGAGATTGAGGGGGGGATCGAGATCCGAGGGGGGTGCTGCTTCATCGTAGCTCACGCCGGTGACACGGGGGTTTGGGGCTAGGCTAGAGGGATAGGATTGAAGCGGGGCTCGAGGCACACCTACCCATACCTGTGGACGGAGTGGCTCGCGCTCGAGCTCGCAAGCTTCGGTGGTGGACGGAGTGCTCGTGCTCGAGCTCGCAAGCTTCGGTGGTGGACGGAGTTCGCCGGAGAGGGGGAAGACGACGGCTAGGGGCGGCTCCGAGGGCATGGCAATGTCCCTGCAGCACCAACAGACCACCAAGGCCCCGCCCAAGCAGTTGCTTGAGCTCGAGAGACCCTGGAGAGCGGCGGCTAGCCTATGGGGATCGCCGGAGTCCTCGGGTCGGGATGATGGCCAGAGGCCTGCCCGGCCGAGCTACGGTCGTTCTACGTGTTCGTGGGGTGTTGTGTGGAGTGTGGCTTGACGAGAATTCGAGGCAGGGTCGATTTATATAGCCAGAGCAAGAGGGGGGTCGTGTCGCCGCTTTAGCGCTCTGGACATGCGGCGAATGTCGACGAGAAGCTCCAACGCGAGGGGCAAGGCTAAGCGTCAACGCATGAGCTTGCCCACGCTCGCGGACGAGCACATGAGGCGGTTGGAGAAGAGGACAAGAGCATGCGTGAACTGTGGCGTTTTGGACGCGACGCGCCCGTGCTTGCTGCGGCGGCTCCGGTGTCGGTGAGAGCTAGGGAGCGGTCAAGGGTGGTGGGTTGATGCTTGTGGCGCGGGGCGGCAGTCGGCGGCGAGCGTTGGAACGAGCACACGTGAAACAGAGGGCAAGGCGCCAGCCAGAGCATGTCGAGACGCTGCCAGGCACCATGTCCTCGTGCGGTCACCAAGCTGGCATGGTCAAAACGATGTCCAAGAGCGGCCAAACCTTGTCTATGCGCTCGACCGTGCAGTGTTACGTCTAGGAGAGGTGATGGCTCATACCCAGGCCGACCAGCTTGGACTCAACTAAGCTGGCATGTTTCTGACCAGAAACTTGGTCGCCAAGTTTGACCACCTTCTAGAAGGCCATTAGGGCTGAAATCCTGGGGTTTAGGGTTTCTTAGGAGGGCTCTTAAGCTCAAGAAAGATCAAGGCCAAAAGCTTAAGGAAAAAGGTACTTGCTATACAAATTGGGATTTTAGGTCAGAAGAGAAATGATTTTCCACAGCAGAAATATTCCAAAAAGTGTTGCAATATTTTTGCATTTAAAATATTCATGATTTATCTCAGATTTTTTTGAGCAAGAAAAATTTGAGGTTGATTTGGAGCACAAGTTTCTGAAGTCAGTTTCCGAGAGGACAATGAAAAATATTCATTTGAATATTTTGAGAATTTGTTGGAAGAATAAGGTAGATAGGTCACTTGGGTGAAAGTCAAGGATATGCCCAAGTGACAAGTCCATATGAAATGATTCAAAACCCAAATCAAATCAAGGAAGAAACCACGGTGAGAACCAACTCCGGAAAAAGAGAGGGGGCATGTCCGGAAAAAAAGAGAAGGCAAAATCCAGGCTGTCACACGATCTGTAGATCGATCTGGTCGGACCTGCTCTATTTTGCATGTCATGCCGCATGTCATATGTATATCCTCGAGCTGTTGTGTCTCGACCTTTATGGCGAGATAGTATGGGATAGTGTTCAGCTTGAGTTGCCGTTTTGTCCTGAGCACGTGGTGGCAGATCAGCCGCATTACGTGCTGACGGTACGGGTTCAAGTACGATTTAGCTCTACCATCGGATAGTGCTCAAGAGATCGCACCGGCAGCCGCTCCGACCCTTAATTCGGAGCCAGTTGCGCCTCCCATGGACGGGTGGATAGAGCCCGCCACAGAGGCCGTATCCCCAACGGCGATCGAGCCGAATATCGACCTTACCCTTCATGAGAGCCGTGTTGTTAAACTGCCAGATACTTCTTCGGCCACGGACTCCGAACCGCCTGCGCCCGTTCCTATTGAATCCGGTTGGGCGCCGATCATGGAGTTTACCTCCACGGATATCTTCCAGCACTCGCCCTTCGGCGACATACTGAATTCATTAAAGTCTCTCTCCTTGTCAGGAGAGTCCTGGCCGAACTATGTCTGGCAGGATTGGGATGCGGATGACGGAGAAATTCACCGCCCACCCACCTCCCACTTAGTAGCAGGAAGACGATGCAGGAGACGAACAGGAACCACTGCCCATAGGGCACTGGACGCCCACTTCATCACATGACGTATACATGGTGGACACACCAAAAGAAGACGACGACAAGGAATGGAAGGACACAACGAAGGTTGTCCCCTCGAGAAGTAGTCAAAGCGGCGGCATAAGCGCTGCTCCAAATCCCGCCTTGGCAGAAACAACGATCAAATAGACCTAGCGTTAGAGCAGGGTGAACCATCGCCGGACCACGGCAACACGGAGAATCAAACCGAACAACCCGACTCTGTCAAAGATAATAGTCCGGACGACATCACACCGGACAGACACCCGGAGCAACAGAATGCCCATCAAAGGCTCGTTGGCACCGCGAGTAGTCTAAAAAAGCAGAAGCAAAGGCTCAAGGCTGCGCAAGACACACTCAGAATTAGATGGAGTAAAGTGCTCAACACAGCAGCGAAGTACGGAGGTAATCACCCCACCAAGAGCTACCCGAAGCGGAACTTGCTACCTGAATTCGATGAGGAGGCCTTAGATCCCCCGCAACCAAAAATTAAAACGGCCATCTGGCAGGATAGACGACCTCACGGCCAACATAGAGCAGCAAACAACGCCACACATAAGCTAATACGCGATCCACACGAGGCTCGCATCAAAAGGACGGCGCAACCAGATCCATCTATGGACCACGAAAGCGCGCTACTGCATATGATGCAACACAACAAACATCCGAACAACGCGGTACACCCAGATACAGGGGTTCCACACACCCCCTATGTTTCACCGACGAGGTGCTGGACCATGAATTTCCAGAGGGATTCAAACCCGTAAATATAGAGGCATACGACGGAACAACAGACCCTGGGGTCTGGATTGAGGACTATATCCTCCATATCCATATGGCTCGAGGAGATGATCTCCACGCCATTAAGTATTTAGCCCTCAAACTTAAAGGGCCCGCTCGGCACTAGCTTAAAAGCCACCCCGAAAGCTCCATTGGAAGCTGGGAAGAGCTCGAAGACGCTTTTCGGGCCAATTTTCAAGGGACTTATGTCCGACCTCCGGTAGCGGACGATTTGAGTCATATAACTCAACAGCCCAGAGAGTCAGACCGAATGCTTTGGAACAGGTTTCTTACTAAAAAGAACCAAATAGTCGACTGTACGGATGCCGAAGCCTTGGCAGCTTTTAAGCATATCATCTGCGACGAATAGCTTGCCAGACACCTCGGCCAAGAAAAGCTAAGAACAATGGCAGCATTAACAAGCCTCATGACTCGCTTTTGCGCGGGTGAGGATAGTTGGCTAGTCAGATGCAGCACCAGCGACCCCAGTACATCCGAAGTTAGAGATAGAAATGGGAAATCACAGCGCAGCAAAAATAATAAGCGCCGGAATAAAGAAGACAGCCCGAAGAGAACGGAAGTAAACGTCGGATTCAGAAGCTCTCGGCCAGGTCAGCAACAGCCGCCCTCTAAAGGCGCCAGAGATGAACTATCCAGCCTAAACAAAATTCTAGACCAAATATGTCAGATCCATAGCACCCCTGGTAAACCCGCTAATCATACCCATAGAGACTGTTAGGTCTTCAAGCAGTTTGGCAAGCTCAACGCCGTACACAAGGGGGAGGATACACCAAGCGAAGACGAGGATGAGCCTCTCAAGCAAGACACTGGGGAACAAAAGAAATTTCCACCAGAAGTCAAAATAGTAAACGTGTTACAGGTGATCAAGGGGAGAAACAAAGCGGCACTCCCAGAGAAATATGCCCAAGGGCCTATCACTGCGGAGTCCTGCCACTGGTCGTCTCAACCGATCGCTTTCGACCATCGGTATTACTCAGCAAGTATCCGGCATGCAGGATGGGCTGCCTTGGTATTAGACCCAATAATTGACGGATACCACTTCACACGAGTCCTGATGGATGGTGGCATCAGTCTAAACCTGATATATCAGGACACAATCCGCAAAATGGGGATAGACCCAACGAAAATTTGTCACAGGAATACTACCGTTAAAGGAGTAACGCCAGGCCCAGGGGCTCATTGCACGGGCTCCCTGCTACTAGAGGTTATATTCGGCTTCCCCGATAACCTCCGTAGCGAAAATTTAACCTTCCACATAGCTCCGTTCCAAAGTGGCTATCAAGCACTACTTGGACGCGAAGCTTTCGCTCGCTTTAATGCAATACCGCATTATGCTTCCCTCGCGCTTAAGATGCCCGGTCCACGTGGCATCATTACAATAAATGGAAATATTGAGTGATCCCTGCGCGCCGAAGAGAGTGCGGCTGCCTCAGCAGCCGCACACTAAAACGACCTCACCAACTAAAGAATTCGACAGGTCGTCAAGACTACGGACACGGTTAGACGAGTCTGAAGCAGCTATATGTAATTCATACAGGTTTGATGGCCACACCCCTATTACAAATACAAGGGGCTCAATGCGCGTAGACAAGTGGCAACTTTTACTCATCTTGAATTATACATGGTTTATTTAAACCTACCTTTTTGCACGACAACTTTGCTCCAGGATACGACACAACGGAGACATAGGCGCAGACGTGCAGCAGGGACCCGTTCCAAGGATTCTTTTTAGATTAAGACCCTGCGTAAACTTAGGGAGTGTTCGGCGTCGCGAGTTTGGCCTTATAGACAAAGGGCTCAACTCGGATTCTCAGTACTATTGAGAAGGATGCTGGCGTCCTGGCATGTGGCCATGTCAGAATAATGCACTTACTTGGACACCAGGGGCTTCTTACAAAGGGCACTGTTTAGGCCCGGTTTATACCATAAAGACCGAATACCTTAGGGAGTGTTCGGCGTCGCGAGTTTGGCCTTATATGCATCAGCTCCGAATCATGTCTTTTGTCAAATGTTGGGTTTGCCCGGCTCCTGTGTTTTGCTGCCTTACATTCCGCTCTATCGGCTAAGGCAACACCAGGAGAACTACTGCGATTGTGCCGCGGTTCATCCGGACGAGCACCTCAGTAGAGAGAGCCGAAAACTGACTGTCAGGATCTAGCGTGGGATTGGTCAACCACTCGATGACCTATCGGAATGTTAGAATTCCTCCGCATTAACGAAGGGCCGTTTCCCGGCCAGGCATGTACGCACCCCGAATTCAGGAGAGTGCGGAGCCACCAGGGGCTATAGAGTAGCCCCACCGACAAACTCCTATGGCTAGGTGAAAGTGTTAAAGCATTATAGTCCGGTTGCCTCGTTCGCTGTGCTATCACCTCCTTAATAGGACCAAGACGTTGGGTTACGTGTGAACATGCATCTTTTGCAAACACCTCCGCATTATATGCATGGGGGTTGAAGCCGACGACTGCAATCTTTCAGGTTATATAAATATATACATAAACGACCGCACAGGAGGCATCATATTACTTCCAGGCAAAAGTATAAATACAGCCTTAATAAATTTCATAAAAACATTGCGTTTACAATGGGAATACATGTCACTCAAACATAATATTCTTCGATCACTAGGCCTCTATCAAACAAGCACCCTCGAGAACTTCTACGAAATAGTGCTCGGCAACCACTCGGCCTATGGCTGAACCCTGCGCCCCAACAGTGGTAGTATCCATCTCCGCCCAGTATGCTTTGACACGGGCAAGGGCCATCCCCGAGCCTTCTATACATGCCGACCTCTTCATCGCATTGATGCACAGCACCGCTCCAAGGAACTGCTGCACTAAGCTGAAATAGCGGTTCAGCTTTGGTTTTTCCGGCCACAGATGATCTACGACGGACCTCATGGCGAGTACGGACAATCTATTGAGTTCGGCCCATTCGGCTAGCTGATCAGTCAAGGGAAGCGGACGCTCTGGAACGTTAAATTGCGACCAGAACAGCTTGTCCACTTCACCATCTGTTTGATCTTGGAAGTATTCAGCCGCATCGAAAGCGCTCGCCGCCAAGTCCATATATGTGTTTGCCGAACTCCGTAGCCGATCCAGAGGGGCATACCGCGGATCTCCGAACTTCCTCCGCAGCATAAAGGGCTTCCCAGCCGCAATATACCCGGCTTCATGCAGCTCCTCCTTCTTCGCCCTCATAGCGGAGCGGGTGTCTTTGGTCGCCATCGTGGCCTTTTCAAGGTCCGTCGCCTTCGCTCGGTTTTCTTCTTCAAGGAACTGGCAACGGTCGGCCGTGTCTTTTAACTTTACATCCATTTCGATCATCTTCTCTTTAGTCCCGCCATGCACGGCCTTCTCGGCTATTAAGTCTTTGGCCGCCTTTAAAGTGACTGCATTACTAATTCTTGTTTGTTCCTTGGCTCGGGCAAGTTCTGCCCGAAGGGTCTCCACGGTGGCAGCTCCATCTGCAGTCACAACATATTAAAGATACTGGTGTCATGCTGCTCTTACTATGTGACATTCACCACAAAATATCACTTACCTTGTGCCTCGTTAAGCCGCTTATTGACAAGCTCGATGCCGGCATCCGCCGCATTCAGTTGCCGCTTTAGTTCGGCAATCTCATGAGTCCGGCTAGCCACCGGAGCTCCAGCCACCTGCACATAAAGACGGGTTGGTTACTACCTGGGACTACGATCCTCTGTTCACCGCAGTTCTCGACGACAACCAGAGTCTCAGGGGCTACTATCTACACAGGGCACACCTAAAAATGTGCGGTACTATCAAAAAGTATATCATTTCAGGTACCTCAAAGCCCGTCAGTAGACTCATAAAGGCTTCATGCAATCTTCTTTCGGCGGACGAAATTCTTTCCATCACTGTACCCATCAATGTACGGTGCTCTTCTGAGATGGCCGCTCGCTCCAACAGCTCCCTCAGTTCGTCCGACCGCATACCAGACGGTGTCAGACTCTTTTGTTTGCTCTCTTCAAGATCCGGACGCTAGGGACTTCGGGTGACTATATGATTATCTTCTGGCCACACCGGATCCGTAGAGGCCCTCTGTTACGACACTTCAAGGTCGCCCACTTCTTGAGCGGGGGAGTCCGGGGGAGGCGTTTCGCTCTCCCTCATCTCCGGAAGAAGATCCCCCGAAGACGAGCTCTGCTGAGAAGGGCTAAGATCCGAAGTGCAAGATAAACGCTTCGGTTATTTTCCTCAGAGGTAAGGTAGTATATCTCCACTATTAAAGTACTTTTTGATTACTTACAGCTCTTTGGAGGGCTGATCCTCGCGCGGACTTTGTCCCGCAAGAGCACCCTCCAAGGCAGGACCCTCTGGTGAGGATTTCTTCTCCCATTTGGAAGCCTTGGTTTCCGGATCTTCAGAGGCAGTCCTCTTCCTTCCCCGAAGCGAGAGAAGGTCGGATTCTTCCCCATGGTTATCCTCCTTCACGGAGGCGCTCATTCCATCGGTTGGAATTGGTAGAGATGGGGGCCCGCTTTCGCCCTCATTATTCCCCCTTTTATCTTCCTTTGAGGGCTCCGGGCAAGGTGCTAGCTCGAGCATATCTTCCAATACCGGATTTTCCAGACCTTCGGGAAGGGGGGCCGAACAACGGATCATCTTTGCCTTTGTTATCCAGTCCTGGTCAAAGAGCGATTTCTCAGAATGACGTCATGATAAATAAAAGATGGTGTGTTCGGCTAGAGGATTACATACTTGGTCGGCGGTGCGGTTGCTGCTCAGGCCCACGTCCTCGGTAGTATCTGGACACTCTATTTGGGGTCCGAAGAATGATTTATACATCTCCTCGTGCGTCAGGCCATGGAAATTCTAAATAGTGCGCGGTCCTTCTGGGTTGAACTCCCAAATGCAGAGGGGCCGGCATTTGCAAGGCCGGACTCGCCGATCCAGCATGACTTGCACCACCATAACCAGACTGAAATCTCCTTCGAAGAGATCTTGAATGTGGCTCTGCAGTATAGGCACGTCCTTGGATGGACCCAGCTCAGTCCTCTGCTAATCCATGACATCAGTTGTGGTGGAGGGCCCGACCGCAAAGCATGGGCAGCCACCCACTTGGCACTTCTGGGAGCTGTGATGTAAAACCACTCCCGTTGCCATAATCCGGACACCTCTGGAAAGGAACCTTTTGGCCACGGAGCTCCTGCTATCTTTCTTATTAATGCGCCTCCGCAGGCTGCATACTGCCCCTCGACCATCTTCGGCTTCACGTCAAAGGTCTTGAGCCACAGGCTGAAGTGAGGGGTAATGCGGAGGAAGGCCTCACACACAACAATAATTGCCGAGATGTGGAGAAAGGAGTCCGGGGCTAGATCATGGAAATCTAGCCCGTAATAGAACATCAAACCCCTAACGAGGGGATCCAGAGCGAGGCCTAGACCTCAGAGGAAGTGGGAGACGAACACGATGCTCTCGTCGGGTTTGGGAGTAGGGATGACCTGCCCTCGGGTGGGCAGCCTATGCGAAATTTCGGCAGTCAGGTATCTGGCCTCCCCCAACTTCTTGATATCTTCTTCCGTAACGGAGGAGGGCATCCACCATCCTTGAAAGCTAGATCCGGACATAGTTGAAGGTCCGAAGCACCTAACCTGGTATTTGGGTGTTAGAACTCAAGGCGGGGGAAGGATTCGATTAAGCACGGGAGGGAAAAAAGTAGAAGCCTTGTCCCTTTATAAAGAGGGTGAATATCAAGCGTCCTCTCCGTGGCCGTTTGGGACTTGCCTATAATCTAGGAGTCCTAGACACGGTTGGGTTACCCACGACCGTATTGATGAGAATCCCGTAATTAGGGGAACACGATCTCTGCTTTGACAAGACGTGTCAAGGAACTGCCTCGCGTTATGTGTGGAGCTGGTTGAAGAAAAACGGGTCGAATAATCACCGAGCCATGGCCTGACGTCATGTTGCCAAAGCGTGTCAGCAGATTAAGATTTGTGGAAATATTATTCTCTCTATGGTGGTATGTGGAATTTATTTTGCAGGGTCGGACACTATCCTGGTATTCAGACTCTTCTGTGATATGTTCAGAGGAGGAATCCGCCTTGCAATGCCGAAGACAACACTGCGCGCCGGACTCATCGTCATTGAAGCCTGGTTTAGGGGCTACTGAGGGAATCCGGGATTAGGGGACTCCGGACAACCGGATTATATCCTTTGGTCGGACTGTTGGACTATGAAAATACAAGATTGAAGACTTCGTCTCGTGTCCGTATGGGACTCTACTTGGCGTGAAAGGCAAGCTAGGCAGTACGGATATGGATATATCCTCCTTTGTAACCGACCTTGTGTAACGCTAACCCTCTCCGGTGTCTATATAAACCGGAGGTTTTTAGTCCGTCGGACACAATAACATACAATCATACCATAGGTTAGCTTCTAGGTTTTAGCCTCTCTGATCTCGTGGTAGATCTACTCTTGTACTACCCATATCATCAATATTAATCAAGCATGACGTAGGGTTTTACCACCATCAAGAGGGCCCGAACCTGGGTAAAACATTGTGTTCCCGGCCTCCTGTTACCATCCGCCTTAGACACACAGTTCGGGACCCCCTACCCGAGATCCGCCGGTCTTGACACCGACACTGCTCCTGTTTCCTTTTTAGGCTCCTCGCATTGGCTATTAGTCGGCGTTTAAAGCGCTCCTGCTCGAGAGGTTCCTCAGGCATGATAAAGTCTTCATCATCGAGGCTCACCTCATCCTCGGGTATTGGAAGATAGTTACTATCCTTCGAGTCTTCGTTTATGGCCTGTTCATCAGGGCTAACTTGCCATCTTCCCGATCGTCCTGTTCGGAGGTTGGCTCGACGGGGTTTTCTTGGTCTTCGGCTTTGTCTAGAGTGTTCTTGTCTCTCGTGCTGGTATCGCTGTCTTTTACACGATGTGATTTAGAGCGGCGCCGCTGACGTCGGCGCTCTGACTGTATCTCAGGAGGTTTATCCTCGACTGGATTTTTCTCATTATCACCGTCACCCTCTTTGGGTCTGTCCACCATGTACACATCATACAAAGATGTGGTAGTCCAGCGTTCGGTAAATGACGGGTTTTGGTCCTGCTCTTGTCCGGCATCGTCGTCCATACCGTTGATGTCTTCAGAACAGTAATCAAGCATGTCAGTTAAGTCCTCAACTGTGGCGATGAAGTGGGCGGTGGGTGGGAAGTAAAATTCCTCGCTCTTAGCCCCTAGTCAGGGTTGGGCATAGTTCGGACGTTGCTCCTCTGTAATAACGAGGGATCGCATCAAGTTCAGAGCCTCGCTTAAAGGCAAGGTTTGTCCAGGGAGAAAAGAATTCGTGTGGTACAGCGGGAAGGGGACTGCATGGCCGAGCTCACACGATGCTGACTCCGAGGGTTCGGAGCCACTGTTCAGAGAAGAGTCCTGCTTTATGATGGTTGCCAGCGACACTTCTTCCTTCATCTCTCCCGTATTGGGCTTAGTAGCCGCAGATAGTCCGGCGGGCCTAGAAATCCCGTCTTTAGACCTGGCGACGCGCTCTGAATGTAAGGCCAAAGCGGAGGTTGGGGTCAAGAATCCTTGGAAGATCAAGTCTCCTCAGATATCAGCGACATAATCCAGGTTTCGAAAACTAATCTGGTGACCTGGGGCGTAGCTGTCGATCTGCTCTAGATGGCCAAGCGAGTTAGCCAGCAGTGCGAAGCCACCGAATACGAAGATCTGGCCGGGGAGAAAAACCTCCCCCAGGGCAGCATCGTTGCAGATGATTGATGGAGCCATCGAACCTTCTGGCGGCGACATGGTGGAACTCTCAATGAAACCACCAATGTTGGTGTCAAAACCGGCGGAACTCGGGTAGGGGGTCCTGAACTATGTGTCTAAGGTCGGTGGTAACACTAGACAGGGGACACGATGTTTTACCCAGGTTCAGGCCCTCTTGATGGAGGTAATACCCTACGTCCTGCTTGATTAATCTTGATGAGTATGAGGATTACAAGAGTTGATCTACCACGAGATCATTGTAGTGAAACCCTAGAAGTCTAGCTTGTATGATTGCCCTTGTCTCTACAGACTAAACCCTCCAGTTTAGGTAGACACCAAAGGGGACTAGGGTTACACAAAGTTGGTTATAGAGAAAGTAAATAATACATCCGGACACCATGCTTGCCATCCATGCAAAGGAGAGTCCCATATGGACACGGGAGGAAGTCTTCTATCTTGTACTTTCATGGCCCAACAGTCGGGCCCATGTCACACAGGCCGGACGCGCGAGGACCCCTTAATCCGGGACTCCCTCACTAGTACCGTGAAGCGCATGATGAACTAGTTGCGCAGGTCCTCCCAGGAGGCCATCAAAGACTCCGGCAGGTTAAGCATCTAGGAGCATTGCTTTCCCATGAGAGCCATGGGGAGCCAGTTTACCATGGCCTTGTGGTCGCTGTTCGCCGCCTCGATGCTCAACTCGTAGAGCTAGAGGAACTGCATGGGTTTCCCCGTTACATTGTATCGCGGACGCAGCATCGGCTTGAACTTCGGCGGCCACCGCACCTGCTGCAAGGCGGGGGATAAGGCCCGATGACCCACAACGTCTCCGGGTGTGTCGGCGGCATAGCGGGTGGGGCTGCGCCTGCCATGGAAACCACATAGCACGGGCGAAGGATAGCTGATGAAGAGGCGGATCTTCGACACGCCCCTACCTGGCACGCCAAATGTCGGATTCAGGACTCCGCAGACCCAAGAAAGGTTCAAACTCTGGGGCATCTACAAAGAACTCAAACTCTCCAGCCAATTGCCCCATCGCCCCGCGGCCTAGCTCGATGAACAATGAAGAAGATGGATGTGGCAGTTTACCGTGGTTTGGGCCACCTTGCGGTGTAAGACCCTACTCCTGCTTTGTGGTGGATTTGCCTCATGAGGGGCTGAAGATGAACAAGTACAGTGGAAGAACAACCTCGCGAGGTCCACTTTGGTGAGGGAATGAGCTGAGAGGTTCGGATCCTCCTCTACGGTGGTGGCTAAACTATATTTATAGTGGCCTTGGCCCTCTTCCCCCAAAACATAGGCGGGAAGGGATTCCATAGTGGCCAATTTGAAAGGGGACAAGTAGTACATCATATCCTGATGAAAGGTGGTCTTCGCCTGCAATGCTTCAGGTCATGACGCTACGGTGGGCTCTATGATCACATCCATCTTGCCGTCCTGGCAGTCTTGGTCTTGTTGCACTGGAATGGGAACCTTTGCCGAATTCCTTGGGAACTCGTGCCTGCGCTTGCCTTCTTAGCACCAAAGATGAAACTGTCTTCTCTGTGCCCGCTGGCGCCCGCCTGTCCTTGGTTTTCATGGCTTGCATCACAGCAACCTCACGGGGTTGGGCACCTCCATAGGAATCTCCGCTCCTCAGGAGCAGCCTCGAGAGACCGCTCCCTCTGAATGTCTCGGCATTGTCCGCATCGCAAGGCTTGGCCCCTCGTGAGGGGCTTGTCTTGATAGTCTTGTAGATGGGCCGTACTAGGCCATCAAGGGAGCCACACCATGGGCCGCAGGCAGGAAAGTATGGGTGCCCTGGTTCCCAGAACGCCGATAGCCTCCGCCGCGCGATGGAGTAGGCCTTGTCCCATCCATCATTCCAAGCAACACAGGGAAAGCCTATCGTTAACTCCTATAATGGAGGTCGTTGACGGACCCTGGCACCAGCGGTGGCGGCGAGACTTCGATTGATGGATTGACCACTTCTTAATCATGCACGAACAGTCGATATAGGTAGATCCCTAACATGGTCCGCGGCGGCCTTGGTGGCATGAATAGTACAACACCGGTTCCTGCACCGGTATCTCAACACCAATCACCTTCGGTATGGTGGACGGCTTCTTCATCCATGCCATAACCATCAGAGCCCAACTGTCTGCAGGAACAAACATACTTACAAGCTCACCTCCAAGGTCGTTGATAAGCTCATTCATGGACTCGTTGTTCCAACCACATCGAGGCATGCCGTGGAAGGTAAGTTTTGTTAAAAACTCAAGCTCGGAGGGCACTGAGCCCCATCCTGTGCGCCATCGATCAAATCTCACAAGCGTGCCATAGCAGAACAAACGCCGGGAAGATTCGAACACACGGCTGCAGTCCAAAGTTGTCAAGAACTTGACGAAGAAATCAACCGGTGGCAGATAGACTTGGACGAGCAAGTCACTTGTTTGGATGATGTGCGCAATGCCAAGAGATTTGACAAGGTCGTCCGGCGAGATGGGAGGTCTGTCGCTATTAATGGTTACCATCAGCACTTCTCTGACACACCTCAGGATCTCCGGCTCAGAGATCCGCGTTGACTGGAAACATGATAGTGCACTTGAGTACAAGGAGTACAGGAGGGGGGTTTGGGGGAACTAGAGTAGGAATCGAGATTTTCAGAGGTGTGGGATGGGCGGGAGATAGGGGATGAAAAGGTAGCATGAATTTCCAACATGCGCCAATATGCTCTCTGTGCGCAAGCGCATGGTAACACCGGTGCCGCCCACATGTCGGCCGAAGTCCTTTTTCTTTCTTTTTGTGAGCGCCCATCCTGAGAGTCATAATTGACCTGTTTGGCATTGCGTTACTAGTCGACCCATATTCAGCGACACCTTACTGGCCAAACAAGTGTACATCACTGAAAAGACACAGACCTCAAATTGTATAACTTGAAAAAAGGAGATATACTCTGAACACTTGAGAATCGTGATGCCCTTATTTAGCCCACCAGCAGTTCGGGACAATAAATAGTTCAAAACAACAATATATACAACATTCAAACACTGACTAGTGACTACTACTGACATAAATAGCAAGACATGATAGTTCATAAGAAGTCTTGCTACATTACCAAAACACACCCATCTGCAGTGCTCAGACTCTCGTGATCCAGACGAGAATGACATTCTGAATAGATGCAACTATTACACGATAAGAGTGACATAGATGAGGATGACCAAATGACAAGGATTATGCATAACAAAAGAGAGAACTACCCATCCAGAACAAGTAGTAAAGAAAGCAAGTCATTCGTAGAGGGATGATCCAGCACCATCATAATTTGCAGCCCCGCTTCAACCACTAGTGATTCAGAGACACTAGAACTCCACCCTTTCGACGCAATAACCCAATTAACTATCAACCTAAAGGCTTTAACCACATCTTTGCCTGTCGAACTTGAGACATCCAAGGATCAAAGTTAATGCAGACATTTTTCGTTGCATCGGCGGGCAGTCACATGGCCAACAGTACTAGAAACAATTTCTCACCATGGAGACCGATTAGGGTGGCAGGCAATGAGAAGCCTGGGCATGCAGGCTAGAGGATTATGGCAATGTCGTCCGCGATTGTCGGTGTCAAAACCGGCGGATCTCGGGTAGGGGGTCCCGAACTGTGCGTCTAAGGCGGATGGTAACAGGAGGCGGGGGACACGATGTTTACCCAGGTTCTAGCCCTCTTGATGGAGGTAATACCGTACGTCCTACTTGATTGATCTTGATGATATGAGTATTACAAGAGTTGATCTACCACGAGATCGTAGAGGCTAAACCCTAGAAGCTAGCCTATGGTATGATTGTACGTTGTCCTACGGACTAAAACCCTTCGGTTTATATAGACACCAGAGGGGGCTAGGGTTACACAGTCGGTTACAAGGGAGGAGATCTACATATCCGTATCACCAAGCTGGCGTTCCACGCCAAGGAAAGTCCCATCCGGACACGGGACGAAGTCTTCAATCTTGTATCTTCATAGTCCAACAGTCCGGCCAAAGGATATAGTCCGGCCATCCAGAGACCCCCTAATCCAGGACTCCCTGAGTATCCCCTAAACCAGGCTTCAATGACAATGAGTCCAGCGCGTAGATTTGTCTTCGGCATTGCAAGGCGGGTTCTTCCTCCGAATACACCATCGAAGATCTTAAACACGAGGATAGTGTCCGGCTCTGCAAAATAAGTTTTGCATACCACCGTAGAGAGAATAATATTTCCACAAATCTAATCTACCGACACGTCTAGCAACATGACATCACGTCATGGCCTCGTCATTATTCGAACCATTTTTCTCAACCAGCACTGCACATATCGTGAGGCGGTTTTCTTGACACGTCTTGTCGAAGTAGAGATCGTGTCCCCCTTATTACGAGATTCTCATCAATACGGACGTGGGTAACCCAACCGTGCCCGTTGGTAAGACTCCTTGATTTTAGCAAGTCCCAAACGGCCACGAGGAGGACGCTTGATATTCACCCTCTTTATAAAGAGGCCAATGCCTGTCCTTTTTTCCCTCTCATACTCAATCGAATCCTTCCCCCGCCTCGAGTTCCAACACCCAAGGCTCAGGTCAGGCACTTTGGACCTTCAACCATGTCCAGATCTAACCTTCAAGGTCGGTGGATGCCTTCCTCTGTCACATAGGAAGACATCAAGAAGCTAAGAGAGGCCAAGTATTTGACCCTCGAAATCTCGCACAGTCTGCCTGCTCGAGGGCAGGTCATTGCCACACCCGAGCCCGGCGAGAGCGTTGTATTCATCTCTCACTTCCTCCGAGGGCTAGGCCTCGCTCTGGATCCCTTTGTTAAGGGGCTCATGTTCTATTAAGGGCTGGATTTCCATGACCTGGCCCCGGATTCCCTCCTTCACATCTCGTCGTTCATCGTTGTGTGTGAGGCTTTCCTCTGCATTACCCCACACTTCGGACTATGGCTCAAGACTTTCAATGTTCCATAATAAGCAAAAGTGCAGATGTTCCATGGCCAGAGGATTCCTTCCTAGAGGTGTCCGGTTTATGGCAACGGGAGTGGTTTTATATCACAGCTCCCTGAAGTACCACGTGGGTAGCCGCCCCTGCCTTTCGCTCGGGCCCCCCAGCACAACTGACATCATGGATCAACAAGGGGCTGAACTGGGGGCCAGTGAATGATGTGCCGATATTGCAGAGTCGCATTCGAGATCTCCTTGAGGGAGTTGTCAGCCTGGTCACGGTAATGCAAGTCATGCTAGTTCGTCGAGTCCCGCCTTGCAAACGTCGACCCCTCCGTATGTGGGAATTCAACCTAGAAGGACCGCGAACTATTCAGCACTTCCTCGGCATGACGCTCGAAGAGATGTACAAATTGTTCTTCAGACCATAAATAAAGTGTCCGGACACCACCGAGGATGCGGGTCTGAGCTGGAATCGCCCAGATACCCAAGTAAGTAATCCTGTGGCCGAACACGTTGTCTTTTTATTTATCTTAACATCATTATGAAAAGTCGCTCCTTGACCAGGACTGGGTAACAAAGGCGAAGATGATCAGGTGATCGGCCCCCCTTCCCGAAGGCTCGGCTAATCCAGTACAAGCCAGATTATTCGAGCCGGCGCCGTATCAGGCGCCCTCAAGGGAAGATAAAGGGGGGGGGGGGAATAAAGAGGATGAAAACAGGCCTCACTCATTATTCATCCAAACAGGGGGAATTAGCGCCTCTGCGAAGGAGGATAACCAGGGAAAAGAATCTTAAATTTCCTCTCCACAAGGAAGGAAGAGGACCACCTCTGAAGACCCGAAAACAAAGGTTTCCAAATGGGGGAAGAAATCTTTGCTAGAGGGTCCTGCCACGGAGGGTACTTTTGCTGCACAGTGCCCGCAAGGGGATCAGCCCTCTACCAAGATGTAAGTAACCAAAAAGTAATTAATAGTAAAAATATCCTACATTGCTTCTGAAGACAATAACCGAAGCATATATCTTTGTAGTTCGGATCGTAGCCCTTCTCGACAAAGTTCGTCTTTGGGGGATCTTCTTCCAAAGATGATGGAGAGCGAAACACCTCCCCATGCCACCCCACCTCATGAGGCGGGCGACCCTGAAGTGTCATCGCGGAGGGTTTCTCCTGATCCGCCATGGCCAGAGGGTAATCCTTCAGCCACCCGAATTCCTCAGTATTCGGCTCCTAAAGAGAGAAATAGAAAGAGTCCGGAACCATCCGGTGTGCGATAGGACGCACTGAAGGATCTTCTGGAGCAAGAAGCCATCTCAGAAGCGCATCGTACGCTAATGGGTACGATGATTGAGAGGATTTCATCCGCCGTAAGCGGGTTGCACGAAGCTTTTATGAGTCTGCTGAAAGGCTTTGAGGTACGTGAAATAGTGTATGTTTTTGACAGTACCGCACATGTTAGGTGTGCCCTATGCAGATAGTAGCCCCTGAGACTCTGGTTGCCATCGAGAACAGCGGCAAACAGAGGATCATAGTGCCAGGTAATAATCAGGCTGCCTTCATGTGCAGGTGGCTGCAGGTCCGGTGGCTAGCTGGACTAATGAGTTTGCCGAGCTGAAGCGGCAATTTGATGCAGCAGATGACGACATCGTGCTTGTAAACAAGCGGCTTGATGAGGCACAGGGTATGTGATTTCTCCGGTGACCAACACATAGTAAGAGGAGCATGATGCCAGTATCTTTAATATGTTGTGACTGCAGATGGAGCTGCCGCTGTGGAGACCCTTCGGGCGGAACTTGCCCGAGCCAAGGAACAAGCCAGGAATAGTGATGCGGCCGCTCTAAAGGCGGTCGAAGAGCTGAGGGCCGAACAGGCTACGCATTGCCAAAGCATGGAAAAAATAGCCAAAAGGGCCATTGAGTTGAAAGATGCCACCGACTGTTACCAGATTCTTGAAAAAGAAAGCTGAGTGAAGGCAACGGACCTGGAGAAGGCCATGGTAGCAGCCAAGGAAGCCCGCTCCAAAATCAGAGCGGCGAAGGAGGAGCTGCGTCAAGTTGGAGATATAGTGGCTGGGAAGCCCTTCTTGTTGCGGACGAAGTTTGGTGATCCGAAGAATGCCCCTTGTTCGGCGGCCGGGGCTCCTCCTCGTCATCACTGTGCAGCCCCTTGTCCTTGTTTTCGGCATTCAACTTCCCGGCCCACTTGAACACCCAGCATTCTCTGTTGGTGTGATTGGCTGGCTTATCAGGGGTGCCGTGGATTTGACACGAGCGATCAAGTATGCGATCCAAACTGGACGGGCCCGGAGTACTTCTTTTGAATGGTTTTTTCCGCTGACCAGATCTAGAGCCTCTGAATCCGGTATTGACTACCATATCATCGGCGGTATCGCCGTTGTGGCGGCGCTTGTGTCTGTTACGATGTGGTCTGCCGTGGGCATATTTAGTATCCGAAGTGCTCGGATTCCTCGATGTGTTGTTGCTGCGAGCCAGCCAACTATCCTCGCCCACACAAAAGCGGGTCATGAGTGTCGTGAGCGCTGCCATAGACTTCGGCTTCTCCTGGCCGAGGTGCCGGGTGAGCCACTCGTCATGGATGTTATGCTTGAATGCTGCTAAGGCCTCTGCATCCGGACAGTCGACAATTTGGTTTTTCTTAGTTAGGAACCATGTCCAGAATTGCCTGGCCGATTCCCCTTGCTGCTGAGTTATATGGCTCAAGTCATCAGCATTCGGTGGTCGCACATAAGTTCCTTGGAAGTTGTCAAGGAATGCGTCTTCCAAATCATCCCAACTGCTGATGGAGTCTGCTGGCAAGCTATTCAGCCAATGTCGTGCTGATCCTTTGAGTTCTAGTGGGTGGTACTTGATGGCATGCAGATCATAAATGCGAGCCATGTGGATGTCGAGGAGGAAATCCTCAATCCATAGAGCGGGATCTGTTGTACCATCATACAATTCGATATTTACGGTTTTGAAACCCTCCGGGAATTCGTGATCCATAACTTCATCAATGAAGCATAGGGGGTGTGCGGCGCCTCTGTGCCGGGCTATATCATGATGCAGTTCATATGAGTCTTGTCTGTTGTATTCGGCCCGGCTGGATTTACTTTTAGTTTATCCGGCGTGACGGTCATCGTCCTGCATTGGCGCGCGCCCCCGTAATCCGTATATCGATCTTGCATGTTTTGCCCTGCTTTCCAATATGTCTCGCAGGTCCCGTGTGTTGCCCCAGGCCTTGGTATTTTTCTTTGAGTGGCGGCGGGGTGCAGGCTGAACTTCAGGCTGAAACGCCTCTCTGGCTCGGCCACGAGGTGGCCGATCAGCCGCATCGTACACTGGTGATGTAGGTTTCAGTGCTTCCTCCTCGAGTCGGGGTAGCGATCTGCGCTTTGGGTAACTCTTGGAGGGGCGCTTGAGTTCGTATTCCTCGGCCGCAAGACTTCGGTCCTTTTGTCTGCTAGCAGATCTTGATTAGCTCGAAGCTATTGTTGCTTTTTCTTCAAGCTAATTGCTGTGGCCATAAGCCGACACTTGAAGCGCTCCTGTTCGATGGGATCCTCATGCACGATAAATTCTTTGTCGCCGAGGCTCACCTCGTCTTCAGAGAGAGGCATGTAATTGTCCTCCTCCGATTCTTCATCTGCTGCCCGCTCTGGAGGGCTAGCTTGTTCACCCTCCCACTCTAAATCGTGCAGGAGGGGATTGTTGTCTTCTTCGGCACTATCCGGAGTGTTATTGTCTCTTGTGCTGGTATCACTACTTTTGCTATGGCGGGATATAGAGTGGCGCCGCTGACGTCGGCGCTTCGATTGCTTCTTGGAGGGGTCATCCCCCAATGTCTCATTGCCATTGCCTTCTTTGGGGGTGTCCACCATGTATATATCATATGATGAGGTGGCGGTCCAGTGCCCTGTGGGTGGTGGTCCCTGCTCGTCTCCTGCATCGTCGTCCATACCGTTGATGTCTTCGGAGTCGAAGTCGAGCATGTCGGTTTAATCGTCGACAATGGCTACTAAGTGGGTGGTGGGTGGGGAGCGAATTTCTTTGTCGTCCGCATCCCATTCTAGCCGGACATAGTTTGGCCAAGGTTCTCTTGACAAGGAGAGAGACCATAATGAATTTAGCACGTTGCCGGAAGGTGAGTGCTGAAAGATGTCCACGGAGGTGAACTCCATGATCGGCGCCCAATCGGATTCGATAGGCACAAACGCAGGCGGCTCGGAGTCCGTGGCCGGAGACGAATCAAGTGGTTCGGCAATACGGCTCTCGTAAGGGGTGAAGTCAGTATCCAGCTCTATTTCCACTGAGAGTGCGGCCTCCGTGGCGGGGTCTATCCACCCATACTCGGATGGCACAATTTGCTCCGGATTGAAGGCCGGAGTAGTTGCAGGTGTGATCTCCCGGACACTGTCCAACGGCAGAGTTACATCATGCTCATCTTGATTGTGCGGCGCACCTAACATGAGCTTGAATCCATCAAAGATCAAGTCTCCGCGGATGTCAGTAGCGTAGTTTAAGTTTCCGAACCTGACCTGATGGCCAAGGGCGTAGCTTTCGATCTGCTGCAGATGGTCAAGCGAGTTGGGCCGCAGTGCGAAGCCGCCGAATACGAAGATCTGTCCGGGTAGGAAAACCTCACACTGGACCGCATCGTTACCGATGATCAAAGAAGCCATCAAGCCTTACGGTGATGGCATAGTGGAACTCTGAATGAAAGCACCAATGTCGGTGTCAAAACCGGCGGATCTCAGGTAGGGGGTACTGAACTATGCGTCTAAGGCGGATGGTAACAGGAGGCAGGGGACACAATGTTTGCCCAGGTTCAGGCCCTCTCGATGGAGGGAATACCCTACGTCCTGCTTGATTGATATTGATGATATGAGTATTAAAAGAGTTGATCTACCACGAGATCGTAGAGGCTAATCCCTAGAAGTTAGCCTATGGTATGATTGTATGTTGTCCTGCTGACTAAACCCTCCGGTTTATATAGACACCGGAGGGGGCTAGGGTTACACAGATTTGGTTACAAGGGAGGAGATCTACATATCTGTATTGCCAAGCTTGCCTTCCACGCCAAGGAAAGTCCCATCCGGACACGAGACGAAGTCTTCAATCTTGTATCTTCATAGTCCAATAGTTCGGCCAAAGGATATAGCCCGGCTGTCTGGAGACCCCCTAATCCAGGACTCCCTCACCCCTCTTGATCAACTATGGATTTCTGCAGACGCATATGTGGATTTGGCAGCAAGTGATGCTGATGCGGCCGAGTACTTCAAGGATCAAAAAGATCGTGAAGTGGAAAAGCTGTTCTGGTCATAGTTCAATGTTCCAGTGCATCCGCTGCTGTTGAATGAGAGAATGGCCGAGTGGGATGAGCTCCATAGGTTGTCCGTACTTGCCATGATGTCTATTGTGGATCATCTGTGGCCAGAAGGGCAAAGGCCGAATAGTTATTTTAGTTTAGTGCAACAATTCCTTGGTGCTATGCCGCACATTGACGCTATGAAGAGGTCGGCGTGCATAGATGGTGCGCGGATAGCACTTTCCCGTGTCAAGACATACTGGGCAGAGGTGGAGGCCACCACTACTGCAACCCAGAGTTCGGCCGTGGGCCGAGTATCTGTCGAGCACTACTTTTAAGAAGTCCTTGAAGGCACTCGCTCAATAGAGGCTCAATGCTCGAAGAATATTATGTTCTAGTGACATGTATTCCCATTGTAAAAAACAATGTTTTATTGAATTGTAAAGGCGGTGTTTATACTTTTGCCTGAAAGTGTTATTATGCCTCCTATGCAGCTATTTATGTATATATGTATATAACCTGAAAGTTTGCAGTCGTCGGCTTCAGCCCCCACGCGTATAATGCGGGGGTGTTCGCAAAAAACACGTATTCACACTTGATCCAATATCTTGGTCCATTAAGGAGGTGGTAGCGCAGCGAACGAGGCAATCGGACTATATAGCTTTAACACTTTCACTTAGCCATAGGAGTTTGACGGTGGGACTACTATATAGCCCCTGGTACTTCTGCGCTTGTCCGAATATGGTGCACATATGTACATGACCGGGAAATGGCCCTTCGTTAATGCGGAGGAATCCCGAAGATTCTGCTAAGTCATCGAGTGGTTGACCAGTGTCGCGCTTTATCATGACAGTCAGTTTTAGGCTTTCTCTACCGAGGTGCTCATCCGGATGAACCAGGGCACAATTGCAGTAGTTCTCCCGGTGCCGCCTTAGCCGATGGAGCGGAACATAAGGTAGCAAAACATGGGAGCTGGGCAAACCCAACATTTGACCATAGACATGATTCGGAGCTGATGCATATAAGGCCAAACTCCCGACGCCGAACACTCCCTAATGTATTCGGTCTTTATGACATATGCCGGGCTGAACAATGCCCTTAATAATAAACCCCGAGTGTCCAGGTACGTGCAATATTCTAACGTGGTGAAATGCCAATAACGTCAGCATCCTTCTCGGTTGTATTGAGTATCCGGAGGATGTGAACAACAAGAGACAGTAAAAAAGGTTTACACAGGGTCTTAATCTGAAAAGAAACCTTTGAGTGGGTCCCTGTTGCACATCTGCGCCTGTGTCTCTGTTGTGCCGTGTCTTGGACGGGTGCACCATGATTTTCATCTGTAAAAGAGAAGAACTTAGGTGAAAGTTGTCGTGCCAAAAAAATGGTTATTCTCGATAAGCCATTAAAATTCACGATAAGTCAAGTTGAGCCGAACTAGCCCTAATTACACGCAGGAAGCCCCTGGTACCGTATATGAGGGTTTAACCATCAAACCAATCTTAGGTATATCTAGTGATGCGCCGGACTCGTCGAACCGTGTCCGTGGTCTTGACGACCTGTCATTTATTATGGTTGGTGAGGCCGTCTAGTGCTCGGCTGTTAAAGCCGCCGCACGTTCTTCCGCGCGTAGAGAACGCTCAATATTTCCACTAACTGTGATGGTGCCACGTGGACCAGGTATCTTAACCTTAAGAGAAGTGTAATGTGGTACCGCATTAAAACGAGCAAAAGCTGTTCGTCCGAGTAGTGCTTGATAGCCACTTTGGAATGGAGCAATGTCAAAGTCTAACTTCTCACTTCGGTAGTTGTCGGGTGAACCGAATACAACCTCTAGTATTAGAGAGCCCGTAGAGCAGGTCTCTGGACCTGGTATTACTCCCTTGAAGGTAGTATTACTGTGGCTGATTTTTGTCAGGTCTATCCCCATTTTGCGAATTGTGTCCGGATATATCAGATTTAGACCACTGTCGCCGTCCATAAGGACTCGTGTGAGATGGTATCCGTTTATTATTGTGTCTAACACCAATGCAGCTAATTCTTCATGTCGGATGCCTGTCGGGTGATCCCTGCGATCGAAACTGATCGGGCAGGCCAACCAGGGGTTGAACTTAGGGGTGACGGGCTCTACGGCGTGTATGTCTCGGAGTGCGTGTTTGCTCCTCTTCGTCACGTGGATCATGTTTACTGTTTTAACCTCTGGTGGGAATTTTTTCTGTCCTCCAGCGCTTTGCTAGCGAGGTTCGTCCTTGTCTTCGCTTGGTGTCTCCCTCCCCTTGTGTTCAGCGTTTAGCTTACCGGCCTGCTTGAAGACCTATCATTCTCTGTGGGTGTGATTTGCAGGTTTATCGGGGGTGCCATGAATCTGACATAGTTTGTCTAGAATCTTGTTTAGGCTAGACGGCCCATCTCTGCTGCCTTTGAAAGGCTTTTTCCGCTGACCTAGACGAGAGCCCCTGAATCCGGCGTTTACCGCCGTATTATCTGGGTTGTCTTCTTTATTTCGACGCTTGCTTTTACTGTGTCGTGGTTTTCCATTGCCATCCCTGACTTTGGATGTGCTTGGGTCACTGGTGCTACTGCGGGCTAACCAGCTATCTTCGCCCGCCCAAAAGCTGCTCATGAGGCTTGTCAGGGCTGCCATTGTTCTTGGTTTTTCTTGGCCGAGGTGTCTGGCGAGCCATTCGTCTCTGACGCTGTGCTTGAAAGCTGCTAAGGCTTCAGCGTCCGGGCACTCGACGATTTGGTTCTTCTTAGTGAGAAACCTGTTCTAAAGCTTTCGGGCTGAATCTCCGAGCTGTTGAATTATATGACTTAAATCGTCTGCATCCGGAGGTCGGACATAGGTCCCTTGAAAATTAGCCCCAAAAGCATCCTCGAGCTCCTCCCAACTTCCAATTGAGTTTTCGGGGAGGCTTTTCAGCCAGTGCCGAGCTGGTCCTTTAAGCTTGAGGGGCAAGTACTTGATGGCGTGGAGATCGTCTCCACGAGCCATATGGATATGGAGGATAAAGTCCTCAATCCAGACCCTAGGGTATGTGGTCCCGTCGTATGCCTCTATGTTCACTGGTTTGAATCCTTCCGGAAATTCGTGGTCCAGCACCTCATCAGTGAAACATAGGGGGTGTGCGGTAGCCTTGTATTTGGATGCATCATGGCGCTCGGACGGTTGTAGTATTCGGTTTTGGTTTTGTGCTGGCGCGTGCTTCCTAGATCCATAGATAGATCTGGTCATACTGGATTTTTGGCGCAAGTCCTCACGTAGATTATGTGTTAACTTATGTGCGGCCTTGTTAGCCGCTCTATCGTGGTCACAAGGTGGTTGATCTGGCCGGTTGGCCGTTTTATTTTTCGGCTATGCGGGCTCTAAGGCCTCATCGTCGAATTAAGGTAGTAGCTTGTGCTTTGGATAGCTCTTTGTGTGGTAACTTTCACCATACTTTTCTTCGTTGTCGATCACTTTGTTCCACCTGTCGTTGAGCTTATTTTGTGTGGCCTTAAGCCTTTGCTTCTGCTTCTTCAGACTCCTTGCTGTGGCAATAAGCCTTCTGCGGAAGTTCTCTTGCTCCAAGTGTGTTTCCGGGATGATGTGTGCATCTTCATCCGGACTGTTTTCCTCCCCAGAGGGGGTTTGATGAAGTTTATCCTCGGCGTCACTGTGTTATTTTCTCTTGCTGTTATTGCTGTTTTTGCCAAGGCGAGATTTTGAGCGGCGCCTACGCCGACGCTTTGATTGCTTCTCGAGGGAGCTATTCTTCGCTGCATCCTGCCGTTCTTCGTCATTGTTTTCTTTGGGTGTATCCACCATGTATATGTCATGTGGTGAAGTGGTTGTCCAGCGCCCTGTGGGCACTGGTTCCTGTTCCTCTCCTGCATCCTCATCCATGCCATCGATGTCTTCAGAGTCAAAATTTAGCATGTCGGTTAAATCGTCGACACTGGCTACTAACTGGGTGGTGGGTGGGCGGCGAATTTCTTCGTCGTTCGCATCCCATTCTAGCCGGACATAGTTTGGCCAAGGATCTCCTAACAAGGAGAGAGACCTTAATGAATTTAGCACATCACCGAAAGGTGAGTGCTGAAAGATATCCGCAGAGGTGAACTCCATGATCGGTGCCCAATCGGATTTGATAGGCACAGACGCAGGCGGCTCGGAGTCCGTGGCTGGAGACGAATCCAGTGGTTCGGCAACACGGCTCTCGTAAGGGGTGAAGTAAGTATCCGGCTCCATCGCCATTGAGAGTGCGGCCTCCATGGTGGGGTCTATCCCCCCGTCCTCGGATGGTGCAATTTGCTCCGGATTGAGGGCCGGAGTAGTTGCAGTTGTGATCTCTCGAACACTATCCAATGGCAGAGTTACGTCATGCTCGTCGTGATTGTGCAGCGCACCAGACATGGGCTTGAATCCATCGAAGATCAAGTCTCCATGGATGTCGGTAGTGTAGTTTAAGTTTCGGAACCTAAGCTGATGTCCAGGGGCGTAGCTCTCGATCTGCTCCAGATGGCCAAGCGAGTTGGCCCGCATTGCGAAGCTGCCGAATACGAAGATCTGTCCGGGGAGGAAAACCTCACCCTGGACCACCTCGTTAACGATGATCGAAGGAGCCATCAAGCCTTATGGTGACGGCACAGTGGAACTCTCAATGAAAGCACCAATGTCTGTGTCAAAACCGGCGGATCTCGGGTAGGGGGTCCCGAACTGTGCGTCTAAGGCGGATGGTAACTGGAGGCGGGGGACATGATGTTTACCCAGGTTCGGGCCCTCTTGATGTAGGTAATACCCTACGTCTTTCTTGATTGATCTTGATGATATGAGTATTACAAGAGTTGATCTACCACTAGCTCGTAGAGGCAAAACCCTAGAAGCTAGCCTATTGTATGATTGTATGTTGTCCTACGGACTAAAACCCTCCGGTTTATATAGACACCGGAGGGAGCTAGGGTTACACAGAGTCGGTTACAAGGGAGGAGTGCTATGTCTTGAGCATGCGTTGGTTTTCCCCGAAGAGGAAGGGATGATGCAGCAGAGTAGCGTAAGTATTTCCCTCAGTTTTGAGAACCAATGTATCAATCCAGTAGGAGGCCACGCTCAAGTCCCTCGTACTTGCACAAAACGATAGCTACTCGCAACCAACGCGATTAGGGGTTGTCAATCCCTTCACGGTCACTTACGAGAGTGAGATCTGATAGATATAATATTTTTGGTATTTTTGGTATAAGATGCGAAGTGTAAAGTAAAAGCAAAGTAAAAAGCAGAGAAAGATTAAAGTGATGGACATTAATATGAAAAGTACCCCGGGGGCCATAGGTTTCACTAGTGGCTTCTCTCAAGAGCATAAGTATTCTATGGTGGGTGAACAAATTATTGTTGAGCAATTGACAGAATTGAGCATAGTTATCAGAATATCTAGGCATGATCATGTATATAGGCATCATGTCCGTGACAAAGTAGACCGCAACGGTTCTGCATCTACTACTATTACTCCACTCATCGTCCGCTATCTAGCATGCATCTAGAGTATTAATTTAAAAACAGAGTAACGCCTTAAGCAAGATGACATGAGGTAGAGAGATAAATTCATGCAATATGAAATAAACCCCATCTTGTTATCCTCGATGACAATGATGCAATACGTGCCTTGCTGCCCCTTCTGTCATTGGGAAAGGACATCGCAAGACCGAACCCAAAGCTAAGCACTTCTACCATTGCAAGAACTACCAATCTAGTTGGCCAAACCAAACGGATAATTCGAAGAGACTTGCAAAGATAACCAATCATACATAAAAGAATTCAGAGAAGATTCAAATATTATTCATAGATACACTTGATCATAAACCCACAATTCATCGATCTCAACAAACACACCGCAAAAAGAAGATTACATCGAATAGATCTCCACAAGAGAGGGGGAGAACTTTGTATAGAGATTCAAAGAGAGACAAGAAGCCATCTAGCTACTAACTATGGACCCGAAGGTCTGATGTAAACTACTCACACTTCATCGGAGAGGCTATGATGATGTAAAAGCCCTCCGTGATGACGGCCCTCTCGGGCGGAGCTCCGGAATAGGCCCCAAGATGGGATCTCGTGGATACAGAAAGTTGCGGTGGTGGAATTAGGTTTTTGGCTCCCCTTCTAATCGTTTGGGGGTATATATGTATATATAGGAGGAAGAAGTACGTCAGTGGAGCACCGAGGGGCCCACGAGGCAGGGGGCGCGCCCTAGGGGGGAGGGCGCCCCCCACCCTCGTGACCTCCTCTTGGACTCCTTGGAGTAGGGTCCAAGTCTCTTGGATCACGTTCGGTGAGAAAATCACGTTCCCGAAGGTTTTATTCCATTTGGACTCCGTTTGATATTATGTTTCTTCGAAACACTGAAATTGGCAAAAAAAAACAGCAATTCTGGGCTGAGCCTCTGGTTAATAGGTTAGTCCCAAAAATAATATAAAAGTGGAAAATAAAGCCCAATATAGTCCAAAACAGTAGATAATATAGCATGGAGCAATCAAAAATTATAGATACGTTGGAGACATATCAGGCATCCCCAAGCTTAATTCCTGCTTGTCCTTGAGTAGGTAAATGATAAAATGAGAACTTTTGATGCGGAGAGCTACTTGGCATAATTTCAATGCAAATGTTCTTAATTGTGGTATGAATATTCAGATTAGAAAGATTCAAGACAAAAGTTTATATTGTCATAAAAATAATAATACTTCAAGCATACTAACAAAGCAATTATGTCTTCTCAAAATAACATGGCCAAAGAAAGTTATCCCTACAAAATCATATAGTCTGGCTATGCTCTATCTTCACCACACAAAGTATTTAAATCATGCACAACCCCGATGACAAGCCAAGCAATTGTTTCATACTCTAACTTTTTCAAAACTTTTTCAATCTTCACGCAATACATGAGCGTGAGCCATGGATATAGCACTATAGGTGGAATAGATTGGTGGTTGTGGAGAAGACAAAAAGGAGAAGATAGTCTCACATCAACTAGGCGTATCAACGGGCTATGGAGATGCCCGTCAATATATATCAATGTGAGTGAGTAGGGATTGCCATGCAAGGGATGCACTAGAGCTATAAGTATATGAAAGGTCAAAAAGAAACTAAGTGGGTGTGCATCCAACTTGCTTGCTCATGAAGACCTAGGGCAATTTTAGGAAGCCCACCATTGGAATATACAAGCCAAGTTCTATAATGAAAGATTCCCACTAGTATATGAAAGTGATAACATGAGAGACTCTCTACTATGAAGATCATGGTGCTACTTTGAAGCACAAGTGTGGTGAAAGGATAGTAACATTGCCCTTCTCTCTTTTTCTCTCATTTTTTATTTTATTTTTTTATTTGGGCCTTTTCTCTTTTTTTTATGGCCTCTTTTTTTATTTGGGCTTCTTTGGCCTCTCTTTTTTTTTTTTTTCGTCCGGAGTCTCATCTCGTCTTGTGGGGGAATCATAGTCTCCGTCATTCTTTCCTCACTGGGACAATGGTCTAATAATGATGATCATCACACTTTTTATTTTTCTAACAACTCAACAATTACAACTCAATACTTAGAACAAAATATGACTCTATGTGAATGCCACCGGCGGTGTACCGGGATATGCAATGTGACAATGATGGAGTGTGTCATAATAAACAAAATGGTGGAAAGTTGCATGGCAATATATCTCGGAATGGCTATGGAAATGCCATAATAGGTAGGTATGGTGGCTGTTTTGAGGAAGGTATATGGTGGGTGTATGATATCGGCGAAAAGTGCGCGGTATTAGAGAGGCTAGCAAAGGTGGAAGGGTGAGAGTGCGTATAATCCATGGACTCAACATTAGTCATAAAGAACTCATATACTTATTTCAAAAATCTAGAAGTTATCAAAGTAAAGTATTACGCGCATGCTCCTAGGGGGGTAGATTGGTAGGAAAAGACCATCGCTCGTCCCCGACCGCCACTCATAAGGAAGACAATCAATAAATAAATCATGCTCCGACTTCATCACATGACGGTTCACCATACATGCATGCTACGGGAATCACAAACTTTAACACAAGTATTCTTTAAATTCACAACTACTCAACTAGCATGACTTTGATATTACTACCTCCATATCTCAAAACAATTATCAAGCATCAAACTTTTCTTTGTATTCAACACACTCAAAAGGAAGTTTCACAAATCTTGAATACCAAGCATATTATTATTAAGCAAATTACCATGCTATTAAGACTCTCAAAATAATTTAAGTGAAGCATGAGATATAAATAGTTTCTTTAAAACAAATCCACCACCGTGCTCTAAAATATCTAAGTGAAGCACATATAACATAATTATAACGCTCAAAATATATAAGTGAAGCACATAGAGCAAAACTACATAGCTCAAAAGATATAAGTGAAGCACATAGAGTATTCTATCAAATTTTAGTTCATGTATGGCTCTCTCAAAAGGTGTGTACAGCAAGGATGATTGTGGCATACTAAGACACAAAGACACAAATAATACAAGACGCTCCAAGCAAAACAAATATCATGTTGGTGAATAAAAATATAGCTCCAAGTAAATTACCGATGGAAGTGGATGAAAGAGGGGATGCCTTCCGGGGCATCCCCAAGCTTTGACTTCTCGGTGTCCTTGGATTATCTTGGGGGTTCCATGGTCATCCCCAAGCTTAGGCTATTTTCACTCCTTGTTCCATAATCCATCAAAAGAATTCACCCAAAACTTGAAAACTTCACAACACAAAACTTAAAGTAGAAAACTCGTGAGCTCCGTTACCGAAAGAAAACAAAAGACCACTTCAAGGTACTGTAATTAACTCATTCTTTATTTATATTGGTGTTAAACCTACTGTATTCCAACTTCCCCATGGATTATAAACTATTTTACTAGCCATAGATTCATCAAAATAAGCAAACAACACACGAAAAACAGAATCTGTCAAAAACATAACAGTCTGTAGTAATCTGTAGCTAGCGCAAGATATGAAACCCCAAAAATTCTAAAATAAATTGCAGGACGTGAGGAATTTATCTATTAATCATGTGCAAAAAGAATTAACTAAATAGCACTCTTCAAATAAAAATTACAGCAGTTCTCGTGAGAGCTAAAGTTTCTGTTTTTTACAGCAAGTACAACAAGACTTTCCCCAAGTCTTCCCAACGGTTCTACTTGGCAAAAACACTAATTAAACACAAAAAACACAACCAAAACAGAGGCTAGATAATTTATTTATTACTAAACAGGAGCAAAAAGCAAGGAATAAAAATAAAATTGGGTTGCCTTCCAACAAGCGCTATCGTTTAACGCCCCTAGCTAGGCATGAAAGCGAGGATAGATCTAGGTATTGCCATAATAGTAAGATAGATTATTAAAACTCATTTCATATTCTCTACGTTCGGCAGCAAGTTTTATTTGAGGCAAGCAAAAGTAATCAAAGGGACTAAATTTAACGGGACAAAAGTCCCCAAGATCAACCTTGCAGGTATAGGTTCCTCCTTTGGTCCTTCATAATGCACAACCAATTCATCATTATAAGCATTCTTTTGGCAGAACTTTGTAAGCCTATATTCTAGAGAATATCCTAGTTCATTATTTCGAATAGCCAAATCATCATTAAGTTCAGAAATTCTATCAATTAAAACATTCGTAGCAACCCTTTTTCTAAGATTTTCATTGAAACCAACATAGTCTAGAGATTGAAAACACATTATTTCTTCTTCATCAAAGAGGATAGCCTCTATGGGAGGACGGCAAGCGTCCACCCTATAATGCGCAAATATTTCTTTGGCTTCTTTTATTATGAATCTAAACTCATGAGCCAAAAAGATAGTAGCGGCACGCTTAAAAGAAGAATGCTCAATATTAGAAAATTCCAGAAAAATCCTTTATATGGAAGGATGCATGTGCATTAATTGTCTTTCAAGTTCAACTACAAGCATGGCAATAGGGTCCGCGAGACTACTAGTTCTTTGAAGGATAGAACTACCCATAGAAGGTAAAGCACCGGCACAAGTAAAGAAATTTTGAATAACTCCTTTTCCAATAATATTACCACTACCAACATGGAATTTTTTTGTATGAAAGATGGTAGGTTCTTTAGCAGGAGCATCCGAATTTTTCATGATATTATTATTGTCCATATCGACAATAATTTCCCCGATTTTAGACATAGAGGCAGAAGGTAAAGGACTTGACATAACGACAAGCAAACAAACTAAAACACAAGCAAACAAAGAGCAAATGGGCAAAAGAGGCAAATAGAGAGGGAGGATAGAGAGAGAGAGGGCGAATAAAACGGCAAGGGTGAAGTGGGGGAGAGGAAAACGAGAGGCAAATGGAAAATAATGTAATGCGAGAGATAGGGATTGTGATGGGTACTTGGTATGTTGACTTTTTGCGTAGACTCCCCGGCAACGGCGCCAGAAATCCTTCTTGCTACGTCTTGAGCTTGCGTTGGTTTTCCCCGAAGAGGAAGGGATGATGCAGCAGAGTAGCGTAAGTATTTCCCTCAGTTTTGAGAACCAAGGTATCAATCCAGTAGGAGGCCACGCTCAAGTCCCTCATACCTGCACAAAACGATAGCTACTCATAACCAACGAGATTAGGGGTTGTCAATCCCTTCAGGGTCACTTACGAGAGTGTGATCTGATAGATATAATATTTTTGGTATTTTTGGTATAAAGATGCAAAGTGTAAAGTAAAAGCAGAGTAAAAAGCAAAGCAAGATTAAAGTGATGGAGATTAATATGATGAGAATAGACCCGGGGGCCATAGGTTTCACTAGTGGCTTCTCTCAAGAGCATAAGTATTCTATGGTGGGTGAACAAATTACTGTTGAGCAATTGATAGAATTGAGCTTAGTTATGAGAATATCTAGGCATGATCATGTATATAGGCATCACGTCTGTGACAAGTAGACTTAAATGATTATGCATCTACTACTATTACTCCACTCATCGACCGCTATCCAGCATGCATCTAGAGTATTAAGTTAAAAACAGAGTAACGCCTTAAGCAAGATAACATGATGTAGAGATATAAATTCATGCAATATGAAATAAACCCCATCTTGTTATCCTCGATGGCAACGATGCAATACATGCCTTGCTGCCCTTCTGTCACTGGGAAAGAACACCCCAAAATCGAACCCAAAGCTAAGCACTTATCCCATGGCAAGAACTACCAATCTAGTTGGCCAAACCAAACGGATAATTCGAAGAGACTTGCAAAGATAACCAATCATACATAAAAGAATTCAGAGAAGATTCAAATATTATTCATAGATAGACTTGATCATAAACCCACAATTCATCGGTCTCAACAAACACACCGCAAAAATAAGATTACGTCGAATAGATCTCCACAAGAGAGGGGGAGAACTTTGTATTGAGATTCAAAGAGAGAGAAGAAGCCATCTAGCTACTAACTATGGACCCGAAGGTCTGAGGTAAACTACTCACACTTCATCAGAGAGGCTATGATGATGTAGAAGCCCTCCGTGATGACGGCCCTCTCCGGCGGAGCTCCGGAACAGGCCCCAAGATGGGATCTCGTGGATACAGAAACTTGCGGCGGTGGAATTAGGTTTTTGGCTCCCCTTCTGATCGTTTGGGTGTACGTATGTATATATAGGAGGAAGAAGTACGTCGGTGGAGCACCGAGGGGCCCATGAGGCAGGGGGCGCGCCCTAGGGGGGGCGCACCCCAACCCTCGTGACCTCCTCTTTGACTCCTTGGAGTAGGGTCCAAGTCTCCTAGATCACGTTCAGTGAGAAAATCACGTTCCCGAAGGTTTTATTCCGTTTGGACTCCGTTTGATATTCTATTTCTCCGAAACACTGAAATTGGCAAAAAACATCAATTTTGGGCTGGGCCTCCGGTTAATAGGTTAGTCCCAAAAATAATATAAAAGTGGAAAACAAAGCCCAATATAGTCCAAAATAGTAGATAATATAGCATGGAGCAATCAAAAATTATAGATACGTTGGAGACGTATGAAGGAGATCTACATATCTGTATCGCCAAGCTTGCCTTCCACGCCAAGGAAAGTCCCATACGGACACGGGACGAAGTCTTCAATCTTGTATCTTCATAGTCCAACAGTTCGGCCAAAGGATATAGTCTGGCTGTCCGGAGACCCCCTAGTCCAGGACTCCCTTAGTGAGCTTCTTCACGATGGTGAACTTGTTGATGGTGGCAACGATCAGCTTGTCCAATTGAGAGTCGTAGCTGGCATCAATGATGACCATGAACCAGTCGGTTGCCAACACTGTATGGAGACGATCCTCTATGCCATGCCGCAGGCCGGCGTCATGGACCATCTGGCACAGCCGCTAGCCGCTCGCGCGCATCACCGCCATGGGTCTGGAGTGAGCACTTTTGCACTTAGTGGAGGTGCTTACGTGCGTACGATGTGGTAGATGCATTAGAATGGCGGGGCACCTTTATATGAGTGCCAACTGCATTGCATTCGCATCGTGCTGCCTCTTTTCCATGTCCTCCTGCCATTACTTCCCTCGTGCATTCATCAGCATGCTTCATTGGCCGTTCAACATTTCGAGAACCGCTACCCTCTCCCTCGTCTGCATTAAAGCCGTATCAGGAACTGTCCATCAAACGCCTCCTCGCCACCCGCTAGCATGCTTCGTCTGCATTAATGTAGCTATAAGATCGAATAGTGCCGCGCCACCCATTGCATGCCGGGCTGAACACGCCTCCTCGCCTCCATCAAACGCCTCCATTAAACCCGCATACAAACCGAGAAAGCTACTCCGGCCACACGTCCATTAATGAGAGGAGCAGAATTAAACGCAACGCCAGCCGAGCTCCTCCCATCCGCCCTTAGTTTGAACGAGGCCAGACGCCGGCCAAGCTCCTACCATCCGCCCTCTATTTAAACGAGGCTAGACAGCGGGCAAGAATCAGACCCCTCCGCCGCTCCCCATTTCCTCTTTCACCATTTTCTCCACTCTTCTGATGGCTTCCAAAGAGCCGTTATCCGGCATACTACCCGGCTGTGTGGCCCGCCGAGCCCTGTAGATACGAGCGTGGCCACTCGGTGCTTCACCTACCTCGTTTGGCCTGGTGGAGCAAGTTGCCGCCCCAAGCCGGGGCATGGTTCAGCAACTCGCCACTCCAGTTCAGCTCGATGATATGTGGCGAGTTGCTCCACGCCAGCACGTTGGTGAGCACGGCAGCACGGGCGTCGTCGCTGCCGCATCGTACCGCGCCACCGGTACTATCTGCGGTCGCGCCTCCCGTGTCTACGGGCGTGCCTCCCATGCCTGCGGTAGTAACAAGCAGGCGGAGATAGAAGTCGGGTGCGCAGAGAGCAACGAGTCAGTGGCCAGCTTCTCTGGGTCTGCCGCCATGAAAGTGCAACTATCCCTGGGTGGTTTTTGAAATACCTAACAACATATAACTCATTGAGCTAATGCTACTTAAAGATAAACATTTCAGGAAAGCTCAGTGATTGGCATGGCATGGATGAGAAAAGTGGATCCCTCAAAATACTAAGGACAAAGAATTGGCTCAAGCTCAAAGCTCAGGACTCTACATATTTTCATTTTAAGTGATCCAAGATCACATTGAGTCCATAGGAAAAGCCAATACTATTAAGAGGGGATGAGGTGTTGCCTAATGGCTTTCTTGCTCAAATTGCTTAGTCATATGCTCCAAAACCCACAACTACTTTCTTACATCCACATATGTTCCAAACCAAAAGTCAAACTCAGCCCCACCAATATTTTCTATCCGGCGCCACCGAGTTCTGTTGACATAGCCACTGCCCGAAACCCTAGTCTTTTTGGTCTCACGATAGGGATCTCAGTCTCACCGGGATGGGATTATAATCTCTCTGTTTCCCTTCGTAATGTTTCGGTCAAAACGAGATGAGCGGTCGGTCCCACCGAGATTGCAATGCAAACTCTCTGTTTCCCTTGCATAACGTTTCGGTCCATCCGAGATGAGCACCACTAGGAAAAGGCTTACTAATGGCGCACCAGTTTTGCCTACTAATGGCGCATCACTTCTGCGCCATTAGTATCATGCCACTAGTATTTATTACTAATGGCGCACCACTGGTGCGCCATTAGTATCTGGTATACTAATGGCGCACCACCTAGTGCGCCATTAGTATATAACACCATGCGCCATTAGTATGCCTCCCAGGGGCCATATTTAACCATGTGCTTTGGCACACTAATGGCGCACTGCGGATGGATGCGCCATTAGTATACTTGGCATACTAATGGCACACTGTTTAGTGATGCGCCATTAGTATACTTTGGCATACTAATGGCGCACTCTGTATTGATGCGCCATTAGTATGAATATTAGGTTTTATTTTTTTTACTTTTCTGATTTTGGCACAGGTTACAATATATATTATTTGATAGAATATAAACAGTAGCACACAGCAACAGCAGATTCATCGAATACAATAGAAGATTAGTCTCCGAATACAATTCATCATATTAGTCTCCGAATTCAAAAGACCGAACAAAGATAAAACATTACAAGTCTCGAGACCGTGAGTATCGAGTTTGTCTTCACATTACAAGTCGATATCGATCATCTAAACTACCATCACATCGAAGAGAGCTGCGGTCATCACGATGAGCATCATCGTGATGAAACTGGTCTTCATCCGGTTCCTCCAACGCTCCCTCCTCTCTCCCGCTAGATAGCGGGCGTATCTAGATTCCGCCTCCGCCCTAGTGGTGTACCCTTTGTAACAGTTACCGCTGAAATGGTGAACCTGTCTCTGACACTCCTCCCAGTCGTCGTAGACTCTGGGAACCTTACCCTTGTACACGACATACGACGGCATCTCTATGCACAAGCCAAACAATAGACAATACATACATAAGCAATATATAAGTATGCAACAAAAGGATCAGAAGAGAAAAGCAAGACATTAATAGCACGATTCATGGTCCTACTAATAAATAGCATCGATTACATCTAAGTTGAATGACTGTCCAAACCAACGAGACATACAATTCATTAAAGTTTAATTACAACATGAGCCAATCAATGTTTCAGAACTACACATCACTACTTTTGACTCGACTCATGGACAGGAGCGTGGATGAAGCTGCCGTCTGTCGTGATGGTCATGAAATCGCGGGCGTTGCCAGCCTGCATTTGTACCATTCCGTCTATCTCAATGTTGGACGGTTGATATCTGAGGAAGAACTGCCCCGAGGTATGAAGGACATCTTGATGGATGATGTCCGAAACTCCGACTGGATGCGAAAGAATTCTTGTCTGATGTCTGCGTCCTGGATTGCCGACAAGCTCGAGGCCCAATCTTTGAGATTATTTGGTAGTAGAAGGTGATGATGGTCCCTTACGATCACCCGCATGTGATGGAGGGCGTAGTAGGCATCCTTCTGACCGCCAGGCAGCTGCTTGACGCAGCAGAACGTCGTATTGTGGGCGAACACGTGCTTGTCATACTTACGAACTGCCCTAGTGAAGGTGCCTCCAGATTTGGCGTAGCCGGGGAGAACATCATCAAGAACTTTCTTGATATTTGTGGTCTATCTTGGAGTTACGATTCGGGTCGAAATACGTGGCCATGGAATATTTCGGGCTTAAGAGGATGAGTGTGCAATGTGTGTCACTGCACAGAACACGGAATGTTAGAAAAAAAAGAACGATCAAAATCTAAGAAATCATATGTTTCGGGGCGGTTAAGGGATGACTTACTCGGGAAAGTAAGCCACAAGGAAGTTATGCTTATCTGGGTTTGCCAGAATGACGTCTTCGAGGTGTGAACTCACGACTTGGCGGTCCCCAGTGCTGCTCAAGAGCTTGGCACGCATGTAGAAGGGGTCGACGATCACGATGTCCGGGGTCTTGTCTCTAATGATCCGCATCTCCATACTCAGCAAAAACAGCCGAACGAAGGTGTAGTGCAGCGGATGAAGGTTGAACATAGCAAAGATGTCATCAAACCGCAGGACGATCGTACCCCCGATGGCGCCATCCACAAAGCCCTTGCCCTCTGGCACCTTGGCCACGAAAACCGGGTATGCCGCATCATTCTCTCTGAGACGCTGCTTCTCCAAAGAAAGAACACTGTCGTGCAGACGCCGCATAGCACCGGTTGCAGCATTGAGCATATTTGTCGGTAGCATCGCCCTACCCGCCACATGCACCCTCCTCGAGATATCCTTAGGTGAAGGTGGCCCGTCCTGAGCACGGATCGTACTCGGTGCCGGCTAGCTCGCACCGGCGCCCTTTTCAGTCTGCCGTTTCTGGCCCTTCTTCTTGATCTGCTATAATGGGACCGAGTTCTTCTCACAGACCGCCTTCTTGAGCATGTTGGGGCTGACAATATTTGGCACCTACGCTATCTGAGGCTTGGTGAAGGCGGCAGCTGGAGGCGTCTCCTGGGAACTGAACGCCAGACGACGCCTGTTGCAATTGGGTTTCTCTGCCGTACCAGCTAGATCGCAGTCGTCTTGTTTGGGTTCTTGAGAAGGAGGCCCGCAGAAATCGTCACCGTACCCATGTTCGGCAAAGTACTTATCAACGTTGGTAAATATACCATCGTCGTCGTCATCGTCGTCCGGATCTTGTGCCATATGCATGTCCGGATCCTGTGCCATAGGGATGTCCAGCATGTCCGGTAGCGTTGCGGCGTTCTTGCCATGGCTTGGCGCCGGCACGACTGGCGGTCTTGTCTGTGGGGTGGTGTCCCCCGCCCCCAAACGAATCTGGCTCTTCGGGCAAAGCAGGGGCCAGCTAACGAAGGCGCTGAGGGTCATCTCATCTTCTTCGTCGGCCCCAGCGGGTCAAATCGGAGGTAACAGCTCGTCGCAGCCTGGCAGCACCTGAACCACTTCAACCCTATACATTGTGGGTGGCATCGGATTACCGTGGGACACGGGGTTTCCCGGTTGAACGATTCTGCCCTTGGCGACATCGACCAACTCACCGCCCACGAAGTGTAGGAGAGTGCAAGGAACGTCGGCGGCGCCCTACGAAAACATGTAGGGCGTCAAGGATGCCCAGTCAAAGGCAAGGAGATGAAGTCCTCGGCCTAGAGTCTTAGTTACCGTGATGCCGTCGAGCTCGGCTAATGTCGAGGCACCGCCAATGGCGGGCGTGCAACTGACGGAGGGGCCGCTTGTTGGCGAGGTGCCGGCCGGCGTACACCCGGGTGCATTAAGCTCCAATGCCGGCGTCGGAGACACCAACACCGCCGCCGCCGGAGACACCAATGGTGCCACCACCGTAGACACCAATACCGCCGCCGCCGGAGACACCAATACCGCCGCCGCTGGAGACACCAATGGCGCCGCATGTGTGTTGTGTGAGTTGCTGGCCGTGAAGCTGGGAATCGGGGGTGGCCCCTGTGGGCCACCCGCAATCCACGTCGTTATCCCATGAATCAAGGTAGGCATAATGCCGGTGAGCGTCAATCCTAGTTTTTGTTGCACTTGCTCTTGGACCATCTCTGGAATTCGTGCCACTTGCGCCTTGAGTGCTTCAACCTCGCATGACTGGCTTTCCGAGCTGGTCTTTTTCTCCTTTCGCCCACCAGCGGCATAGTATGACGACCATTTTCTGGACAAGCCTTTGCCGGCCACATGACCAGCTGACGTCGGCTTATTGAGCTTGTCCCTTTTTTTCATTACGTTCAACGCCCTATTCAAAGGGGAGTCGAAAGGGGAGCTCTGAGACGACCCCGTGCTACTGCTTTCTTTGTCCTGCGGAAGGAACGTGAACCATTTAGAAATATTGGGGATTAATTAGAATGCAACCACATGGAGCTAATTACGCGGGGGTGTATTCCTTACCAGAACAAGCTCAAGCTCCTCAGTCTTCAGATCCGTGGTAAGCTCCTTTGTTTCCGGGTCCTCCTTGTACCGGGCCCTAAGAAAGTTCCTGGTCTGCTTGTCACTGTATTTCTCGAAGCGGGGCGGTAGGCCTTGCTCGACACGCTCCGTGTCCTCCTTGTCCCATACAGGCTCCGCCACTCTGTAACTGTCGGGACCGAGTTGGTGGACCCCTATGTTCAACTGCCGCATTTCTTTCCCCCACTGACTTGATTCGGAGGTTGTGGGGCTCTTGCACTTGATCTTGAACTACTTGCAGTCATCTTCGCTAATCAAAGGATATTTCGCCTTGATCTTCTCATAACTATCACCTGTGTCAATCATTTCCTTCACCGTGCTTTTCCAAGTAGACAGGGTCGTGCTCATCGTCGTGAGGGAGGCACCGTTCACTTTATTACCCGAGAGGCGTGTGTTTGCGAACTCAGCGGGGAACTTGTATCGTTCGTGCAGCTTTGTGAAGAGGAGGCTGCGCAAATTCCCTCGGTCCTTATGTCTTAGGTTCTCGGTGCTGATCGAGGCGGTGCTCCAGAGAATGCACCCGAGCTGAATCGAGTACCCCTTGACTACGTGTTTGGGTGCCGTCGGATGCCCGTCGGAGTTAACTTCAGTAAATTCCTCCCCGACGGTGCCGAGCACGTTCGGGCACCGGTCCTTCCGTTGCCTCTTCGGTTGGCTGCCATCTGTGTGTGCGCCGCCATCATCAGTGGTGGCATCCGTGGCGCCATCATCAGTGGTGTCATCCCCGACGCCACTAGGGGTTGTGTAGTCAGGATCGGTGTCTTCCGCGGCGTCCTCATAGCGGTGAGGTTCTTCCTCCAACTCCTGGGATAGCTCCCAGAATTGCTTGCCGCCCGAACCACTGGCCTCATCATTGTGGGCCATGTTTCGCTCTAAATAGGAAAAAAGTTTGGTCAAAAAGTTGGTTATTGTCAAGGAACAAGATCATGGTCTCATCATTTAGGGTTTGTCGACACCGAGGCATCCTAAAAGCTAAGCTTTTATCATTTAGGGTTTGTCGATGCCGAGGCACCCTAAAAGCCTAAGCGTACATCATTTAGGTTCTCATCGACACCGAGGCACCCTATAGAAGCCAAGTTAAGTTTTCATAATTTAGGGTTTATCGATGCCGAGGCACCCTAGGTTGGGCCTAATCACTTGGCACTAATCACTTGGCTCTATTCCCACCTATGTTGGGTTTATCATCTAGGGTTTATCTATGCTAAGGAGAATTCTAAGTTTGGCCTAATCACTTGGCTCTATTGCCACCTATGGTTTAATGCAGCAAGAATGGTGGGGCAGTTGATCCTACTTAACTAAGTACTAAGATACCCCGGCCCATGCAATGGTCGCAAGTACCCCATATGTCCTATTTTTAGCAAAGTCATGCTAAAACACACGGAAAATTTCAGCATGACCTTTCCTGAAAATAGGACATATGGAGTACCCGAATTTGCCGAACGGAAGTTAATCGACATTCCGGCAAACTCAAGGGCCTCTCGGGGTACCTGCAAATTCATTACGACACAATGGTCGGAGACAAAACCCAGCAAACTAGCAAAGTTACTAACGTGTTTACAGAAATTGTTTTCTGTAAAAGATATTCATCATCTTTGCAAGTCTTTCTCAATGTGATCACAAGTAATTCAGAGGCATCAGAAGTAATTCAGAAATTGTGAAACAAGCCTTTTAATGTACGAACTTGAAAGAACTACTAAGGATTTTGCGACAGTTCAGAAAAGTAATGATCAATTCTCTCTATTTCTGTTTCTAGTTCACATAGTTTGATAACTTGGATGCACAAAGGCTATTGGTGCAGTATCATAAGGTTCCATATCATGTAGAAGAAAAAAAGATAGGTGACAATAGCAAGCACACATCTGAGCAGACATTAGCAATATATGACAGAAATGTACATGCTGATTAACAAGCTTGGGCTTAGCAGTAATATTCTGAGAAAATATTTTCTTGAAGCCTGAACAACTGGCTTTCCTTTTTAAAAACAGAACCAAAATCATGACACAATCAATTGACTACATATATGCAACATGCGTAATGCAAGTACCAACTAGTACTTCTATTCAACTCCTTCTACTTATATCTATTACAGACAATAGTCCAGACAACTCCCAACTCCTAACTGAAGATTAGCAGCATTTGCAGAATACAATAGTTTCAGTAAACTCCTAACTGAATATTAGCAGTAGTTACAGAATACAACAGTTTCAGTAAACTCCTAACTGAAGATTAGCACAATAGCACTATCAATGCAGGAAATAATATCGACCAGTACATATCCTGTAAAATTCATTTTCTGCTGAACAAGTATGTGTGTGTTCAACTATAAATTCATTGGCAGGAACAAGTTACTCCATGACATCAAGTTTAAAATTTACTGATAGCAAGCACGTGGAGTAGCAAGTTCAAAATTACAGAATGTATTACCGCAAGCAAATGTACTCCAAATGGCACCATCAGTTAATCATGTACTCCAAATATTCAGGACAGAGCATTCATTCAGATTCGGCAAGCTAGTACTCCAAACTGTATGTAAAATGTGCTCCTACTAAAAAAACAGGACATTGTGGCTGTCAAATATGCAGTTCTCCTTATCAACCTACCTACCAGTAACAAAACCAAAAAAACTCATGCAGCACCTACATGAGTAGCAGGAGTATTTCTGAATTGTGATGCTAGGTTATTAATTTCTTATAGAGTGCACCATTTAAAGGCATTGATGTGTTTATTTCTCTGCAATACACCCTTTGTACTAAAAGTATCATGACATGTTTTTGCAAGCAAGGAGCAGGGCAGGGCAGGGCACCCATTGTACACAAGCAAGCAAGGATCAGAGCAGAACCTGAGAGGTCGACAAGTAGTTTGGCGCAGGGTGCGGACCGACCGGCGAGCGGGCGGGGCAGGAGGCAGCGGGTGATGCGAAGAAGGCGAAGGAGAGGCAGCGGGTGACGCCAGAGACCAGCAGCTGCGCGAGGAGGAGCACGAAGAAGGCGCAGACGCCATAGACGGTGGAGGCATTGGTGTCGTAGAGGCGCCGGAGACCTTGCCCTATGAGACAGAGAAGGGGCCGTCAGCCCCG
>NC_041386.1:272389694-272390962 GCF_002162155.2 Triticum dicoccoides | reverse complement strand
CGGCGGTGGTGGAGCGGGGAAGGGTGTGGGGGTGCTCGTCAGGGGCGGTGGAGCGGGGAGGGTGCCGTGGGTCGTCGGCGGCGCTGGAGCTAGCGGGGGACGGTGCGGGTGGGATCGAGATCGAGATGGAGGGGGATAGCGATCGAGATAAAGGGGCATCGAGATCAAGATGGAGGGGGAATCGAGATCGAGATGGAGGGGGATTGAGATCGAGTGTCCTCATGAATATTCAATATTTTATCATATTGAATATGAAAAAATATCATCAAATTTGAAAAAATATTCATGAATTCAAAAAGTGCCCATGAAATTTAAAAATATTCATGATATCAAAAAGTGCCCATGAAATACAACCGAGAAATGAATACTACGATTTAAATACAGTCGATCTTAGCTAGCTATCTATTCATAATATTCTTGCCCTTCTTTTTCGCAAATGGAGTTCTTCTTTGGAATAGACATCCTTTAGGTAGGGTGGTCCTGCTTCTTCTTGTGGTGTATGCTGCTACTTCATCGTCGTCGTCATGTTCGACCTTCGAGTCGCCGTACTTGTCGAAGTCTTGCTCATTGGCTACTCCATCCATTCCGATGATGTTCCTTTTGCCTCTCCTCACGACAACATGACTGGGCTTTGACGGGTCGGTAATGGAGAAACATTGGTCCACTTGGGAAGCCAGTACCCATGGCTCATTTTTCGCGGTGACGTTTGCGCCCGCGGTCTTGGATTTGGCTTCGAGTATAACCATGGTGGTGAAATGTCACATCTCTAGTCTGGTATGACTTGGACTAGCTGGTCATTTGTGCATCATGTTTAAATTTCATTTAAATTTGAAATGAGGATTGGTGGAACCCTCAGAATCATTTTTGAAAATGACCTAAATAAAAATTTCTCCAAAAGGGTCCAAGAAAATGCTCATGATGCCCTCTAAAATTATTGGACAGAGATAAAAATCAAAACAATATTTTTAGGAGCTCATGGATATTTATTTTGGCCATTTGGATTAATTCGATAAATATTTGCATTGGAAATATATTTCTATATATATGAAATATGGTCCAAAAATTATGCCAATTATAAAAGAGCCCTGGAATAATATATCTAGCTCCTGCAAAAATTGGCATAATAAAATTAAATGATTTAATATATTTATTAAATCAAAACAAATGTCAGAAAAAATAGAAAAACAGAAATAATAGAAGGAGGGGCTTATCTGGGCCTCCCCTCCCCTGTGCGGCCCAGCTGGCCGGCCCAGCCGACTGGCTAGCGC
>NC_041386.1:272388342-272388856 GCF_002162155.2 Triticum dicoccoides | reverse complement strand
GAGGGAGGCCGGACGCGAGGGAGGCCGGGGTGGAGTCCGGCGGGGGTCGGGGCAGCGGGGGTGGGCTCACGGGGGCGCGAGGGCGGCGGGGGTGGAGTCCGGCGGTGGTCGGGGCGGCGGCGGCGTGGGTCGGGGCAGCGGGGGGAAGTGGATCTAGCGCGGGAAAGGGACGAAGGGGATCTGGCGAGAGGGAGGGAGTTAGCTAGGGGGGAATCTTACTAATGGCGCACCCGCGGTCGGTGCGCCATTAGTAATCTTCTTTTTACATAGCAATGGCACACTAGGCAAAGGTGCGCCATTAGTAATCTTTTTTTATATATAGCAATGGTGCACTAGCCAGAGGTGCGCCATAAGTAATTTATTTTTATTTTTTGTTGCATGTAATAATTATTTAGAAAATGAATATGAATATGAAACAGTAATAATTGTTGTTTAACAACAATTGTAGTCTACACTTTTTTATTATTATTTTTTAATAAATGAAGAGGGGAGAGGAGGCGGAGCTCACCGGGGA
>NC_041386.1:272298703-272387407 GCF_002162155.2 Triticum dicoccoides | reverse complement strand
CTGACGTCGTGCTGACGTCATGCTGGCGCAGTATATAAATTCTGGATTTAATTAAATCAGGAAAATTCCAGAAATTGATTTAAACTTCAAAAATTCATATCAATTCAACCGTAGCTCAGATTAAAATAATTTAAATATGAAAAATTATCAGAAAAATGCCATCTTTCCATCTGTACTAGTTTCATGCATGAAAAACAAACTTATACATGCTGAATATGGGAAAACACATTATGGCATATATAAGAGACTTAATTTAGAAATGCATTTGAACCTTTGGTTCAAATGGACTTCAAACCAAATGTTTACTAGTTGCATTAGCTCAACAGCATCACATCTACATGCCATGTTCATGCATCATATTGTTGCATATGTTTGTGCATTGATTGCCGACACTGTTCCTTCTCGATAGGTCCTGCTCCGGAGTCCGTTCCAGAGTACCTGTCTGTGAAGCAGTGCCTCCCTTGTTGATTTACCAGGCAAGCAAACCCCCTTGTTCATCTCGATAAAACCCTACTCTCTCACTCCTGCTCTCAGTTATTGCATTAGGACAACAACGATTCATCTACTACTTTGTGCTGCGGTAGTTGACCCCTTCCTCTGCATGACCTGTCATTGCCACAGTAAATAGCTGAAACCCACTAGCATGTGTAGGACTTGATTGCAGCCACTGATGTGTTCCTACCATGCTATGCCTGCTATTGCTTAGAGTTGTGTCAGGTCTGATTCATTGGGAATGAATTGGAGTGTCACGATATGTTCTGATGCCGAGAGTGAAGTGTGTGAACACGTTTTGGTAAAGGTAGCGGTGAGAGGCCATGTAGGAGTACATGGTGGGTTGTCTCACTGGAACCGTCCTTAAGCCCTGAGTTCTGTGTATGTTGTCCAATGACTCGATACTACCACACATTGGGCTCCGGGCGCTCCAAGCCCTCTCGACTTATTAACCAACTTGATCTCTGTCCAGGAGTCGCAACTAGTTTCTGGTGTTTGTAGGTAGTGCTATTTTTCTACCAAGTGGCACCCGGCAGGGTGGGCTTGGGACAGACTAGGCACACGTGGCCCGGTGTACCGAGTGGCACCCGGTTGGTGGGCTCGGGAACCCTGTACACATCGTTTGGGGCCGTAAGCGACACCCCGGCCGGATCTCCTTGCGGATGGAACCCGAATAGGCGATAAACCTGGACTAGAGTCTTGTGTGGTTAGTCAGGTCGTGGCCGACACCCTCGCCAGGCTTCCGCTTGAAGGTTGCCGAGATACATGACGTGTACATGGCGGTAAGTGGCGAGAGCGTGTGTGAAGAAGTACACCCCTGCAGGGTTAACATGATCTATTCGAATAGCCGGGTCCGCGGTTATGGACTTCTTGGATGCTTACATGGTACATAGACAACTTAAAGTGGATACTATAAAATGCTCAAGACATGTGTGAGTGCTATGGACGGCCTTCTCGTAGGGAGACAGGGACGAATCCATAGTAGTGTATTGTGTGGTGATTAGTGGACTCGTGTTCGTTGTTTCACCTCCAGAGTTTCTGGTAGTCGTAGAATAGGATAGCCACAGAGTCAAAGCTGGCTTGCTGCAACTAAACCCCACATTACCCTCTTGATACAAATGCATGTACGATAGGATCTGATGTAAGTCTTGCTGAGTACCTTTGTACTCATGTTGCTTTATTTATGTTTTGCAGCTGAGACTTCGGTCTTCCTAGTGTTCCCATGGACTTCGACTAGTAGCTAGTACCTCAGCTACGATCTGATCGGATGTTGTAGATAGTCAGGCTCTTCAGCCTTTTTCATTTGTAGATGTCTGTACCCAGACATGTAATGCTTCCGCTTGTTGCTTGTATGCTCTGTATGATGGGTCTTGTGACCCCTGTTTGCATTATATGCTATGACGGCTCTTCTGAGCCTTTATCTATATGAGTTGATGAGTTATGCTGTGATGCCATGTTGTACAGCACATACTTGCATGTTATGCGTACGTGTGATGTGTATTGCTATGTGTGGGATCTGACTATCTAGTTGTTTATTCTTAGTAGCCTCTCTTACCGGGAAATGTCTCCTAGTGCTTCCACTGAGCCCTGGTAGCTTGCTACTGCTCCGGAACACTTAGGCAGGCCGGCATGTGTCCTTCTCGATCCTATGTCTGTCCCTTCGGGGAAATGTCACGCGATGAATACCGGAGTCCTGCTAGCCCGCTACAGCCCGGTTCACCGGAGTCCTGTTAGCCCAGTGCTACAGCCTGGATTCACTCGCTGATGACCGACACGTTCGATGCTGGGTCATGGATGCCTGTCCCTGTAAGTTAGTGCCACTTTGGGTTTACGACTAGCCATGTCAGCCCGGGCTCTTTATCATATGGATGCTAGCGACACCATCATATACGTGTGCCAAAATGCGCAAACGGTCCCGGGCAAAGGTAAGGCGACACCGTGGGGATACCGTGCGTGAGGCCGCAAAGCGATATGAGGTGTTACATGCTAGATCGATGTGGCATCGAGTCGGGGTCCTGACAGCTTTGGTATCAGAGCCTGACTGCCTGTAGGATTACCAAGCCATACTGGTCGAAGTTGAGTCTAGATATTCTTTAGTTATGTAAGGGAATTGATTGTGGGTTGGAACGTAAGGCTTTTTTACTTCTTATACCTCATGACCTTCTGATCTGAGTCCTCCTATCTTCCTCCGGGGTTAAGGAACTAGGCTTTCTCTTCCGTCTATCAGGATCACCTGTTACTACTCCGTAGTTCCATAGGACTGGTTGATCAGAGTCATACCCCAGTTTCGAGTATTTCCGGTGTAGTCTGGTTAGTACTATCTCAGAACCTTGAGTGATGATGATAAGTATGTTACTACCCCATTTTTAGTAGGATGTCTCATTCTGAGCATTTTACTGCCGTTATGCTTCCGGATTTTCCCTAGGAGTTCGAGTGATACTAATTCCTTGTCCTACATTCTACAGTCCTTAGTTGTTGCTGATTCCGTCCTTGATTCGTTTCTCAGGATGTCATCAGCCAAGCGAAGTTCCGTTGCTCGTAACCAGAATCACGGAGATGGTAGGGATGAGGATCCTCCCGACCAGCCTTCGTTGACAGAGTTCATGCTAGAGATGGAAAGGAACAAGCGTGAGTCCAACCACTTGTTGGCACGTATCGAGGAGAACACCGCACATCAGTCCAACAAGTCTGTGACCATTCATGACTTCATTCGCTTGCACCCACCTACCTTTCATCATTCCATCGAGCCACTCGATGCAGATGATTGGCTCCGTAGCATCACTCATAAGCTGCGTTCCGCGAACGTAGCTGAAGATGACAAGGTCACTTATGCCACATATCACCTGGAAGGTCCTGCTAGTCTTTGGTGGCAGAACTACGAGGCTATGCTTCCAGCTGGCCAGATTCCTACCTGGAAGGATTTCACTGAGGCTTTTCGCGAGCATCACATTCCCCAGGCCCTCATTGATCGCAAGAGAGAAGAGTTCTGTAGTTTCACCCAGAGTAAGATGGCTGTTGATGCTTATAGCAGAGAGTTCGAGAACCTTGCTCGCTATGCCACAGAAGAAGTGTCCACGGACGCCAAGAAGCAGGCTAGGTTCCGGAAGGGTCTCAACCCCAAGTTGCGTCGTGATCTCCACCTGCATCATTGTGATACATTCCAAGCCCTTGTGAACAAGGCCATCAATGCAGAGACAGCTCAACTCACTTACGAGGAGTCTCGTAAGCACACCCGTGATTTGGGATCCTCCTCTGGCTCTAGTTCCCTGAAACGCCGGATTTGGGTTCCAAACTCCGCTCTTCCTTCCGGTTATACACCGAGGTCATCTCATGTGGTGCCTCCTCCAGCTCAGTCGTATGTTCCACCCAGGCCTACTGGTAGACCGCTTGTTAGTGCGGGTCCCCGTCCAACCTCAGGGACTTGCTTCACATGCGGGAAGCCAGGACACTATGCACGTGACTGCTCTCAGACTAGTTATGCTCCACCCCAGCCCGAGAAGACTGTTGGCTGTATTAAGCCATCACGCAAGATGATCAGTGTCAAGTCATCCCCCACTGAACGTGGACGTGTGCATCACGTCTCAGCTAAAGACGCTCATGATGATCCAGATGTCGTTCTTAGCACACTTCTTGTCAATTGTCACCCAGCATCAGTTCTATTCGATACTGGAGCATCTCACTCCTTCATTTCTGAAGGCTATGCTCGTTTGCACGACATGTCATTTTGTGATATGCCAACTCCGCTTGAAATCCAAACCCCAGGGTCTAGATGGCAGACCACCAGAATCAGCCATGGTAATGAAATCCTTGTTGACAGACTTGTATTCCTTGCATCACTTGTAGCCCTCAAGTCTTCAGATATTAACATCATCTTCGGTATGGACTGGATGACAGCTCATCATGCCAAGATTGATTGTTACACAAGATCTGTTCAGCTTACACACCCATCTGGCAAGATAGTCACCGTCTCCACTAGAGTTGCAAAGCGTCAGCTCTATTCTCTTAATGCCAGCCCTCTTCCAGACCTTGAAGATATCCCGGTAGTCCGTGACTTTCCGGATGTCTTTCCAGAGGAACTGCCAGGTGTTCCACCTGACAGAGAAGTAGAGTTTGTCATAGATCTTATCCCAGGAACAGCTCCAATCTCCCGGAGGCCTTACAAGATGGCACCTTTAGAACTAGCCGAGCTTAAGAAACAACTCGATGAGTCCTTGCAAAAGGGTTTCATCCGTCCTAGTTCTTCTCCTTGGGCTTGCCCCGTCCTCTTTGTCAAGAAGAAAGACGGTACGGACCGGATGGTTGTAGATTATCGTCCCGTTAATTTGGTCACGATAAAGAACAAGTATCCGCTTCCCAGGATCAACGATTTGTATGATCAGCTCGCTGGATCCTCAGTCTTCTCCAAGATGGATTTAAGGTTAGGCTACCATCAAATCAAGATCAGAAACGGGGACATTCCCAAGACAGCTTTTGTCACTCGTTATGGCCAGTACGAGTACACCGTCATGTCCTTTGGCCTAACCAACGCCCCAGCCACATTCTCCCGCTTGATGAACTCGATCTTCATGGAGTACTTAGATAAGTTCGTCGTGGTTTACCTCGATGATATTCTTATTTACTCGAAGAACGAGGAAGAGCATGCCGAACATCTTAGACTTGTGTTAGAAAAACTCAGAGAGCACCGCCTTTATGCCAAGTTCTCCAAGTGTGAATTTTGGTTGCCAGAAGTGACCTATCTAGGCCACGTAATCTCTGGTAAGGGCATTGCTGTCAATCCCGAGAGAGTTCAAGCCGTTCTCGATTGGACTCCACCTGAAACAGTCAAACAAGTTAGAAGCTTCCTTGGCCTAGCCAGCTATTGTCGCCGCTTTGTTGAAAACTTCTCCAAAGTAGCCAAACCCCTCACGGAACTTCTCAAGAAAGATAAAAAGTTCGAGTGGTCCCCACAGTGTGAGTACAGTTTTCAGGAACTGAAAAGGCGCCTGACCTCTGCTCCCATACTTGTGCCACCGGATTTCACTAAAGACTTTATTATCTACTGCGACGCCTCACGACAGGGACTAGGTTGCATTCTTATGCAGGATCGTCATGTGATTGCCTATGCATCTGGACAGTTGCATCCACATGAGGAGAATTATCCTACACATGATCTAGAGCTTGCAGCCGTAGTCTATGCACTCAAGACCTGGCGACATTACCTTCTTGGTAAACGTTGCGAGATCTACACCGATCACCAGAGTCTCAAGTATATCTTCACCCAACCAGACCTAAATCTTAGGCAAAGACGTTGGTTGGAGTTAATCACAGATTATGATCTAGGGATTACCTACACCCCAGGCAAAGCCAATGTCATGGCTGATGCTCTAAGCCGTAAATCCTATTGCAACAATCTCATGTTGCAGCAAGGCCAACCACTTCTCCATGAGGAATTCTGTAAGCTTAACCTTCACATTGCTCCTCGCGGATTCCTTTCTACCCTGGTGGCGAAACCTGATCTTGAAGATCGGATTATCGCTGCTCAAAAGCAAGACACAGGAATTTCTCGGATCAAGAGAAACATTAAGAAGGGAGTTGGTGGATGTTTCTCTATGGATGATCGTGGAGTTGTTTTCTTTGAGAATCGCTTGGTGGTTCCCAAGAATCAACATCTGCGACAACTGATCCTTAAGGAGGCGCATGAATCTCCTCTCACGATTCATCCCGGTAGTACTAAGATGTATCAGGACCTACGCCAGAGGTTCTGGTGGACTAGGATGAAGAGAGAAATCGCTGAGTTCAATGCTAAATGTGACCTTTGTCGTCGCGTTAAGGCAGAGCATCAACGACCTGCTGGCACCCTTCAGCCTTTAGCTATTCCTGAATGGAAATGGGATAAAGTTAGTATGGACTTCATCACCGGTTTTCCCAGGACCAAGAGAGGGAATAACGCTATCTTCGTAGTCGTTGATCGTCTTTCCAAAGTGGCTCACTTCCTTCCTGTTCGAGAAAATATCACTGCTAGTCAGCTCGCTGACCTATATATTTCTCGAATAGTGTCACTTCATGGTGTTCCACTAGAGATCAATTCAGACCGTGGCAGCCTTTTCACTTCTCATTTCTGGGAGAGTTTCCAAACTGCCATGGGAACCCATCTTTCCTTCAGTACCGCTTTCCACCCTCAGTCGAGTGGTCAGGTGGAACGGGTCAATCAAATTCTCGAAGACATGCTCAGAGCTTGCGTTATCTCATTCGGTATGGATTGGGAGAAATGTCTTCCTTTCGCCGAGTTTGCCTATAACAATAGCTACCAATCCAGCCTCAAGCAAGCTCCTTTTGAGGTTCTCTATGGACGACGATGTCGAACACCTTTGAACTGGTCAGAAACCGGTGAAAGACAATTCTTTGGACCGGATATGATCCAGGAGGCAGAAGAGCAAGTTCGCATCATTCGTGAGAATTTGAAAACAGCCCAGTCTCGTCAGAAAAGTCAGTACGATCGTCATCATAAAGATATGACTTATGAAATTGGCGACCAAGCTTACCTTCGGGTTACTCCTTTGAAGGGTACCCATCGTTTCGGTATCAAGGGCAAGTTGGCTCCTCGTTACATTGGTCCTTTTCGTATTCTCGCTAAACGAGGAGAGGTTGCCTACCAGTTGGAACTACCCCCACATCTTTCTCGAGTTCATGATGTCTTTCACGTCTCTCAACTCAGGCGTTGCTTCTCGGATCCTATCCGTGGAGTGGACCACGAAACGCTTGATCTCCAAGATAACCTCACATACCGAGAGTACCCGGTTCGCATTCTTGATCAAGCAGAGCGTGTTACTCGACGTCAGAACATCAAGTTTCTCAAAGTTCAGTGGTCTCATCATTCCGAGAGAGAGGCTACTTGGGAGCGAGAAGATCGTCTTCGACTGGAGTACCCCGCTTTCTTTCCGTCGACCCCTGAATCTCGGGACGAGATTCTGTTAAGTGGGGGCGAGTTGTCACATCCCTAGTCTGGTATGACTTGGACTAGCTGGTCATTTGTGCATCATGTTTAAATTTCATTTAAATTTGAAATGAGGATTGGTGGAACCCTCAGAATCATTTTTGAAAATGACCTAAATAAAAATTTCTCCAAAAGGGTCCAAGAAAATGCTCATGATGCCCTCTAAAATTATTGGACAGAGATAAAAATCAAAACAATATTTTTAGGAGCTCATGGATATTTATTTTGGCCATTTGGATTAATTCGATAAATATTTGCATTGGAAATATATTTCTATATATATGAAATATGGTCCAAAAATTATGCCAATTATAAAAGAGCCCTGGAATAATATATCTAGCTCCTGCAAAAATTGGCATAATAAAATTAAATGATTTAATATATTTATTAAATCAAAACAAATGTCAGAAAAAATAGAAAAACAGAAATAATAGAAGGAGGGGCTTATCTGGGCCTCCCCTCCCCTGTGCGGCCCAGCTGGCCGGCCCAGCCGACTGGCTAGCGCTAGTCGTCCTCCACCTCCCGCCAGGAGGCCAGAGGCGTGTGGCCGGCGCGTGCGCACCGCCGTGCCGCCACGGCACCTGCCTGCCTGTCCTCCCCCTCGACGCCTGGACGTCCGGAACGTCGCCACGCGCTGCCCCGCACCGTTCTCACTCTCCCTCGCCCTCCTCTTCTCCCCCTGCTCTCTCTCCCTCTCACCCGAGAACCACCGCCGCCGCCGACGGGCATCTCCGTAGCCACCGGTCTCCCCTCACCTCCCCGACACGCCCAGGAGCTCCGCTTCGTCGCCAGCTACCTCCTCGCCGAGCCAAGCAAGCCGGAGTGCCCCGAGGAGCCACCATCGCCATCGTCTTCCTCCTCGGGCTCCGCCGTCCGCCGCCGTCGATTCGCCGTCACCAGGCCTTCCCCGACCCCGCTGTGCTGCTCTGCGTGATCGCGGTGAGCTCCGCCGCCGTTCCCCTCTCTTCTCCCTCCCGTTCCCGTGCCGTAGCGCCGCTCCCCACCACGGCCGAAGCCCCTCGCCGCCGTCCACGTCGCCGCCGCCGTCTCGGCCCGCCTCCGCCCAAACCAAGCCTCCCTCCGCATTCCTGGTGCCACGAGGGTGCCGCCGGGCCCCTCAGGTGGCCTCCCCGTGCCCCGCAGCCCGATCCCGCTCGCGCCCGAACCCCGGCCGCCGCCGCGAGCCTTGCTCCGGCGAGCTCCGGCCGTCCCCGCTCCTCCCACCTGTCCCACCAGATGCGCGAGAGCCCGGGCTACGCCCCGGTGCTCTCAGACGCCGTCCCCGTGGCCTGTGGCGCGGACTCCGCCGCGTCCAGAGGTCGCCGGCGACGAGCCCCCGTCGCCTGAGCCCTGCCAGGTGGGGCCGGCCCGTCAGGTGATTAGCTTAGTGCTAATCACCGTTGACTAACCCCCCCCCCTGACGCTGACCAGTGGGCCCGACCCCCCTTAACCTTTTTATTAAATTAAATTAACCCTGTTAACCCCCCCTGTCACTGACGTGTGGGTCCCACACGTCAGGTTTGACCTGGACAGCCGCGTTGACCCGCTGACGTCGTGCTGACGTCATGCTGGCGCAGTATATAAATTCTGGATTTAATTAAATCAGGAAAATTCCAGAAATTGATTTAAACTTCAAAAATTCATAGAAATTCAACCGTAGCTCAGATTGAAATAATTTATATATGAAAAATTATCAGAAAAATGCCATCTTTCCATCTGTACTAGTTTCATGCATGAAAAACAAACTTATACATGCTGAATATGGGAAAACACATTATGGCATATATAAGAGACTTAATTTAGAAATGCATTTGAACCTTTGGTTCAAATGGACTTCAAACCAAGTGAACACTAGTTGCATTAGCTCAACAGCATCACATCTACACGCCATGTTCATGCATCATATTGTTGCATATGATTGTGTTTTGATTGCCGGCACCGTTCCTTCTCGATAGGTCCTGCTCCGGAGACGTTCCAGAGTACCTGTCTGTGAAGCAGTGCCTCCCTTGTTGATTTACCAGGCAAGCAAACCCCCTTGTTCATCTCGATAAAACCCTACTCTCTCGCTCCTGCTCTCAGTTATTGCATTAGGACAACAACGATTCATCTGCTACTTTGTGCTGCGGTAGTTGAACCCCTTCCTCTGCATGACCTGTCATTGCCACAGTAAATAGTTGAAACCCACTAGCATGTGTAGGACTTGATTGCAGCCACTGATGTGTTCCTACCATGCTATGCCTGCTATTGCTTAGAGTTGTGTCAGGTCTGATTCATTGGGAATGAATTGGAGTGTCACAATATGTTCTGATGCCGAGAGTGAAGTGTGTGAACACGTTTTGGTAAAGGTAGCGGTGAGAGGCCATGTAGGAGTACATGGTGGGTTGTCTCACTGGAACCGTCCTTAAGCCCTGAGTTCTGTGTATGTTGTCCAATGACTCGATACTACCACACATTGGGCTCCGGGCGCTCCAAGCCCTCTCGACTTATTAACCAACTTGATCTCTGTCCAGGAGTCGCAACTAGTTTCTGGTGTTTGTAGGTAGTGCTATTTTTCTACCAAGTGGCACCCGGCAGGGTGGGCTTGGGACAGACTAGGCACACGTGGCCCGGTGTACCGAGTGGCACCCGGTTGGTGGGCTCGGGAACCCTGTACACATCGTTTGGGGCCGTAAGCGACACCCCGGCCGGATCTCCTTGCGGATGGAACCCGAATAGGCGATAAACCTGGACTAGAGTCTTTGTGGTTAGTCAGGTCGTGGCCGACACCCTCGCCAGGCTTCCGCTTGAAGGTTGCCGAGATACATGACGTGTACATGGCGGTAAGTGGCGAGAGCGTGTGTGAAGAAGTACACCCCTGCAGGGTTAACATGATCTATTCGAATAGCCGGGTCCGCGGTTATGGACTTCTTAGATGCTTACATGGTACATAGACAACTTAAAGTGGATACTATAAAATGCTCAAGACATGTGTGAGTGCTATGGATGGCCTTCTCGTAGGGAGACGGGGACGAATCCATAGTAGTGTATTGTGTGGTGATTAGTGGACTCGTGTTCGTTGTTTCACCTCCAGAGTTTCTGGTAGTCGTAGAATAGGATAGCCACAGAGTCAAAGCTGGCTTGCTGCAACTAAACCCCACATTACCCTCTTGATACAAATGCATGTACGATAGGATCTGATGTAAGTCTTGCTGAGTACCTTTGTACTCATGTTGCTTTATTTATGTTTTGCAGCTGAGACTTCGGTCTTCCTAGTGTTCCCATGGACTTCGACTAGTAGCTAGTACCTCAGCTACGATCTGATCGGATGTTGTAGATAGTCAGGCTCTTCAGCCTTTTTCATTTGTAGATGTCTGTACCCAGACATGTAATGCTTCCGCTTGTTGCTTGTATGCTCTGTATGATGGGTCTTGTGACCCCTGTTTGCATTATATGCTATGACGTCTCTTCTGAGCCTTTATCTATATGAGTTGATGAGTTATGCTGTGATGCCATGTTGTACAGCACATACTTGCATGTTATGCGTACGTGTGATGTGTATTGCTATGTGTGGGATCTGACTATCTAGTTGTTTATTCTTAGTAGACTCTCTTACCGGGAAATGTCTCCTAGTGCTTCCACTGAGCCCTGGTAGCTTGCTACTGCTCCGGAACACTTAGGCAGGCCGGCATGTGTCCTTCTCGATCATGTGTCTGTCCCTTCGGGGAAATGTCACGCGATGAATACCGGAGTCCTGCTAGCCCGCTACAGCCCGGTTCACCGGAGTCCTGTTAGCCCAGTGCTACAGCCTGGATTCACTCGCTGATGACCGACACGTTCGATGCTGGGTCATGGATGCCTGTCCCTGTAAGTTAGTGCCACTTTGGGTTTACGACTAGCCATGTCAGCCCGGGCTCTTTATCATATGGATGCTAGCGACACCATCATATACGTGTGCCAAAATGCGCAAACGGTCCCGGGCAAAGGTAAGGCGACACCGTGGGGATACCGTGCGTGAGGCCGCAAAGCGATATGAGGTGTTACATGCTAGATCGATGTGGCATCGAGTCGGGGTCCTGACATGAAATACCGGTCTTCTTTTAGGACGCTCTTGGCCCATCTGACACGGAACATCGGGACCTTCTCTCCAGCGTAGCTCAGCTCCCAGATCTCGTCAATACTTCTGTAGTATCTGTCCTTGTCGTTACCGATGTAGGATTCCATCGTTACCCCGAAGTTCTGATAACCATCGCTCTTCATGTCCTTGTCCTCGGTGTAGAATGTGTAGCCGTTGATATCGTACACCTCATAGGTCATCAGGTTGTGCTCGGCGCCCTGGGACAAGGCGAATATGAGTTGTTCTTCCGCAGAAGAATCCTCATGTAAAGGGTACGACAGAAGCTTCTGCTTGAACCAACGCGTGAAACATGAGTTGTGCTCTTTGATTATATCTCCGTCTGTCCTCTGTTGGCCTCGGTCATTGTACGTCTTCTCAATAAAGGTCTTGTGCTCTACCACCCAAGGATCGACCACGTCCATGTGTTGTAGCGCGACTAGGTTTGCTCTTTCAAAGTCGGCGAGTCGACCCTCGAAGTCGACATGCATTTCGCGCCTACCGAGGTGCCTGTTGACGGGCAGACCAACGGGGTTCTCGATGCCTAGATAATTCGTGCAGTAGGAGATGCACTCTTCGGTCAGAAAGCCCCTGGCTATACTTCCCTCTGGACATGACATGTTGCGAACGTATCCTTTGATGACACCATTCATCCTGTCGAACGGCATCATGCTGTGCAGGAACGTCGGCCCGAGTTGGATGATATCCTCCACGATATGGACCAGCAGATGCACCATAACATCGAAGAGTGCGGGCGGGAAGTACATCTCAAGCTCGCATAGTATCACCATGATCTCTTCCTGTAGCCTTCTGAGTTGCCTCACGCCAACCGACTTCCGAGAGATGACGTCGAAAAAGTTGCATAGGCCCAATAGCGTTTCACGGACGTGCGCGTCCATGATCCCACGGATTGCAACTGGAAGTATCTGCGTCATCAGCACGTGACAGTCGTGAGACTTCATCCCGCTGAACTTCTGCTTCCCTGGGTCTAGGTATCTTGTTATCTTCCTCGCATAATTGTAAGGAAGTTTTACTCCTACGAGGCAGGTGAAAAACTGCTCGATCTCCTCCTGACTTAGAGTGAAGCACGCGGGAGGGTAGTCATTTCCGGTCTTCTTGGCCTTTTTGCCTTTGCGACGACTTTCTGTGTCCTGCTTCGCCTCATCATAATCATCATCATCATCATTAGCATGAAGCTCCTGCCTAATACCCATTGATTTCAAGTCTGCCCTTGCTTTCGGCCCATCTTTGGTCCTCTCTAGCATGTTGAGCAGGGTACCAAGCAGACTCTCGCACACGTTCTTCGTGATATGCATGGCATCAAGGCTGTGAGGCACACGGTGGATCTTCCAGTACGGCAAGTCCCAGAAAATAGACCTCGTTTTCCATACCTTCAGCAGCGGCTCTGGCACCTTTCGCTTCTTTCCCGGCTCTGGCACCTTTTGCTTCTTTCCCGGCAGTGGGCAATCTTTCCAATTTTTCAACAGCCCGTCTATTTCCTCGCCGCTCCTCGTACACGGGCGACTTCGGAGTTCGGTTTCACCATCGAACATATCCTTGTGTTTCCTCCATGGGTCATCGTCGCGAAGCCACCTTCGATGTCTCATGAACACGGTTTTCGAAGACTCGGGATCTCTATCTAGCTGGCGATAGGTTGTGTCATCCATGCACCTAACGCATCTAGAAAATCCGTGGACCACCTGCCCCGCGAGATATCTGTAACCGAGATAGTCGTGCACCGTCTTGAGCAGTGCGGCTCTCATAGGGAAATATTCTTTCTCTGTGGAGTCTCACGTATTGGCTGACGTTTTCCAAAGCGTGTCTAGCTCCTCTTTCAGCAGCCCCAGATACAGATTGATGTCGTTCCCTGGTTGTTTCGGCCCTTCAATTAGCATACTCATGTGAATGTACTTCCTCTTCATGCACAACCAGGGGGAAGGTTGTACATCCACACAAACACAGGCTAGGTGCTATGTGTGCTTCTCTGGCTGCCAAACGGATTGACTCCATCGGTGCTCGCACCCAGCACGATGTTCCTTGGATCATTCCCAAATTCTGGGTGTTCGAAGTTCAACGCTTGGCACTGGCTCCCATCCTTAGGGTGACTCAGCATCTTGTCTTTTTTATTTATCTCCGGATGATTTGCGTCATCTTCTCGCTTCTTCTCCTCCCTATCCGCGTGCCAACGCAGGAGCTTTGCTACCTTAGGGTCCGCGAAATACCGCTGCAGACGAGGAGTGATCGGAAAGTACCACACCACTTTTCGAGGAGCTTTCTTCCTCTTCTTGTATCGAGTGACGCCGCACACCGGACATATGGTAGACTCCGCGTGCTCGCCCCGATAAATGATGCAATTGTTCATGCACACATGGTATTTCACGTGCGGTAAATCCAGAGGACACACGACTTTCTTCACCTCCTTGAAACTGGTCGGGCACTTGTTCCCCTTGGGAAGACGTTCGTGCCAGAATGACATGTTCTCGTCGAAGCATGTGTCGGTCATTTTGTGTTTTACCTTCATCTCCAAAGCCATGAGCGTTACTTTCAGGCGGGTATCCTTGGCTCTGCATCCTTCATACAATGGAGTAACCGCGTCTATCTCCAGTTGATCCAGCTTGGCTTTCTCTCGGGCAGCTGCTCTTGCGTTATCCGTCTGCTTGAGAAGCAGCTCTTGAATATGAGGGTCCTACACCCAGCCCATTGATGGTCCATCGTCGTCTGCTCCTCCAGCATCTAGATCTTCATGATCATGCCCTTCATCTGCTTCGGCATCTTCCTCATCATCATGTCCGGCATCTTCTACATGATGACTGTGTACAGCATCACCGTCATGATCATGTCCTGGAGATTCTTTGTCTTCTTGCCCGCCCGAGCCGCGGTGGTTGTCTTGCTGCCCTTCCTCATTTCTTGCCCGGCCCCCATGGACGACTTCATAGTCATCTTCATCACCTTTCCACCGATAGCCATCCATGAAACCACGCAAGAGCAGGTGGTCCCGCACCTGCCCGGAATCCGGGTCCACAATAAGGCTCTTCAGCTTGCATCTTCGACACAGACATCTTATCTCCGTCTCATTCTTTTGAAGCATCTCGGCCTTCGCGGAGCTCAAAAACCTATTCACGATGCCTTCGGTCATCGTGCGGACCATGGTCGCCTCTGGGGTAGAGCAAAACGATATTTTAGAACCAAGAAAAAATTTGGCATGACTTTCCCTAAAATAGGACCAAAAAGAATGCATAGTGCCAAAATTCTCGCCGAAACGGAAATGAATCAACATTCCGGCAAAGTATTGGCAACTATCGCATTTCAAATACCGGTACCTGCAAACACAAACATATATGCAACACCACAAACATATGCAACACCACAAACATACATAGATCTAGCTAGGCCACAAAAAGTGCATGTGCACGTTGTTGGAGCGAGCTAGGGAGAAAAAAAGTAGATCTACAACATGAAGATAGCTTTCCCCTTACCTATCAAAAAAGGTAATTTCAACACTTAATTTTGATGAATCTATGGTGCAAATGAGGTGAGGAGGAGGAGGCAGCCGACAAGCTCAGAGAAGGAGGTGGAGGGAATGAAGTGGGGAAAGTGAGTGTGTAGGTGTGGCTGTCCAAAAATATCTAGCTGGTCCCAGGTTACTAATGGCGCATCACACAGACAAGCGCCATTAGTAACCCAACATACTAATGGCGCACCACACAGACATGCGCCATTAGTAGTTTTGCAAAAAAGTAAAAAAAAAATTATACTAATGGCGCACCGTGGCACAGTGCGCCATTACTAGTTTAAACTAGTAATGGCGCACTATGCAACGGTGTGCCATTAGTAGTTTTGCAAAAAAGTAAAAAAATACAGTGGTGGCGCACTCTATGGCTGGTGCGCCATTAGTAGTTCTAACTACTAATGGCGCACTCTGCCCGGATACGCCATTAGTATGTTTGAAAAAATGAAAAAAAACATTTTGTTACTAGTGGCGCACCGTGTGTCTGGTGCGCCATTAGTGTCTTCCACACTAATGGCACATCCCCACATGGTGCGCCATTAGTATATAGTAGTGGCGCACCACTTCTCTGGTGCGCCATTAGTGTCAATTCCATCTTTAGCCCATTTCCTAGTAGTGGAGCGAATCGGTCGCACCGAGTTTGCCTGAATTTTTGGAACGCCTTCTAGGTAAAGGTGGATCATATTCAGTCCCATCATTATCAAGATTCATATTGCAAAACAAAGATTTAATAGGGCACACATCAATAACATTTAGATCTTCATCTTTATTTTCATAGGAACTAGAAGAACACGCTCTTATAAAGGCATCTTTCTTAGCACGCATCCTAGAGGTTCTTTCTTTGCACTCATCAATGGAAATTCTCATGGTTTGAGAGACTCATTGATATCATGCTTAGGTGGAATAGATCTAAGTTTCAAAAATCAACATCAAGAGAAATTCTATCAATGTTCCTAGCCAACTCATCAATCTTAAGCAATTTTTCTTCAATCAAAGCATTGAAATTCTTTTGCGAAGTAATAAATTCTTTAATATTAGATTCAAAATCAGAGGGCATCTTATTATAATTTCCATAAGAATTGTTGTAGGAATTACCATAATTATTAGAGGGATTACTAGGATAAGGCCTAGGATTAAAATTTCCCCTGTACGCGTTGTTACCAAAATTGTTCCTACCAACAAAATTCACATCCATAGATTCATTATTATTCTCAATAAAAGTAGACAAGGGCATGACATTAGGATCAGAAGAAACACTTTTAGTAGCAAACAGTTTCATAAGTTCATCCATCTTTCCACTCAAAACATTAATTTCTTCTATCGCAAGCACCATTTTATTAGTAGATCTTTCAGTATGCCATTGAGAATAATTAACCATAATATTATCTAGGAGTTTAGTAGCTTCTCCTAAAGTGATTTCCATAAAAGTGCCTCCCACGGCCGAATCTAAAAGATTTCTAGAAGCAAAATTTAATCCGGCATAAAATTTTTGTATAATCATCCAGAAATTCAAACCATGAGTAGGGCAATTACATATCATTAATTTCATCCTCTCCCAAGCTTGTGCGACATGTTCATGATCAAGTTGCTTAAAATTCAAAATATCGTTTCTAAGGGAGATGATCTTAGTGGGAGGAAAATACTTAGAGATAAAAGCTTCTTTGCACTTGTTCCAAGAATTAATACTATTTTTAGGCAAAGACGAAAACCAAGCTTTAGCACGATCTCTAAGAGGAAAAGGAAATAGCTTCAATTTAACAATATCATTATCCACATGTTTCTTCTTTTGCATATCACACAAATCAACAAAGCTATTTAGATGGGTAGCGGCATCTTCACTAGGAAGGCCGGAAAATGGATCTTTCATGACAAGATTCAGCAAGGCAGCACTAATTTCACAAGATTCACAATCGGTAAGAGGAGCAATCGGAGTTCTAATAAAATCATTGTTGTTGGTATTGGTAAAGTCACACAATTTAGTGTTATCTTGAGCCATCGTGACAAGCAAGCAATCCAACACACAAGCAAGCAAGAAACAGGCAAAAAGAGGCAAATAGAGAAAGAGAGGGAGGGTAGAGAGAGAGAGGGGGCGAATAAAATGGCAAGGGTGAAGTGGGGGAGAGGAAAAGGAGAGGAAAATGGCAAATAATGTAATGCGGGAGATAAGGGTTGTGATGGGTACTTGGTATATTGACTTTTGTGTAGACTCCTCGACAACGGCGCCAGAAATCCTTCTTGCTACCTCTTGAGCGCTGCGTTGGTTTTCCCTTGAAGAGGAAAGGGTGATGCATTAAAGTAGCGTAAGTATTTCCCTTAGTTTTTGAGAACCAAGGTATCAATCCAGTAACAAAAAAACAAATAACTCCACACAACCAACGCGATAAGGGGTTGTCAATAGCATAAGTATTTTATGGTGGGTGAACAAATTATTGTTGAGCAATTGACAGAATTGAGCATAGTTATGAGAATATCTAAGTATGATCATGTATATAGGCATCACGTCCGAGACAAGTAGACCGACTCCTGCCTGCATCGACTACTATTACCACTACAAAAAAAAGACACATCCATGACATTTTGGGCCGAACGAATTTTTTTTCCTGTCATACATATGACACTTCTATGACGATAATTGTGACAAAACCCGGTATCATCATAGATGTGGTGGGCTCCTACTTCTATGACAAAAAATCATGACAGAAAATGGGCTTTTCGTCCTAGGCGGGCCGGAGACGCAGCTGCATGACATTCTTTGGGCCGTCCATGACGTTAAAAACCGTGGTAGAAGCGAGGGCGAGGAAAATTTCAGGGAGTTCCCGGTTACGGTGGGAGGTCGGGGGCCGAGTGATGCGCGTTTCTCTCGTACACGTACGCGCGTGTGTGCGAGGTGTTGGCTCTAACTGAACACGAGCGAGGCATTGGGCTCCAACTGAACCTGAGCGATTGCACTGCAGGCTACGCGTTACTGAACCCGAGCGATTGATCGATGGCTGTGAACTGAACCCGATCGAGCGATTCCTTCGCTACTGCTGCTAACTGAAGCTGATCGATGGGATGAACAGTGAGCGTTGCGGGTGGGTTTGGATGAACAGTGAGCGGTGGCGTTGCCTCTGGATGAACAGGACCCCGTGGTGTGGTGGGCTAGATGAACAGTAGACGATGGAGGGGTGGTTGAAAAGGACCCTGTGGTGTGGAGGGCTGGATGAACAGTAGACGGTGGAGGGGTGCCCGTGGAGGGGTGGTTGAATAGGGCCCCGTGGTGTGGAGGGCTGGATGAACAGTAGACGGTGGAGGGGTGGTTGAACAGTAGCCGGTGGAGTAGCGCGCGGTGGAGGCTGGATGAACAGGAGCTCATGGAGGCTGGAGGAGGTCAACGGTGGAGATGGACAGTATCCCGTGGAGTCTCGTTTTGCGGTATGCCGCACCCCTCCCGATGAACAGGACCCCCATTTCGACCGTAGCGCTCCAACACGAGTCCGTTTTGCGGTATGCCACACCCCTCCCGATCAATAGGACCCCCGTTTCGACCGTAGGAGGTCTGTTTCCTCCGTTTTGCGGTACGCCAGACCCCTGCGGATGAACAGGATCCCGTTAAGAACGTGGCCGCTCGAACGCAAGGCCATTTCCTCCGTTCTGCTGTACGCCAGGCCTCGTTTCCATCGCCTGTTCCGTCCAAGCCCTCCCGATGAACATGATGCATTTCGTTGCCTCCCCATGAACATGACGCATTCTGTTGCCTCCCCATGAACACGACGACGACGCTATTTCTCCGTTCCGACCCAACCATGTACATGAGCCCTAGCCGTACGTATGCGCGAGTAGGCATTCGAGACCCCGCCCGTATGTACACATACGTGGCCACATTTTCTTTCTTGCACCCTGGGCGCTGTACGTACGTGTACATGGTACGTGCGCGCCTCTACTATGACACGTGCGCGCCTATACTACGACACATGCGCGCCTCTACATCGACCAGTATGTACGTACACGTTTGTGACAAGAATCAAAATGCTACGTACGCTTCGACCAGGTGGGTCCCGACTGTCAGGCACTTCCTTGCCTCCAAAGATGTAGCTAGTGGGTCCCAGTAGTCAGGGGGGCGAAATACGGTGGCCCATCCGGTGGGTCCCCGCTGTCAGGTGGTGGAATAATTATTTTCCACATAATAAGGAGGCACTTCCTTGCTGCGACCGTGGACCCAGCTGTCAGCCTCTCCATGTATAGTCCACGTCCGATGGAAGCTATTCCTTGACCACGTTGACCACGCCGCGCCGAGAGCACCAGGGCGGTGGACGACGGCGAGGCCTAGGAAGGGGACGACGCGGAGCTGGGGAAGACGCGGTAGTGGATGCCCAAGCGTAGAGGAGTACGAGGGCTCACTGGTGTGGGTGAGTAACAGGGGGTGTGGGTGAGTAGAGGGATGGCCTGGCCAGCGGTGGGAGTAGTAGGGGGCGGTGAGGCCTCCGCCGCATCGCAGCCGGCCACGGGAGGCAGGAGCACGAGGCACGACCAGCGCTGGTTTGGGCGGCTGGAGCAAGAAGATTAGAGGTTGTAGAAGCACTACGGCCGTTGGATGGACATCGTACGGTCACTGGACCTAGAATCGTGCATATTCACTAAGTTGACAAAGTCCTCCGTCCCCGTCAACTTAGTAGGCCCACAAGTCAGCGTGCCACTATACTGGGTCCCAACTAACAGGGGGAGTATTCATTTTTTGTGTGTAATAAGGAGGCACTTCCTTGCGTGCGAAGATATAGCTGGTGGGTGGCGGTAACGTTTTTTTCGCGAAATACAGAGGCCCTTTCAGTGGGTCCCTAATGTCAGGTGGAGGAATCATTATTTTGCACGTAATAAGGAGGCATTTCCTTGCGTGCGGCCGTGGACCCAGCTGTCGGCCTCTCCACGTAAAGTCCACTTCAGATGCATGTCGGTCATTGACCATGTTGACCAGGCCACGCCGAGAGCACCAGGCGCGGTGGGCGACGGCGAGGCCTAGGAAGCGAACGACACGGAGGCAGGGAAGACTCAGAAGTTGTTTCCCACGCAGAGGGGAGTATGACTGTACGAGGGTTTAGCAGTTCGTCTGCCATCGTCGGAGAATAACTGCAGGTGTGGGTGAGTAGGGAGATGGCTAGGCCAGCGATGGGAGTACGGTGGGGCAGAGAGGCCTGCACGGCAGTAGAGCTGGCCGCGGGGAGGAGGGAGCAGGCAGTCCCGTCGGCGCCTATTTGAGCGGCTGGAGCAGGAAGAGCAGAGATTGAAGAAGCACGACGGCCGTTGGATGGCCATCCAACAATCACTGCTTATGCGTCAACCTTTTTTTAGGAAAGCCACAAATCTGTGGAAAACAGTATACAACCCATCCGCCATTATTTCTAATAATTTACAGCCCATTTGCTAATTATTAAGGTTTTTTTGGAGCCCATATTCTTTTTGTTAGCATTACAGCCCATATTGTGGCCACGGTTAAAAAATTATACGAAATTTTGCATATTTCGGTGCGGTCCGAACTGTTTTTAATCCCGAAATTTCCACTCACATTCAAACTGATTTTAAAAATAAATGTATATCAATATAAAATCCAACAAATTCTCCACGGATAAAAATTAATGTAATTTCAAATCTCGAAATGAAAAAAAGATATTTGAACCTAATTGCCGGTTTGATGTGTTTTAAAAATGTACAACCCATTTCTCATTACTGATGGGCCATTTTCTCGGCTAGCCGAATGAAAGCTCTCCTCGTCTTGAAAGATTTGCAGCCCAACAGGCCTGACAAAGCGACTTACTTGGCAAATCACAAAAAATTGGGCTGTGGCCGTGGACCCAGCTGTCAGCCTCTCCATGTACAGTACTCTTCGGATGGAATGTCGTTGACCACGTTGAACACGCCGCGCCGAGAGCACCAACGCGGTGGACGAAGGCGAGGCCTAGGAAGGGGACGATCCAGAGCCGGGGAAGACGCGACAGTGGATGCCCATGCGGAGAGGAGTACGAGGGTTCACTGGTTCGGCTGCGGTGTGAGGCTGCCGTCGCTGCAGGGCCTAGCTAGCGGTGTGAGTAGTAGGGGGCGATGAGGACTCATCGGCAGCACAACCGGCCACTGGAGGTAGGAGCAGGCGGTCTCCCCGGCGCTGGTTTGGGCGGCTGGTGCAAGAAGAGCAGCGATTGAAGAAGCAGCAGGACCGTTCGATTCAAATCCAATGGTTACTGCTGCTAGAATCGTTTGTTGACTAAGTTGATAAGCCCTGCGTACGCGTCAACTTAGTAGGCCCACAGGTGAGCCTCCCAACCGGTGCGCCCCAGATATCAGTGGGAGGAATCATTTTTTTGCGTAATAAGGAGGCAGTTGATTGCGTGCGGCCAGGCCAGCGGAGGGAGTAGGGTGGGCCGGGGAAGCCTGCACGGCATCACAGCGGGCCACAAGAGGAGGGAGCAGGCAATCCCGCTGGCGCTAGTTTAGGCGACTGGAGCAGGAAGATCGGAGATTGAAGAAGCACGTCGACCGTTGGATGGATATCCAACACTAACTGCTGCTAGAATCGTGTGTTCACTGACAAAGCCTTGTGTAAACAAGTCAGCCTCGAAATCTGTGGCATGTACAACCATTTTGCTATTATTTTTATAACTTCTACTCATTTTCTAATTCATATGGAATTTATTGCAGACCGTTTTCGATTTTCAGAATTGCTGGCCATTTTTTGGTCAGTACCAGGGTCAAAAAATTAACTAAATATGTGGGAAATTTTGAAAATTCGCAAATTTTTGCTGGGGAACGAAATATTCTTAATCCAAAAATTAATAGCCATACTAAAACAGATATAAAAATAAATTAGTACTATGTCATGTTAAATCCAATGAAATACTTATAAGATATCAGTGAAGAACAAAAACAAAAAAAGAAACTTATATCCCATTTGCTATAATTTTTTTGGAATTTTCAACCCCTTTTAATATTACTTTTAATAGACATTGACCATACTCTTAAGCCAGGCCGGAATGCATCCCTCCTCATCTTGAAAGATTGGCAGCCCAATAATTCAGAAAAAACAAATAGGCCTAGCTTGGGTATTCTTCAAAAAGAAATAATGGGCTACCTATTTTCCCAAAGAACTGGTGCATGAGCATTTAGCTTTATTTATTTATTTATTTATTTATGTTTAGGGGACCATGAGCATGTACCTGGGCCGGATTCATGTGAGAGCCTCCCTTCCAGTTAATTATGGGCTTCTCTATTGGGCCTTCATCAGTGGGTTGCATGTTATCACAAGTGGAAAATGTGTTCCGAGTTTAAAAAAATGTGTTCTATACGATAAATAGTATTCGCTATGTATGATACGGGGCACTAAAGGATCGAACCGTGCAACGACTTCCAAAACATTGTGTTTGTCGTTCTAACAACACATTTATTCAAGCAACAGACGAAATATACTACTGATTGTACATTGAAAAGAGCAGCAACAGCAACCAGGGCTGGGGGTGCAACAGAAGCAGTAAGCAGGCAAGAAGAGTGAAGACGCAGCTCTCTCTTCCAAACCAAACATCAGCCATCATTACAGAAGGGCTACCAAAAAAGAACAAGTGTATGCATTGAACTATATAAAGATCCTACTACACCAAGTGTACGCATCTAACTAACTCGCTCAATTAGACGTTACTATTATTTTTCGAAACGGAGGCAAAAGAATTGCCTCGTTGATTAATTAAGAAGAAGAGAATTGCTCGGTTAATCTACGGAAAACCGGGCTAAAACCGAAGACGTTACTATTTATTAAGCTGCAGTGGAGTCGCAGATGGAGAGGAGTGGGAAACTTCACTGGTTCGGGTGCGTGGCAGCACAGCCGCGGTGCCGCCCACGGGAGACAGGAGCAAGAACAGAGGTTGAAGAAGGATCACGGTTGTTGGATTAACATCCAACGGTCCAGCTACTAGAATCATTTGTTGATTAAGTTGACAAAGCCGTGCGTACACGTCCGCTTAGTAGGCCCACAAGTCAGTCACCAAACCTGACGGGTCCCAGCTGTCAACGGGATGAATAATTATTTTTGCAAAACAAGGAGGCACTTCCTTCCATGCAAAGATACAGCCGGTGGGTCCCAGCTGTTAGGTGGAGGAAACGCTTTTTTCATCTTAACAAGGACGAACTTTCCTTGCGTGCGACCATGGAACTCGTGGGTCCCAGCCGTCAGGCTCTCCACGTAAAGTCCTCTTCCGATGACTATCGTTTGTTGACCACGCCGCACCGAACGCAGCGAGGTGGTGGACAACGGCGAGCCCCCGGACGGGAATGACTCGGAGATGGGAAAACGCGGCAGTGGAGTCGCAAATTGAGAGGAGGAGAAGGGTTATGACTGGTTATAACGCGGCGTGGGGCTGTAGTCTATGGAGAATAACAGGAGGTGTCGAGGGGTGGAGGGATAGCCTGGCCGGCGGTGGGGTAGCGCTTCGCAGCGATGCGTGCTAAGCAGAGCCGCTAGCCGCCGGAGGCCGGACCATGCGGTCCCGGCGACGCTGGAGGAAGAAGACGAGAGATTGAAGGTGCATGCCGGCCGTTGGATATAAATCCAATTACTGTGGATGACACACTCATTTGTTGACCAAGTTGACAATGCCCTGCGTAGGCTTCGACTTATTGGCCCACATGTCAGCCTGCAAAAATGTGGCATATATTTAAACCATGTTTTCTAGAATGTACAGTCCATTTGCTGGGCTGGGTGAACAAATAATTTCACATCAATCAGGCCCATTTATATTTTCTAAGAAATCCCAACCAATTTTCACTTTCTTGAAATACACGTATTAGGTGGGCTCGTTATATATACTCCCTCCGTCCGGAAATACTTGTCATCAAAATGGATAAAAGGGATGTATCTAGATGTATTTTAGTTTTAGATACATCTCTTTTTGTCCATTTTGATGACAAGTATTTTCGGACGGAGGGAGTATAATGTCATGTTAGAAGGAGCAATTAATATCAAAGAATAAGCCGGAGAGGCACATTTTTTATATATATAATTAAGAAATTAGCGAGTTATTGCTCAAAATAAAAATGAGCGCGCTATTATTAAATTGGTCCTTAAAATCTTCGCAAGCTTTTGTATGCAATCACCAGGATTTTCCTTGCCTGTGAGTCAAAAACAACCAGGATTTTCCTTGCCAACTTCCGTTAAACATTTACATTTATAAGTTGGGATATTTTTATAATGTATATATAAGTCTCTATAAAATATACGATAATAGTAATAATATAAATATATATATATATAATGTGGTTAGAAGGGAAAACATAAATTGGACACATCATTACTTTTATAAGAGACCTGTGTTTTATACCCCACAATAGGCATACTAACAAGTTCACACACAAATACATTCATATCAAACTCAGGTTCACATGACACATTCATATCCATAGCCAACATTCACAATCAACACAAACACAAGCTCGGCATATCTATGCATCCAAATGATTGATAGATCACACGACAATATTCATACATAATTTACAGAAAGATTCAGATATACACATGTTCAGTATGTCTATGCATCCAAATGATTGAGATCACAGCCAATATGATCCATGGATGAACTTTAATTACCTAGGGTACAGACTGGTAAATGGTGTACAATCGGAGGTACTTCTTGCTAAAATTAGTTCTTGTACGAGTAAACTTTCGAGTACATAAGAGGCAGCACAGACAATCTGAACTTTGCTTGTAGGTTTATCCTCAAATACTGGCCTCGTGCCGAGGGAGGTTTGAGAAACTTGGCCACTACTTTCATCCAACCAGTTTACTGGGTCATCTTGGTCCCGTATCTCGCCAAAATTCTACATTGAAGATGAGAAAGGAGGCGGTTGAGAAAATGAACCACCCAAAATTTTTGTGCAGTTCAACTAAAATGGAGCATCCTTGGCGTGCAGACTGATTAAGTGCCAGATGAATATACACATCAACCAACTTGTCTGGAATCTTTAGACTCCATGCCATATAGTTCACTACCATATGTGCTGATAACCAAAAGGCACAAGTTGGGACCAAAGACTGGACTACGTTTTTCTGGGCTATGCACCAAGCAATATTTTTGGCGTTCACTCTCCTAACACTTGGAGTTTGAAAATTGGTTGACGCCGGTTGATACTCGCATGAATATAGGCACTTCTTGTCAACATCAATGCTTGTCTGAGTGAACTTTGGAGTACATAGCAGCAGCATAAGTACCTGTCCATCTGATCATTTTGTGCAGTTCTACTGAAATCACCCAATGTAATGATTTGCCTGTGAGTTCAGGCTCCAAATTACTCCTTTATGAAATCGCAAACAGTAGCACAATACCAAATTACCAATACATATGACAGGCAAAATAATCAGGATAAAGACCAGTACCAACCTGTGTGAGGTAGCATATCAATTACTATTTCCTTTGACTGGAAGCCGAGATAAGCCAAGCGACTGATAGCAAAGGAAGAAAGCATGCGGAGTTTTGCGACTGACAGGAAAGGACGGAAGTTGTCGAGGCAATGAAGAACCCAAAGTTTTTGTGCACTTCCACCAAAATCGAGCATCCCTGTTGGCACATATATTGAGAGAGTGAGATTACTGTAATAGTAGGACTAGTTTATGAAACATACACTAACAAATAGAAGCACCCTCATTATCTTAATGGGTAAAGTTAGCAACATAGTAGTCTTTCTTAAAAAGAGGTATTAGTTTATTTAATCAGTGCCAATTAGCTCAACTCAACACTAAAGCATTGCCGTTAATCATAGGTTGCAAAACTTTAACGTGCAAAGATAAAAGAAGTTTCTCATGACAGTAGCACGATACAAATAGAGATGACAGCAAACTAATATGGATGAATGCCTTAGGCCCGTACCAACCTGAGAAAAAAAGCTTATTCATGTAGTCCCATAAGAGATGATAAAGAACTCACTGGAATCACACAATAGTATATATTTTTGTGCACTTCAAATGTATGGTTGAAATCACTCTTGTTTACCAGTGCTGAGATTATATCGAAAGATAATCAAGAACTTCCAGCAGAGTTAAAGCACTGGCTGGGATACAGTTCATTTTATTGTCTTGTGTAGTTCCATTTAATGTATGATTGGTAGAACATGATCCCTGTTTGCACAAGTAGGAACAAGGTGAAACCTTCATTTTCTTAGTGAGAAAGGATAGGAAGACATTAGCATATTACTCAACCAGTAGCATCAAATTCATGATGGACAATACGCAAAACATTGCCTCATTGAACCAATGGCAATATATTGACATGCAAAACAATAGCACTATTATGTCATGACAATAATAATATTCCCTCCCTGCTCCACCACATGATTCACCTCCATAGACAAACATACACACGTACATGATTCAGCATAGGGTCCTACTAAAGATTTGTTTAACTCCAACAGGAAAATTGGGCAGTAATAAATTAGTGGTACTTAAGTACTCCTAATTAATTAAGTGAGACAGCAGAAGTGGAAGGTCTCCCTGGAGGATCGTCTCACATTTAAGGTAGTCATTGCCGGAGCCCTTGAATGGCCTCGACTGAGGCCTCTGGCTTCAGCAAGATTGCCTTGGCACTGTTTATTCTTCTTCTTCTTCCTCTTCATGCTCTGTTTCTCTTTCTCCTCACCAGTTGGTGAAACCAAGTACACGATTGGCCTTCTAATTAAGAATTGGTTTTGTCAGTGAGGGAGTACAAGTGTACTAGTAAAAAACATCATTATTTTCTCATGGCAGTCAGAAAATAGAGATGAACACATGCATTAAATATCATTCTTACCTAAAGGAAGGTTATGGCGCGAATATGGATGATGAGGATTGGAACACAGATCTCCCTTTGTGAAAATGAATCAACTGTTCCATTCTGACATTCCAGTTAAACAGCACAAAAGTCACTTCTTTTAAGAATAGTTTTGGGCAGTGTACCAAAAGGTCAAAATAGCAACCAGGTGAATTGGATATCCCTGTTTGCACAAAAAGGCACAGAGGAAATAGTCAGAGTCTCAAACAATTACAGGCAAAAACATTTGGCTAAACTTGTCATGGCTTATAACAGTGGCATGGCTTCATTTTTACCAGGAACATTAGATTAAGAACAACTAAGGCTGCGTTCGGTTCACAGGTTTGGTGCAGGACTTTCGTAGGAACACAATTCCTATGGTATTCTTTCCCTTCCAACCGTTCGGAACACGGGAAAGGTGAATAGTGTTTCATAGGAAAACTGGTGTCGGTGTCAAAACCGGCGGATCTCAGGTAGGGGGTCCCGAAATGTGCGTCTAGGCCGGATGGTAACAGGAGGCAAGGGACACAAAGTTTTACCCAGATTCGGGCCCTCTTGATGGAGGTAAAACCCTACGTCCTGCTTGATTAATATTGATGATATGGGTAGTACAAGAGTAGATCTACCACGAGATCGGAGAGGCTAAACACTAGAAGCTAGCCTATGGTATGATTGTTGTTCTGTATGTTGTCCTAAGGACTGTACCCCTTCGCGAGTGTTCATCAGAGCGCATCCGACAAAGGTCCATTCCACCATGGCCAGCCGTCGCAACTCCTCCTTTCGCCCTTCCAGCCCTCAGCCTGGATATTGGGAGAGATGCTCCATCCCGAATAGCGAGCTAGTGACGCTCCAGACCAAGGGATTTATCCCCCCGGCCTATATTTTGGTCCCGGTTCGAGCCGGTCTTGCCATCTATAATGGCGGAGAGCAAGAAGAGAGTGCCCCTAATCCCTCCAAAGGAGAGCGGGTATGCCTTGTCCCTTATTTAATAAGAGGGCTTGGATTTCCAATCCATCCGTTTCTCCGGGGGCTCCTGGAGTTCTATGGCCTCCATCTACACAATCTTACGCCTGCCTCCGTATTGCATATCGCGGGCTTCGTAGCCCTCTGCGAGCTGTTTTTGGGTGTTGAGGCTCATTTCGGGCTGTGGAAAGACCTATTCTGCCTTGTGCCCCGTTCTCAGAAGGGGTCAATATATTAAATGGGCGGAGCCGAAGTGTGGCGCATCGCCGGGACCGGATATCTATACGGAACCCCAAAGAAGGCGTCTGAGGACTGGCCTTCGGAATGGTTTTACATAGAGGACGTCCCGCTGCCGGATCCTGTTTAGCTCGGCCTCCCTGAGTTCGACAATGCTCCACTAAAGAAGCGCCTAAGTTGGCGTCCACAGAGCCCTCAGAGGGAAAGTGACAAGGATGTCCTTTACCTGATGGGCCGGATAAGATTGTTAGCTCATTCCGGACTGACCATGATCGGGGTCATGGCCACATGCATCATGCGAGGGGTGCAGCCGCTATAGTATAGAGTCCACCCCATGTGGGACTTCAACGGGGAGGACGATGCCACCCACTACGGCCGTAAGGGACCGGATTCGGCTGCGGCTCTAACAAAGACCTTGTCCGCTTTGTACAAGGGAGAAGAGGAGGAATTTCTCCGCGTCAACCCACAGGGTGGATTTTCTATGTACAATCCCCCAAGCTGGGTAAGTGGTCACATTTGCTTGCCCATCCGTTTTATATTCCCATTGTTAAATATTCAGTCTAACGACTTCAACGCAGGAACTGCGCCAGGCTGTTAAAGAAATAAACATGCCTCCTCCACAACCCGAGGACCCAGGACGGTCCCTCGACCCGGCCTCCCAAGAGGATCCGGACTTATGTGTGGAGCTGATTGATGGAGTGTTCCATCAATTGAGTAAGGACAACGCCTTGGTGGCCATTACGGCCGATTACCCAGGGCCAATCCCGGCCTCCCAGGTAACTGAGATCGAAGTCCTAGTACCCCGAATAGGGGTCCGCCCTCTCGTGTTTTCAGTTTCTTAATTACAACCGAGCTTTGCAGGGGAGGTTTTTGAAACGGTAGGCCGAACCTGCGGCGACAAGTCAACGAGGGGCCGCAGGGCCCCGTGGGCAGAAAAGAGGTGCAGTCCGGACCGAGGCGTCAGCGCAAAGGTATGGCGCCCCCCTTATCCCAGGTGTTATACCTTCAAGGCATATTAACACTCGTGCTCTCTTCAGGACAAAGAGACCTCGCCGGACTATATCCGGAGAGGCTGCCAATCGCGACTCCACCAGCCAGGCTCCAAAGCCTGGTCCGGAGGCGGAGGCGAACACAAGGCGCGCACCGGACGCTCCTCCGACGGAGGATCTGGACAGGTTGTCTGCCACCAACTCTGAGGTGGAGAGTGCCATGAACCACAGGCGTCGCCGGACAATTCTTCGCGACGCTTGTTTCACCAAAGAGGCATTAGATGCCTTCAATTCAGGAGATGCGTACCTCCGTGCCGCTCAAAATGGTCTAGCCAGAGCCACGGAGCAATATGTAAAAGACATACGGGTAAGAAAATTTTGGTAATTATATATATTTATACCAGTAGCCCCCGAGACTTGAAACAGTTAGAATAACTGATTTAAGGATCATTTGTTATGCAGGTTCTTACAGAAAAGAATTCCCTACTGTCCCAGGAGCTGGAAGAGTGCAAAGCCCAACTTGAGGCCGCAGCCGCGGCAGGGGAGCCCAAGGAGACCCCCTCTGGTAATATACACTTTGAAAGATAAGTATTTTGTGAAGCACGGCATGGGTGCGAATCTGAGAAATGAAATTGCAGATGGCGCCGGATTGAATCCGGAAAGGCAACAACTCCTACGCCAGCTGAAGGCTGGTGAGAAGGTGCTGACAAAGGTGAGGCGGGAGAAGAACGATCTCCAAGATGCCAACACCAAGCTGGGCATCGACCTGAAAGATGTTCGTGCCCAGCTGTCAGACTCCATTAAGGAGAATCAGTGGCTTTGGGGCGGCATATTTAGTAAGTGCTTGAACGAACCTTTGAAAAAAAGTTCGGCGGGGAAGTCGACTAACAGAGTAATGTCTGTAGGTGTGCTAACAGGTCGTCCTGTAGAGGAGATGCCCGGTTCAATGGGTGACCTTCTTCCCGAGCTCTCGCAACTGCTCGAGCGAGTTCGGCAGGCAATGCAAGGCGTCGCCCAGGCCTTGTGGCCATCCATCTCCATGCCCGAAGGTCTTGGAGAGATTTCGGAGAAGCTAAAGGGAGCACGGCGGCGCTTCCGATTGTGGAAGATATCGGCCTGCCGTCAAGGCGCTAGGGAGGCCTGGGCCATGGTGAAGACGCGCTACACAAAGGCTGACCCCAACCACATGGCCGAGGTCGGTCCTATGGGGCCCGATGGGAAGGAGATCCCTGTAAGCTTAGTATACAGCCAAGTAGAATTGGCCGCAAAATATTCCCAGCAGGATTGTAAATTAGACAGCCTGTTAGATGGTATTGAAGAGGAATACAATCATTCAGAATGACTATGTAATTTAATTGACATTTATAATGCCTTCTAGCCGGATTGTAGATCGTTTGTCATGGCCGACCTTTTCGCTTCAGCCTCGGGACCTGATGGTCCGGAGTTTGTCCGAATTCCCATGCGGTTATATAAGAACCGGGGAATGCATGGAGACCAGTCATAGGGGTCATTAGTGCGTGAACAGACAAGTGCCCGACTAGTTATGTTATATTACATGGTTAGTAAGAAACATCTTCCAGGGAGAATAGTTCCGTTAGGGGTTCCTTTCCCTGGGAGGCATGCCCTAAAGTGCATGCCCATTCTGCGAAAAAGACGCGGGAAAAAGCATCGGGGGCGCATAAATAAATAAGTGAAAAGATCATCTTTTAGGTCACCGGCCAAATATTCCCTTAAGAATGCTAGCTTTCGGCTTCACCCAGTCTGAGGTACACATCCGGCTGATCCGGCAATAACAATCGCAGAGGTGCTCCCTTTACCGCCTAGCCGAATAATCGGGAACGTAGGGTTAAGCACAGGAGCCAGGCAACCAATCCTGGCCAAAACTTAAGTCATATCGATGCATATAATGGTGAAATAAAAGGTACATACGGAAGTGTAACACATGTGTTGGGCATGAAGCTCGTATAAATAAGCTTCTGTTAAAAGAAGCCCCCAGGTTTAATGAGTGCGAATAGCACGTCATTTGATGAGCCTTTAAAGGCTATAAGAGAACGGAAGGGGAGAAGGAGAGAAATGTAAGACAGACAGTATATAAAAAATGGACAGAGGAAGGAGACGAACACAGAGTCCAGCGCTAGGCATAGAATCTTCGGAGACGGGCTGCGTTCCATGGATTCGGCTCGAGTCGGTTATCCGATGCATCTCGCAGGCGGTACGCTCCACCAGTCAGGACTTGGTCAATTATGAAGGGACCTTCCCACTTGGGCTTGAGTTTGTCCTTTTTATTGTCCGGCAGGCGTAGAACTAATTTGCCAACGTTGTAATTTTTGGCCCGTACTTCTCTGCTTTGGTATCTTCGAGCCTGCTGTTGATAGAATGTGGAACGGGCTTTTGCCACGTCACGTTCCTCCTCCAATGCGTCCAAACTATCCTGTCGATCGAGCTCGGCTTCTCTTTCTTCGTACATGCGCACTCGAGGTGAGTCATGAATTATGTCGCAAGGCAAAACTGCCTCTGTGTCGTACACCATAAAGAATGGTGTGTATCCGGTGGTGCGATTCGGCATGGTCCGCAGCCCCCAGAGTACGGAGTCGAGATCCTCTACTCAATGCGTGTTAGATTCCTTGAGGGACCGCACTAATCTGGGTTTGATGCCGCTCATGATAATACCATTTGCACGTTCGACCTGGCCGTTAGTTTGTGGGTGATAGACGGAAGCATAATCGAGCTTGATGCCCTTTTTTTTGCACCAGAGTTTTACCTCGTCGGCCGTAAAGTTCATGCCGTTATCAGTGATGATGATGTGGGGGATGCCGTAACGGTGTACAACCCCGGATATAAAGTCTATCACCGGTCCGGATTCGGCCGTCTTAACAGGCTTGGCTTCTATCCATTTGGTGAACTTATCCACCATGACCAATAAGTATTTTTGCTTGTAGGTTCCGCCTTTAAGGGTTCCAACCATGTCAAGCCCCCAGACCGCAAAGGGCCAAGTGATGGGGATGGTTTGGAGGGCGGTGGGTGGCATATGGCTTTGTTTTGCAAAGAGGTGGCAACCGACGCATCGTTGGACTAAGAACTGGGCGTCTGCCTGGGCCGTCGGCCAATAAAAGCCTGTATGGAAGGCCTTGATTACAAGGGACCGAGCTGCAGCATGATGACCGTCGAGTCCGGCATGAATTTCAGCCAGGAGGTTCCGCCCTTCCTCTTCGGAGATGCACCTTTGAAGGACTCCGGTAGTGCTTTTCTTATAAAGCTCTCCCTCGTGGACTTTGTAGGCTTTGGATCACCGCACTATGCAGCGTGCCTCATTTTGGTCCTCAGGGAGTTCCTGCCTAGTAAGGTAGGTGATGAATGGTTCTGTCCACGGGGCGATGACGGCCATTATTACGTGGGCTGAAGGTGTTATTTCATTGGCAGAGCCTCCGATTGTGTTAGAATGTTCGGTGTCGGGCAGTGTGGTTGGGTCCGGGTTGTTATTGTTCGGCTCCCCTTCCCATACTACGGATGGCTTGAACAGCCTTTCCAAGAAGACGTTGGGGGGGACTACATCGCATTTTGCGCTGATGCGTGCCAGGACATCTGCCGCCTAATTATTTTCCCGGGCTATATGGTGAAATTCAAGCCCTTCGAACCGAGCTGACATTTTTAGGACGGCCTTGCGGTAAGCTGCCATTTTTGGATCCTTGGCATCGAAGTCTCCATTTATTTGGGATATTGCGAGGTTCGAGTCCCCGCGCACCTCTAGGCTTTGAATGCCCATGGATACTGCCATCCGGAGACCTTGTAAAAGGGCCTCATATTCGGCTGCATTGTTGGAGTTTGTGTACATAATCTGGAGTACGTATTGAACTGTGTCTCCTGTGGGGGACGTCAAAACGACGCCAGCCCCTAGTCCGGCCACCATCTTCGAGCTGTCGAAATGCATGATCCAATTTGAATATGTGCCGTACTCTTTTGGGAGTTCGGCCTCCGTCCATTCTGCGACGAAGTCGGCCAAAACTTGCGACTTGATGGCTCGCCGTGGCTTATAAGTTATGTCGAATGGGAGGAGCTCAATGGCCCATTTTGCAATCCGGCCCGTTGCGTCACGGTTGTTTATAATATCGTTAAGTGGTACTTCCGAGGCTACTGTTATTGAACACTCTTGAAAGTAGTGTCGTAACATCCGGGATGCCATGAATACCGCGTACGCAATCTTTTGATAATGCGGGAACCGTGATTTGCATGGAGTGAGGACAGTGGACACATAATAGACCGGCTTTTGAAGGGGGAATTTGTGTCCGTCCGTTTCTCGTTCGACGACGAGCACTGCGCTTACAACCTGATGTGTTGCTGCAATGTACAATAGCATTGGTTCGCCAATGTTTGGCACGGCCAGGACTTGGTTTGTTGCCAATATGGCTTTTATTTCGTCGAGTCCGGCCATGGCTGCATCCATCCATTCGAAGTGTTCGGTACGCCGAAGGAGGCGGTAAAGGGGTAGGGTCTTTTCTCCCAAGCGGGAGATAAAGCGGCTTAGAGCCGCAATGCATCCGATTAACTTTTGTATTTGTTTGAGGTCCTTTGGGATATCCAATTGTGACATAGCTTCGATCTTGGCTGGATTTGAACGCCGAAAACGCATTTTTCCGGGTTGAGCTTGATGTCGTATGTTCGGAGGCTATCAAATGTGAGCCTCAAGTCGTCTACTAGAGATTCGACATGTCTTGTTTTGACGACCACATCATCTACATATGCCTCCACTGTTTTGCCGATCTAGTTTGCCATACATGTCTGAATCATGCGTTGATATGTTGCGCCGGTGTTTTTGAGCCCGAAGGGCATTGTGTTGAAGCAAAATGGGCCGTATGGTGTGATAAATGTCGTTGCGGCTTGGTCTGATTCTGCCATCTTGATTTGATGGTAGCCGGAATATGCGTCGTGGAAACACAACGAATCATGTCCTGCGGTAGCGTCGATAATTTGATCGATGCGGGGGAGGGGGAAGGGATCCGTTGGGCAAGCCTTGTTAAGGTCTTTAAAATCAACGCACAAGCGCCAGGATTTGTCCTTCTTTGGTACCATCACCAGGTTTGCTAGCCAGTCCGGATGTTTTATATCTCTGATGAATCCGGCCTCCAATAGCTTTGCTAGCTCCTCTCCCATGGCCTGTCTCTTAGGTTCGGAAAAATGCCGAAGAGCTTGTTTGACAGGTTTGAATCCTTTTAGGATATTTAAGCTGTGCTCGGCCAGCCTGTGTGGGATTCCTAGCATGTCTGAAGGGTGCCAGGCAAAAATGTCCCAGTTCTCTCGTAGGAACTCTCGCAGTGCGGCGTCTACATCAGGGTTTAACCGTGCCCCGATGGAAGCTGTTTTATTGGGGTCCGTTGGATGGACCTGGAATTTGACTATTTCATCCGCCGGTTTAAAGGAGGTGGACTTGGATCTTTTGTCGAGTACCACATCATCCCTATTCACCGTGGAGCGCAGTGCAGTCAGTTCCTCAGCCGCTAGGGCTTCGGATAGTCCATTGAGGGCCAGTGCGGCTGTCTTTTTTTCGGCGCGGAGTGCTATGTCCGGATCACTAGCGAGAGTGATGATCCCGTTAGGCCCGGCATCTTGAGCTTCATGTACCCATAATGGGGTATTGCTTGGAAGATTGTAAACGCTTCCTGTCATAGCAGAGCGTGATAACCGCTGCTGAACGGAGCCACATGGAACGTGACCTCTTCGGACCTATAATTATCCGGCATGCCGAACACCACATCTAGTGTGACTTTTCCTGTATAGCGCGCTTCCTGACTGGGGATTATTCCTCTAAAGGTTGTGCTGCTTCGCTCAATGCGGTTCCAGTCTATTTCCATTTTTTGAAGGGTTTCCTCATAAATGAGGTTCAATCCGCTGCCGCCGTCCATTAGTACTTTGGTAAGACGAAAGCCGTCCACTATTGGACTGAGGACCAATGCGGCTGGTGCTAGGGCTGTTCGGAATTTAGGTTCATCACTGGCATTAAAGGTAATAGCCATGCCACTCCATGGGTTTGTTGTTGCTACTTGGTAGACTTCGGCAAGGCTGTGGAGTGTCCTTTTTCGCATATTATTTGATGCGAAAGTCTCGAAGACGGTTAATACCGTATTGGTGTCTCTGGGGTGGCTTTCTGTGGCCTCCGGAATTAGGAGATCATCACCAATTTTGGCCACCTGCCGGAGTATCCAACATGCTCTAAGGTTGTGAGTTGGTATGGCGTCCTCTGTACTATGAATTTTACAGGGTCCATTAAGCCATCCTTCCAGTACGGTTCCATGCCCTGTAGAGGGTTTTTGCTTTTTGGTGTTTGACCCGGGTGTCTGGTGATGATGCACCCTTTTATTTCAGACTGGGTTTGTATTCAGGGCCGGATCGTCCCAAAATTTTATTTTGGTTTTCCAGGCACTTTACATCACACAATACTTTGTACAATGGACGCCAAGTTAGCGAAGCGTGTAATATCATGGCGACTTATGGCGTTGAGGATTCCCTTGTCCGTGCAATTATTGCAGAAGATTGAGATTGCGTCTTCCTCGCGGCAGTCCCTTATCCTGTTCCTAACCAGGAGGAATCTGGCCTAGTAATGATGTACTGTTTCTTCGGGCTCTTGCCTGATTTGGGATAGATCGCTTATGTTCGGGTGGGTGGGTGGAATTAAATCCGAAGCCTCACCCAATCTGAGGCTCAGAGGCCGAGGAATTTCCGAACTCGAAAATTTGGATTCCTCGATGTTGTCCAATGAATCCAGCCCATCGCCTGACTCTGAGATCAGGTCTTGAGTGATATCCTCCCCTCCGCGGGTATCCGGCTTGGAGGGATCGGGAATCTGGACGTAGCTAGTCCTTAAGATAGATGAAGGGTCGCCGCACTGTCCCTCTACCACGGCAACGTGATGGGTGACTTGGGGAGAGTTAATCTCTCTCAGATCGGGTTTAGGCCCAATCTGGTTGTAATCCGTAGCGACTCCCAGGGCGGCGATGCGATCCAAGAGCTCGTTTCTGGAGGAGAGATCCATTGGATCTAACTGCTCGGCGAGTTCAGAGCTGACATGAAGATTGTTTTTGATGGCTCGAGAGGTCATCGTCGGCGCAGAAGCCGAACATGTGGTCATAAGAAACCCACCTAGCCGGAGGGTTTGGCCGACAGCCCAAAGCTCCCTTAGCAACGGTGCCGTCTTTAAAGACGAGGTGAGGCATCCTTCCTGATGGCGACGACATAGAGGAACTTTCAATGAAAGCACCAATGTCGGTGTCAAAACCGGTGGATCTCGGGTAGGGAGTCTCGAACTGTGCGTCTAGGCCGGATGGTAACAGGAGGCAAGGGACATAAAGTTTTACCCAGGTTCGGGCCCTCTTGATGGAGGTAAAACCCTACGTCCTGCTTGATTAATATTGATGATATGGGTAGTACAAGAGTAGATCTACCACAAGATCGGAGAGGCTAAACCATAGAAGCTATACTATGGTATGATTGTTGTTCTGTATGTTGTCCTACGGACAAAAACCCTCCGGTTTATATAGACACCGGAGAGGGTTAGGGTTACAAAGTCGGTTACAATGGTAGGAGATCTACATATCCGTATCACCAAGCTTGCCTTCCACGCCAAGGAAAGTCCCTTCCAAACACGGGACGAAGTCTTCAATCTTGTATCTTCATAATCCAGGAGTCCGGCTGAAGGTATAGTCCGGCCATCCGGACACCCCCTAATCCAGGACTCCCTCAGCTGGTATGGTAGTACTGATTCCATAGGATTATAAACATCCACGCGCTGCTCACTTTTTGGGCGGAAGCCCGAGGAAGGCGCTCACTGCCATGCGTTAGACAGGTTGCTGTGTTGTGTTGCCGAAATAAAAAAATCAACCTATGTGTTGTACGTGAGGTGAGGACAAGAGTAGTCACTGTGCAGCTGAATAAACAAAAAGCATCTCATACTGCCAAGCATGCTACTCTAAAAAAACAAATCTGTACATTTCGTAGTCCATCCGAACACATTCTCTTGAGAGTTTCCTCCGGTTCGCTGTTCCATAGATTTATACCTACATTCCTTTCCAATTCCTCTATTTTCATCAAGACCTATGTTTTTTGCCCCTTTATTCCGAACGGAGCCTAAATATTTGGTATAAGGGCATGGGACAGTGGGTGCACCAGAAGTCCGGCACCACGTACGTAAACAGGGGCACAAAGTGGTGATTCATAGTTTGTTGCCCCGAGAAACAAACATCCAAGAAACATATCTGGGTTGGTCCCATTTTTGTTCACTCTAGCCACCTACTCCTATGTGTGGATAGCAAATCTAGTCCTGGTCATACCACTTTGTATAGCGTTACCCCTATATTTCCCTTTTCGACCAAGAGACCGGTTGGATGACCAGTCTGTACTACTTTCACCCCCTTTCCTTCCTGTTTGTACCAAGTCCGATGTACATACTAAATTCCCCACCCCACTTTATTTCTTGTTTGAACCAAGTACTCCCTCCGTCTGGAATTACTTGTCATCAAAATGGATGTGTCTAGAACTAAAATACATCTAGATACATCCATTTCAATGACAAGTATTTTCGGATAGAGGGGGTACAAGATTCGACTCCATGAAGTAGCTTTACCTCTAACAATAGAAAAAAAAATGTGATGTTGGACCATCCGATCGAGAGGGGTTGAGAGGTAGAAAATGATGCACATGCAGCGACGTAGCGAGCTGGGGAAGTAGAGCTAAGGCGGTTTCGAACGAAGATATACCTGAGGGTCATCGGGATGTGGATAGGTGGACGGTGGGAGGCCGGATCCGCCCACAGGCAACGACGAAGGGATCGGAGGACCTCCCGCGTCGGCGCTCGGCCAGAGATAATGGTGCGGCCGGCAGTGGGTCTCCTCCCTCGCTGTCGACGACAGCCTAAACGCCGCCCCTCCTCCCCTTCACCGGCGGAGGGGGATACGTCCGGATTTGTAACCAGCGGTGAGGAAGAAAGCCAGTGTTTTTTGAAGGGAGAAAGACAGTGTTACTACCCCTATCTTGTTTAAATCTGGAGAGGATGAGAGTGTGTGAATAGAGCAACCCTAGCAAGCAAGCGCGGAGGCTTCGGCCTATATATACGCAGTGAGCATCCCTAGCAAGCAAGCAACCCCTATCTTCGTCAACTCGTACAAGACCAAGAAATTTGATTACTACAATGCCCTCTCCCTCGCGGACTAAGCTCCGGTGCCTTAACTGCACCTGCCTTTGGCTGCATGACAGGAGGGCCAACCACCTGTTGGGCCCACCTATCATAGACGCAAAGGCAGGAGCAGTAAGTTGATGCTTTCGCTATCCCTCCCACACGAGATGGACGGACATGCAGCAGTGGATTCAATACTTTAGAAGTAGGAGTAACATTATTATTTTTCGTCTTATCAAAGAGGCAAGAGCCAAGCACAACCCGAACGTGGCAGTTGCGAACACTCGCGTGGTGCGGTTCCTTGGAGTACTAGCCAGGCTCTTGCATGAGACAAAATTGCTATTGTTTAACAATTAAACTCCGTTACCCATTGGTTGATACTCATTCTGCATAGGTCCACGCGCTTAGCACCGTTTCCTCCTGGGGTCACCAATGTTTATTTGCTAATTAATAGCATTGCATGCAATGAACTAGCCATTACAAGTCATTAAAAGCATGCATACATCTCATATCTTATTGGTTGATATGTCAAGAAACAAGAAACAAGGTAGAAGTTAATGCACCGCGCCTAAGTGTTTTGGGACTATTTGGTTTTCGTAAGATGACTTACACACCTAGATGGAGGGAGTAGTATAGCCATGTAAAACGGAAAGGAGTATTTGCCTTTCTAGAGATTTCAACAAGTGACTAGACTACAACGTGTGCAGTACTCCCTCCCTTCCGGTTTATAGGGCTCAAATCTCAAATCTCATGAACCAAGGCATTTTGCGATTGGAGGAATGTATCTCGTACTTTACAAAACTACCCTAATTAAACTCATGCATTAATTACGTAGTTCTCTCGTTTTCCTCTCCGCCTTGGTCGCGGTGCACAATATTGAGCACTCCTATATGACTAGCCGCTCTATCTACATGCGGGGCATTTCAAAGCATCCGGGTCCCCGTGCCATCCACCAAATCACAGCGAGGTGCTACAGTCGAGACTCACTTGTAACCCCGGTGTGGCCGTCATGACCCGTCATATCATGAAACCCACACCTTTACCAGCAGTGGTAAGGTGGCCTCCAAGTTGGACTAGACGAAGCAACCATCATTTCACTGGAACGCTCATTCAAGCCCTTTCTTCCCTTTCTTGAAGAAAACCTCACTCTAGGCTACTCACTTCTACCATGTTTCTTCTGTACCGATGAAGGAAAGGTGGGCGAATCAGTTATGCTACTATATTTTCATTCCAAGAATCTTCTTTTTGCGAAGCACCGACTGATTCTCACATCCTATTCTTTTCCCGTTTTCATTGTGATTGTGGTTTCCTTTCGATTGCTTTTTTTTTGTTAGTTCATTAATGGATCCTGGAGCACTAGGCAAAGAGTTACCGGCGGACAACCCACTGGAGACAGCGATCTCCAAGAAGCGAGCACCGACCAACGAGTTTACCATGTTGGCGGGCCAACCCATGGAGACGAAGAACTCCAAGAAACAAGCATTGGCCAAAGAGTTGAGGACGTTGGCGGACGAACTCCTCAAAGGAAGTTGGAAGAACAACAAGGGCCCCACCGTGCCTACCCCAGGAACTCTAATTTCCACCTATGTGAGGCTCAAGACCGAGTTTGAGGAGATAGTCGCCGTTGAGAAGCAATATTCCCCTAGCAAGGTGATGGCCCCCATCGAGGACGAGGAGATGGCCCACGGAGGGATGAGATCCCCCGGTGAGCTGCACAAGGTAATAAATAATGTCTTATTACCATACTTGTGGTTTTTGATTATTTGCAATGTGCTTGCTAATATGTTAGGGTTGTGCAGGTGCCGGTGGACGTCCTTGATGATTCCGATGTCATGGCCCATCCTGTTGGCATCGCCTTGGAGATCGATTCCGATGCCGCTGTCCATCCTATGGACATCGCCCCAGAGATCAATTCCGATGTCACGGTCAGTCCTGCAGACATCGCCCCAGAAATCGATTCCCATTCTGCTGTTCGTGTTGTGGTCATTGCCCGAGAGATCAATGATAAGAAATAGTTGGTCGCGCTAATACTTAAGGGTAGTTTGCATTGCCCTGTGTTTAATTACCAGAACGATGCGTGTTATCAAACCATCTTAGGGCTAGTGCACTGTATTGTGTGGGCGGATCTTTCTACTTTTGTTTGATAGTGAATGATGCGACGAATCATGCGAACCCTCTCCGAGTTATGGAAACAGATGTATCCTCACCAGCTTTTGATGTAATATAAGGCATGATTAGATGTAAGTTTGAACTGTTTATCATATCGGCAGGGCTTGTTTGATGATTCTTGGTGTTAGTACGCTAGCTACTATGCAAGCTATAGTACTTGCAAAACACTCACCGAAGAGAAAGGTTGGGGCTGATGAGCTCGTGGTACGCTTATACTTATCCCTCGTCGATCGACCAATAGCCCTAGCTCCTAAAATTGTAGGCTTAGCGATCGATGACCTAGGTGGGCTATTTTGGCCTAGTGGGTTTCAGTGATATGATGTGCAACACAAAATCATAGCAGTGCAGAGACGTACTCCCTCCGTTCCAAAATAGATGACCTAGGCGGGCTAGTTTGGCATAGTGGGTTTCAGTGATATGACGTGGTACAGTGTCATCCAGTCTTCGCGTGTGGTAGCAGTATTGTGGGTACAGTAAGTTTTCTTGAAGAAGCGGAATTCAACGAAGTCATGATGGTTCCTTCGTCCGAACAACTTACAATGGGAAAGGTTGGGCCTGCGATACGACCGGGGTAGACCAGGATAATTTTCTGCATGGCAGGTGGACCAGGATGGTCAACATCCCACATGTCGGCAAATGAAAGTATTCTTTCCAATATAGAGGACGAGCAACTAGTATTCATTGTTTATTTTTGATGAAAGATATTGTCTCCACTGTTACGACGGAGGAGTGTGAAACACGGCAGCCCAGTGAACTTGGCATGTGCACCACTCCCAGGTTACAGCTTTTTCTCACTTTCTCTCTATCTATTTCCTCTCAAATGTTTTTTACCTTTCTTTTTTTAAGACACAATTGTTTTTACGCCTTTTTTAGAATTATTTTTTTATACCTAGGAGCACGTGTAGAGACGGGCTCTTACAGAGCCCACTCCTTGACTTTGTCAATGCCTCTCTCTCCTCCACAAAAGGAGTACTACTTGCTATGCATGCATGCGGCGGGCAGCTGACGTCCCGAGGGGCTAGGGCGGTGAGAGCTGGCTTCGGAAGCGGTCTGGACTCTAGCATAATTTTGGTTTTTACAATATTTCTTTCTCCATTGACAGGTAGGCCCGTGTAGATAGATAAAGAACACGAGCTGAAGAGGCGCATGCGGACTGTTTGACTGGTCAACTGGACAAATACGAAGTTATACGCTGAGCCAGTGACCGTATAATCACCATATCTTGTATACAATGATCAAAGTGAGCTATCAAGACAAGTTTGATGACCACCAATGCATTTTACTCGGTAATAAATGACCAGGATTTAAGGGGAATCCAAATTTTCTTCGTCTTCTGTCCTTGAGCTCTTGACAAACCAATGCACTATACGGTTGTCCGGCCACTCCACCCCTAAGCTCTCACCAAGCGTCGTTCATGCCACCGCGCCGCATACTAACCGATAAGGCAGCGATGGTATCCCGCCGCGCCGAGTTCCTCGCCGCCCATGACCGCACACAAAATGGTAGGGAAGCGATGGCATCCCGCTGTGCCGAGTTCATCGCTGCTCGCGACCTCACAACTATGTGGGAGGAATTTGAAGATGCCAAGGCCGAATGGACGGTAGAGCAAGAGGCGGCCAAAGCCGCACAGAGGGAGCGGAAAAGTCAGAAAGCACTCAAGAAAAGAGAGGCCTGTCGCCGCAAGAAAGTAAAGGACGCACGCGCTGCTACGGAGAGGTCAGCGGAGATCCAAGCACGGTGGGGTGTCGCCGACAAAGCCGGGAAGGGGAACGACGACGTCTGGCCAGCATGTGAGAAGTAGTAGTACTAGTAGTTAGTGTGTGTGTGTGTGTGTGTCTGAGTAGGAGCATGTACCAGTACTACTATTTACTAATGTAGTTTTTAGAGCAAATTACCAGTACATTAGCCTAGACTAAATGGAAAAATTCCTATCCTATGCATCAAATGGCATCTCTTTCTCTGTAGGAATTGAGATGCATGTCATCTCACTTCCTATGATTTTCATATTCCTATCCTATGAACGAAAGGAGGCCTCAGTTGGAGTAACTACTGTAGCTAGCAGTACTGCTGGTACAGTAGTTTTCTTCAAGAAGTGGAATTCAACGAAGTCATGATGGTTCCTTCGTCCAAGCAACTTCAAAGTGGGAAGTGGGCCTGTGATTTGACGGCTCATTAGTCATTGTTACTGCGGTGCGATGACCTGGGTGACTCCCTTGGAGTTCTGCGTGCATGGCAAGTGGACCAGGATGGTTGACGTCCCACATGTTGGCGAATGGAAGTATTCTTTTCGATATCGATGAGCAAGGAAACCGCGTGGTATAGTATCATTGCTGATTGGTTCACAAAAAAATAGTATCACTGCCGATTTATAATTATTTTTTATTTCTGATGAATGCTAGCATTTCAACTCTTACGACGAAGGGTGCCAAACACGGCACGTGTTGGATGTCCCACACGTCAGCGAAAGGAGTGGGACATGAACAACGTGGTAGAGCCCAGCGTAAAAAAACGGGGTGGTAGAGCGTCTCCACTTCTGGGTCGGAGACCACACGTAGTAGTACTTAGAGGCTGTTTGGTTTGTGACTAACTTAGCCAAAGATTGCCACAACTAAGGTTAGGCAAGTTTGACCAACTTAGGTGAGTGTTTGCTTCAAGCCACACCTTAGGCAAGCCACACTTGGGCCCCACATGGCATACACACAAAAAGTGTGGCTAGATTCCCTTAGGCTTGCAAACTTGTGGCTCTCATTTTGATGAACTAACCTTAGGCAAGCTTGGCAAAAATGTGTGGCAAAGTGTGGCAATGCTAGTCCTAGAACCAAACAACCCCTTAGTGGTATGAACGATACAAAGTGCGACCTGGAGACAAAGACACGTCTAGTTGGAAGGTCTCGAGGCATACACGTAAACAAATATAAAAGTTAATATGTGCCTCCAACTAATATAGTAGTAGTAGAGTACTTAGCCACGTACTCCATAACATCACCGTGCATTGCACGTACAACATTTAGTGGTAGTACATAGTAAGAGACAAATGCCGCCCAAGAGTTCCCTTCTCGACCTACTTTTGGGTGTTTCGTGGAGTGTATGGAGGGTGCATGAGTCAACACTAGTTTAGCACAAATACAGTAGAAGCATGCATGAAGAGAGCATGCATGAAGAGGGGTCTTGAGTTGAGCATGCATAAAGAGGGAACAACTATGCTGAGACGAGAACGCAACCAAACACAGCCTATATGCCACTCATGTTCATACCATTTGTGCCTTTCTACTTCACTTACTGCGCTACATTACTTAGGTTCATACGTCCACTCCTGGGTACATGTTCGTCTCGTAGTTCCAGTCCCACGTGTTCTTCATATAGATGGAACGATCCTTGCATAACACGTGCACCTTGATGCTAGATGTCTCGCGTGTTGGCAAAAGGATGATCAAAGCTCACGTAAAAAAATAGAGTGGAAGAACATAGATTCTGGACGACCGAGAAGGAGCAAGGAACCTCATCATGGAGCGTCTGCACTCATAATATTTAATATTATTCAGCGATATAAAATTAACCAATCATCTCCACAGTGGACTGGAAGAGTACGAAACACGGCAGCCCAGTGTAGTATCATACTAGTACATGGCTAACCCACGCTATCACCATATTTCTTGGCTTCCGTGCGACACCCATCTCTAGTAATCCAGCAGCCTGTATCGCTTCTCCCTCCTCATCTCTATCAAAGTGCGGTGGGCTGGCGTTTCTGCCGTCTATTGAGGTCGGTTAACTATCACATGTTAGCGACATGCCAAGAGCATTCTAAAAAAAATTCCTTTCACGTTCCATTTTCAAAAATAAAAAAATCCTTTCACATACGAATTTGCATGTATGCTTTGAGCAACTTGCATGTCCTATACTGCTCCTGTTCGATACTCTAACTTAGCTAGAGGTTAGACTAACTCATGACTAACCCTGAACTAACTGTAGCCAAAGAGGTGTTTGGGTGACAGGGTTAGATTGACAATAAATGCACTTCATGGAGAGAGAAAAGTGAATTTTCAGTGGTCCCAATGAGAACTATCTCCAGTTAGCACCTCTTGGGTGGGATAGTTTTTTTGGTGGGTTCGGTGCAACTTGCTCCAATTTAAACAATCATGCTTGGATAGTTTAGGGCTATTTGAGGCCCAACTAGCTCAAACTAACTCTAACCCATGGATCCAAATAGGGCCTATGGCCAGTCTCGACGCGGAGCAGTCGCGTGCACCGGGAAGCGGCACTCTCTCGGCCGTCGTGCCACTTCAAAGCCGGCGCCAGTGAGAGGTCGCCTCCGCTCTGGTCGGGCATTAATGCGGCACTGACGCGCTAGGGCGACGCTGACCATTTCACGCGGGAAGGGTGCGCTGGCAAGGGAGTATAGGGTTTGAACCATTTCAGGTGTAGTACTGGTAGTTTGCAAAACTACTCAATTATTGCACTCAGTTTCCTAAGAAATTGTGGTAAAAACGTTACTCCACAGCCCGCTTCCCTTCTCCTTCCTCTTCCACCGCCCACGCACATCCGCGGGAAGCGACCGTCAACCCTTATATCGGAGTGCTAGCACAAAAAGATGCATGCATGACCACTAAAATTTCCATATTAAACCGCCGCTCCGGCGGGAGTATGGCGTATGTTGTTACCTTCGGCCAGCACATGGCTACCGGGCGACGGTGACCAGATAAGAGGCGGCGGGAGGGGAATGAATGCAGCTACAGTTTGGGTTCGCCTTCCGGCTTAAATAAATGTGCAGCATCACGTGTACCCGCGGGTGCACAAATTGTAACATACGTGTCTGCTTAAGTGGGCATCACGTAACTGGTTTGTGTGTGTGAGAGATTCTGAGAGACAGAGTGCGTGTGTGCGACTCTACTCTTCAGACATGTACTCAACCTTTTGCATCGGGATATAAGTATAATGGTATTAACTTTAGCTAGTGATTTACGTGGCCATGTTAACGTGGTTGTGTCAAAAAAATGTCACTTCTGGCTCATGATTTGCGTTATATAATTACAAGCAAGATTCTCGTGCATTGCACGAAACATCAATATGCATTTTTTTATAGAACACCTGTTGTGATTGACCCATGCAGGAGTAATCCCATGTGTAAAAACTAATGATATCTCAAGAATTTTATCGGAAAACTGGTATCTCAAGAACGTCATCGAAAAAATGAAAGATGAGAGATAAGGCGAGGAGCAATGGAGCGTGGTGGTGACTGGTGGTCGGAATGGGCGGAGGCATAGGGATGGACGGCGCCGGCAAGCGGCAGCGGCCACCATGCATGCTAGATTGTTCCAGAGACTTATTCCTTTTTTAATTGTTGAGCAATGAGGTTGCGGGAGATAATGATGTGGAGAGAGGTGCGGGTATCTTTTGTAAAATTATCATAGTTTGCTTTCTATCCTCAGATATAGATCATACGGTCTGTATTACAAGATGGCAGGCACACCATCACCACCAACTCGTTTTTTTATAAGGGTACAGATGATAAGTTTGTTGACTACTAAAGTAAAGTGGAAATTGTCCATGTTATGCAAGTAAATAAAGGTGATTGTTTATCATACGAGTAAGGTTCGATGAAGGGTGGTAGGAACAAATGCTCCATCTAGAGCATGTGTGTGTGAGATGGAGTCTTAGTCTATGTGTGGGGCGTGTGTGTGTGTGAGAGAGAGAGAGAGGAGAGAGAGAGAGATGGAGTCTTAGTTTGTGTGTGTGAGAGAGAGGGAGAGACATGGATTCTTAGTGTGTGGGGGGGGAGCGGGCGGGCGTGTGTGTGTGAGAGAGAGAGAGATGGAGACTTAGTGTGTGTGTTGGGGGGGTGCGTGCGTGTGTGTGTGTGTGTCGCGGGGTCCTCTGTGGCGGATGTAATTTAAGTGTGCATGGCTTTCATCATAGAGAGGTGATGTGTATGGCAGAGGCCACCAACGATGGGGTGCGAGAGAGAAAATGCCCGTAGAGAGGGAAGAGAAGGTGTGTGCACGTGAGAGGAGTCGACTTCGAGAGAACGTGTTTGTTTGAGAGACACCGAGAAAGACTACTATATATCGATGGTGCATGTAGGCGGGAATTAAACTAAGGGATGGTCTTATTGGTTTCGGGGATATAGGAGAAGAGTGAGAGGTGGGGGGGTAGCTAGAAGGAGATTGTTAAGTGTGAGTGTGTATTTTACCCATCCAGGCGGAAGTTATGTGCACAAAAGAGGAGAACGATTCGATGTGGCGTTAGGATTGAGGGTAATTAACTACATATGGAGACATAGAGACCTTGAACGTGCATGTGTGAGAGGTATACATGTATACGTGGGATGTGTGTGTGTGCGCGCGCGCATGATCGAGATAAAAGAAAGAAGATATAAGTCATAAGATCAACGACACGGGAGAGACGGATCGGTATGACAATATGCATGCATGTGAGAATGCATGGAAGAAGTCCCGACAATTGAGCATGTGTTTTTGTCTTTAAGAGATAGTGGCGTGGGCTGGAGCATGCATCTATGGCGAGCAGAGGGAGTGAGGCGCAACGATTGAGCAAAAGAGACCAACCTATAAATGCATATGTATGGAGAGACATATATAGTGTGGGTGATAGGAAGCAAGACTCCGTGCGAGAAAGAAATGTTGACGGAGAAACTACAGATAGATACAGAGATGGAGATACTGGCTAGAGGGACATCCGCTAGTTTGGGTATTGGAGATGACCGTCGGGTGGTTCAAAGGGTGAAGTTATATATGTGTGTAAGAGGGCACTTGACTGCATGTAGAGAGAAACATATGTAATGTGCGTGATAGGAATCAAGAGTGAGGGCGAGAAAGAAGGTTGATGGAGAAACAGATAAATAGAAAGATAAGGATGCTAGCGAGTGTGCATTAGAGATAGGAGCGAGTGGATTAGAAGGCTGGGTTATGTGTGTGGGTGTGAGAGAGATAGAGAGAGGGTGCATGTGTGTCACATACAAACAGATATCAGAGAGAAATGAGATCCAGAGAGACGGAGTTTTGTGTCTGCGAGAGTGAAATATATTTCACAACAAGAGTGATAGGTAGAGAGACATACGAGGGAACGCAAGATATCTCTAGGGAGAGAGGGTGTGTGTGAGCGACATACAAGAAAACAATGCAGAAATATGAGACCCTGGGAGACAGAGTTTGTGTTTGTGTGTGAGAAAGAGATTTTGAAGAGGAAGAGTCGTAGGTTCTCATATCCAAGGAGTGAAAGACATCTCTGTATGAGGGGTGTGCGAGTGGCACACATGGGAATAGTAGAGAGAAATGAGACCCCGGGAGACAAAGTTTTGTGTTTGTGTGAGAGAAAGAGATTCCACATGGAGAATCATAGTTAGAGACACATAGCCAGGAGCGATGCTTAGAGAGAGATAGAGTGATGAAGGTCTAGGGAGAGAGTACCGTCAGTGTGTTACGAAGATAAAAGATCATTGTCGACATACAGGTAGCACAAGAGATACCTGAGAGACAATGAACGCGTATAGGTCCAGAGAGATAGTCCTATATAAGCATGAGTGATAGCTATATGAGACGAATATCTGGATTAAAGGGGATTCAAATATTTAAACTGGAGATCACGACATCGATAATATCATAACACAAATTGGTGTATCAAACATGCATATTCATTTGAATTTGGGCACACGTGTAATGTTATATAGTTTATCAATATTGGTGATCCATAGGTTCTTCAATTACAAACAATGCATGGTTTATATATAATTAATGTCTAAACGGGATTACACTATATGTTGCGTGTGTGAAACACATTATACATGTTTGAGAAGTAAAAAAAATGCATGAAACACACATTAATTGGAGACAGTTAGCGAGGAATGCATACATTGGATTTCAACATAAAGTGGTTTCAAATATGTGAAAATCCAAATTGATGGATACAACTTTATGAATTTGAGATCATGCCATTTGTAAACCATATTTATGTATAAATGGTGTTGTGCTTTGAAAGTATATATAAAAAAATGATGTATATAGAATGTAATTCCAATTGAAAATGGATCCCGCCCTAAAAAAATAGAATACAAACGGGATTCGAATTGACTTGGCACGGTAAACGTGCACTCTGCATAATTTGAACGAAGCGGGGAAAGTCGCAGTAACCGCCCGAAACAAAAATCTGCGAGATGGAAATCACTACTGCCTATCCCTGCCACGTAAAGCCTATATGCTGGATTTCTATAGGTTTTGATAGGGGTAGGTTTGTAATTTCACCAAAACGTGACGTAACCGCCTCTCACCCGGATTCATACACGGTGGGTGCCAAAACACAGTGTGTCCTCGGCCGAAATCGACTCCCTCCCTGATTCATATTCATACACAGTGAGCGCCAAAAACAAACTCTCGTCGGCAAATATTCAGTGTATGCAAGATTACCGTCCTATCCCCAACCGACTAGTGTTGCTGTGATGTAGTAGAAATTTGAAACGGGGGCTAAGTTTGTAAATTTCCTCGCATTTGAGACAAGCGCACCCTGAATACATGGTTCCCCACTTCCTCTCTACCTCCCTTTTCCCCATTCGTACTCCGTGGGCGCCAAAACACCCTCTCCACCCCACCCTCCTCCGTCCGCCGCCGTCCGCCACCCCATCCACCGCCGTCCTCCTCCACCATGCCGGAGCTGATACCCCGACGCCGCCATCCATTACAAGAGATCGACCTCTATCATCCACGGCTTCAGACCGGGATCCTTGCATCCCATCCTCTCGCTTCATCCCCGCCGTCGTCCACCTTGCCGGCGCCACTCCTACGACCGTCTCTTCCACCGTGCCCCGCCGCCACCGTCTACCCTCCTAGATATGCTTCCACGCCACCGACAGCCATCGCTACTGCAGCACCGTCAAATTCTCAGCAGATGCGTACAAAGGCGGTACTCTTTCGTATCTGCTCAACTTATTTATCATAGCAAGAAAATAGATCGCCACTGCTTTACTCTGATTTCTTGTCTTGGTTGCGAAGTTTCCTTTGACCGGTTTGCACATTCAGATCCGCCATGGCACACTCAACACCATACTCGCAATGCTTATGGTTTTCCCCTTTTAAATTCCACACTAGTTAAATCACAGTAGACTAAATTTCAAAATTGGGTCAGTCGATTTTTCAGAGTTCGCCGGTGCAATTGAAGGGGCTCGGGTGGGGACGGTGGTTGTGGGGGCAGCGGTGGGGCCTCGCGAACGAAGAAAACTCGACACGGGTGGGGGCGGGGGTGGGGGTGGCGGAGGAACACAGGCGGTGGGGCCGGTGGTTCAGCCGGCGGCCCGTGCGGTGTTCTGTATGGGAAGCATAGCATGTTCCTTGTCAGGAAGGGGAGCAGGGACATCTGCAGTCAACAGCTGATAGAGCTGGCCTGTACGTGATCGATAGGCTTTCAATTACTAGCGGCAATACAACACCGTAATTTCCAGCCAGTTCCACTTTCCCGATTTATATATCCTGGTTATGGTGTACCCCTGTTATGTACACTATGATCTACCTAGTTGCTGTGTTCTCTTGTTATCATGGTTTGGCAATAAACTCTCTATACAGTATATTATGAACCTATCATCTTCCAGCTATCCTTACTTCTGGAGCCTATTTTTTCTGTACTTGTGCCAGATTATATAAATGCACGCACCATATTATGGCACACATGAGCTCTCTCATCAGAATCCAGTGATAGCACACAAGTGTTTACAGGGGCGCCCCTATACTAGAATATCATCTGCATTACAAAGATAATCTCATAACTATTTATGTTTTCATTGTTCTCAGATATTATACGCAATTACAGTGAATATCAAAATCCGCGCATCAGAAGAATATTGTGGAACATTGCAATGACTTACAAAATTGGCAGCAAGGCATTGAGTGCCATTCTAGAAGCAATGAATCTTGTACACTCCCCACCTGTTGATTCTTATTCAAAATATCATCCTAATGACTATTCTAACCTCGAGGAGTCAAAGGCAGATGGCATGTCCTGTTCACCCATCAAGGTGCCTGTTCTAATTTGGCAAGGTTTTATTGATTGCGTATATCTTGCATATGTTGTCTTGCATTTCTTCTGCTTTGTTGCACCGCCATCTGCATAGTTTACTCATCATATATGTCGAGATGCCATGCCCATCCATTATCAATACATATTCCATCTATCATCATACCATGTTTTTCCACTCAAATGTTGTTCTTGTGCATCAGACATCAAAAAGGAAGAGGGTGATTGCCGAACCGAAAGGAGAACCAGCAAAGTCCTTGAAAAATGTGGTGGTGGCGGAGAAATCAGACAGCACCCCACTTATATTGGTTGTACAACCAGTGACACAAAACGTAGGACCGACTCCAGTAGACTGTACCCATACTTCACTGGCCACACCACTAGCCCCACCACACAGGACCTGCACTCCAGCAAAAGGTGTACCGATTTCATTTGCCATAGCACCAGCTGTACCACAGAAAAATCCCACTCCAGCAAAAAGTACAGCAAGTCCACTGGCCGAAGACCTATCCCAACTGCAGAGACGGCCAATTCCTGCAGATCAGAACCCCATTCCATTTATTCCTAGTTTAAAAGAAAATGCTTTCAATGTTGTTAGGGACTATGTGCATATATTCCCATCATGGGAAGATTATTGTGAAGACAAACACCATTTTCACATCTTCCTGTCCAACTTACGTGTAAGTGCTATTATTCATGGTTATTATTTTTCCTGTTTTCTGCTGACTGAACACATCAATGATTTACATTACATTGTTGCAACTAGGCGATGGTCAATATGGATAGTCATGACGAGCAAAGCTTGCTTGTGCTTTTCAAGGAAGCATTGCAGCAGCATCGGTGTTACCTGAGGAAATCACACTTTGATGGCATGTCTATAAACGAATTTCTAGTGAAGTATCCTATGCTAATTTTAGAAGACATTGAATGGAAAAACCTTGTTATGCACTGGTCTCGTTCCCAGGATGAGGTACTGTCTATGAAATCACATGACAATTTGAACTTCTACTTTTCCGCATGTGCCTTACGGATCTTTTTTGCAGGAAATCTGCTCGAAGAAGAATTCCGGTTTAACAAGAACGACTGGATATCACAAATATGCTGCCCGCTGCTTTGCTCTTGTTAGTACATGTTGTCCTGTATCACTGTACTTGCATACATACCTGGTTCATTATGTGACAGCAGTATGCATGATAGCTTGCTTATCAATTGTTCGCTCCAAATTATCTGATCTATATGAATAGTTACATTAGTGTAGAATATATCCAATGCCAATTTTTTTAGCTCTGCATTGTTCTTGTAAGTACATGTTGTCCTTTATCAATGTACTTATAATGACATGTAGTTGTTCATGTACCATCACTCTGCAGCTTATTTTCCTTTGCCCTCCATTTTCTACACATCAGATCTATATTTACTCTTACCATAAGGTTGGTACTGAAGAAGTTTAGCTGTGCATTGCTCTTGGCTGTACCTTTTGCCTGTATCGCTGCACTTACATTTATAGCTACTTGGTTATGTAGCATCACTCTTCATCTTATCTTAAATATTCTCCATTTTTTCGTATATTATCGCATCTATATTTACTCTTAACAAAATGTAGAATAAAGGCAATGATTTTGAAGAAGATTCTGTGGTAAACTTCTTGAATTGCCCCCCCCCCCCATCAGCATGGACAAGGCCTTTATAGAGCCTGTCTTCACCAATAATTTAAGTTTGTCCATATCAAGCCTTCAAACTTTGTTGTATATATTTGGTTAGGCATGACTACAACAACTGTTTATTTTTGGTGTTTGCATCAAATTTCTTGTTTAAAGTTTATTATATGTAGTTCATAAACAAAAGTTTGTCCTTTCTCAATTTAAGTTTTCAGTTGTACAACCAAGTTCCTTCTTCATACCATGTAAATTAAACTATACAGAGCAAGTGATCTTCTTTTGCACTGCATGTATGCTTCTGTTCTTCATCCATAATCCAGTGGTGTGGTGAACCTACCCACTACAGCACAATGTGATATTCTGCAATTTCTTAACTATAAACAATCTCATATAATTCTACTATTATTTAAACCGTCTCTTTATTTGCCAAACTGAAATGGTATAACTTGACAGAACACTAACCATTGATACTTATGAGTTCTTGATCTGTAATCCAGTGGTGTCGTGAAGCTGCCAACTCCTTCACAATGTCATTTCCTGCCATGTCTTGACCTGAACAATACCATATTGTGTTAATGCAAATTTAAAGTGTGTCACTTTATTCGTCAGTAAGAAATGTGATGAATTGTCAGCATTGATACTTTTATGTGCAAAACCTGTCATCTGTCTGCTTGTTTATTTTTCAGAGTGAGGAAGATATAAGTGTTGAACAAGCGCAGTCTCATCATCTTGCTCAGCTGCTTGCGCTGCAGCTCCCCAGCAGGACTAACCTTTCTTGAACTCTAGTGAAGTGCTGTTGGTTTTGCATATTATTTTGTCGGCATGTTAATTTGCATTGGTGGCGATCTTTTATGCCCAGTGTATGTAATCTGTTGTCTGCTTGTGCATTATTATCATAGTGGCAAACTTTGATGCCCAGTGGATGTAATATGCCGTAATTTCTTTATTGTATAGTCTAGTTTTTTTTCTTATTCACGATGCTGCAGTTATTTTACTGTATATATATCTTGTCTTCGCAGTAAACTGGCCAAACCGTAAAATTACGGTACAGAATCAGACCGTCATGCAATCACGATGTAGGTTGGGCCTGAAACGTGCCGAACAGCTCATGGGCCGGCAGCAGCCCGAAATGAACCCCGGCCCATGATTATGCGAATCAAATCATGGGCTTTTAACTGGCCAAAAAATTGTCTGTGTCCTTGTTTGGCCCAATCAGATATCGGCTGCGAGCAGGCCGGATGCAAACCGGGCCGTAGTTAGGCCCAACTATATGACAGGCTTTTAACAGGCTGAAATTAATATATGACCGAAATGTTAAACGGGCCCTTAACAGGGCAAAATTAATATCAGGCCGAATTACTAAGTGGGCCTTTAGCAAGTGGGCCCAAAAGCATAGTGTCTAGTTGACGGGCCGAATCTGATATGGGCCATAATTGAGCCCAAAGCCTCTTAAAGGGCCGGACCTGATCTGGGCCGTAATTTGGCCCAGAACGTGGTAGGCCTTTAATGGGCCGGATCTCATATGGGCAACTATTAGGCTCGCAGCGTGGCAGGCCATTAATGGACCGGATAAAATATGGGCCGGCATTTGGCCCAAAACATGGCAGGCAGTTAATGGGCCAGCCTACTAGGGTCCTCAAAATCTTGTGGGCCTATAGCTGGGCCGGCCCATTAATGTCAGCGAAATCTCGTGGGCCTTTAGCTGGGCCGGTCCGTTATGATCCGCAAGAATCTTGTGGGCCTTTACCTGGGCCGGCCCATTATGGCACACAAAAATCTTTTGGGCCTTTAGCTGGGCTGGCCCATTATGGCCCGCAAACTCTTGTGGGCCTTTAGCTGGGCCATCCCATTATGGTCCGCAAAATCTCGTGGGCCTTTAGCTGGGCTGGCCCATTATGGTCCGCAAAATCTTGTGGGCCTTTAGTTGGGCAAGCCCATTTAAACTTGTTGGGTCATGCCACGTGTCGACGTATCATAGGCGCCTTCTGTCCAGTGAGTGGATGACATCTGTCCTGACGATGAGCCGACACGTTTTTCCTCTAGCCAATGATGAATTTACACGTGGAAAATCTCCATTGGTCAGGGCTGTTAATAGGTTATCGGATCCAAAACCCGACCCGATAGCTTAACGGCGTTCCGTTACGGTGGATGCCACGTGTTGGTCACCCTTGACGAAAGCACTTCTGTGACGCGCGATTTATCATCATGGAAGTGGACACTTCCGTGATGATAATTTTGGTAATGTCATGGAACACTTCTACAACAGCACAGGTATGACTATCTTGATTCTGTCATAAGTTTGTCATGGATGTACATGCATGACAAAAAACGCGACCTACTGTGAGAAACATGTATCATCACGGAAGTGTATTTTTTTGTAGTGTACTCCACTCATCGACCGCTATCCAGCACGAATCTAGAGTATTAAGTCCATGAAAATAGAGTAACGCCTTAAGCAAGATGACATGATGTAGAGGGATAAATTCATGCAACATGATAAAAACCCCATCTTGTTATCCTCGATGGCAACAATAAAATACGTGCCTTGCTGCCCCTACTGTCACTAGGAAAGGACAGTGCAAGATTGAACCCAAAGCTAAGCACTTATCCCATTGCAAGAAAGATCAATCTAGTAGGACAAACCAAACTGATAATTCGAAGAGACTTGCAAAGATAACCAATCATACATAAAAGAATTCAGAGAAGATTCAAATATTGTTCATGGATAATCTTGATCATAAACCCACAATTCATCAGTCTCAACAAACACACCGCAAAAAGAAGATTACATCGAATAGATCTCCACAAGGGAGGGGGAGAACATTGTATTGAGATCCAAAAAGAGAGAAGAAGCCATCTAGCTAATAACTATGGACCTGAAGGTCTCAGGTAAACTACTCACACTTCATCGGAGAGGCTATGGTGTTGATGTAGAAGCCCTCCGTGATGGATTCCCCCTTAGTCGGAGCTCAAGAACAGGCCCCAAGATGGGATCTCGTGGATATAGTAAGTTACGGCGGTGGAATTAGGGTTTTGGCTCCGTATCTAATCGTTTGGGGCTACGTAGGTATATAAAGGAGGAAGGAGTACACCGGTGGAGCAACAGGGGGCCCACGAGGGTGGAGGGCGCGCCGGGAGGGGGGGGGGGTAGGCGCGCCCCCTACCTCGTGGCCTCCTCCTTTATTTCTTGACGTATGGTCCAAGTCTCCTGGATCATGTTCGGTGAGAAAATCACGTTCCCGAAGGTTTCATTCTGTTTGGACTCCGTTTGATATTCCTTTTCTTCGAAACCTTAAAATAGGCAAAAAACAACAATTCTCGGTTGGGCCTCCGGTTAATAGGTTAGTCCCAAAAATAATATAAAGTGGATAATAAAACCCAATAATGTCCAAAACAGTAGATAATATAGCATGGAGCAATCAAAAATTGTAGATACGTTGGAGACGTATCAATACCAAATGCCAAAATTTGGTGTGTGTATTAAGTATCTCAATATCCTTTTCACAGCCTTAAGATGACACTCTTTAGGGGCCACCTGATATCGTGCACACATGCACACACTTAGCATAATATTAGGATGAGAGGCACATAGTTATAACAATGAACCAATCATAGAGCGGTAAACTTTTTGATCAACCGGTTCACCATCTTTGGTCAAATCAAGATGTCCACTAGTAGGCATGGGTGTAGGCATACCTTTGCATTCTTGCATATTAAACTTCTTGAATAAGTCCTTGGTGTACTTTGTTTGAGAGACAAAGGTACCTTCCTTAGTTTGCTTGATTTGCAAACCAAGAAAGAATTTGAGTTCACTCATCATAGACATCTCAAACTTCTCCGACATTAGCTTTCCAAACTTCTCACTAGAATGAGGGTTAGTTGAACCAAATATAATATCATCAACATAAATTTGGCACACAAATAGTTCTCCATTAACCCTTTTAGTAAAAAGAGTAGAATCAATTTTACCAATTTCAAAGCCTTTTTCAATAAGAAACTTGGTCAAGCATTTATACCACGGTCTAGGGGCTTGTTTAAGACCATAAAGGGCTTTGTGAAGTTTGTAAACATGATTAGGTTTCTTAGGATTGACAAAGCCGGGAGGTTGCTTAACGTAAACTTCCTCCAAAATTTCACCATTTAGAAAAGCACTTGTAATGTCCATTTGGTACAAGGTGATATCATGGTGATTAGCATAAGCAAGTAAGATGCAAATGGACTCAAGTCTAGCAACGGTTGCATATGTCTCACCATAGTCCATACCTTCGACTTGAGTGTAGCCTTGGGCGACTAGGCGAGCTTTGTTGTGGACAACTTGACCATCTTCATCTTGCTTGTTGCGAAACACCCATTTGGGACCAATGATGTTGTGGTTATTGTCGAGCTTCTCAACCAATGTCCACACTTGATTTCTCTCAAAGTCGTGTAGCTCTTCATGCATAGCGTTAATCCAATCCGGAACTTCCAATGCTTCTTCAACCTTCATAGGTTCAATGCTAGAGATGAATGAGTAATGTTCACAAAAGTTAGCCAAATGATTTTTAGAGCGAGTGATTCTCCCGGTTTGGATATCATTGTAGATTTGCTCGACGGGTTGATCTTTAGCGATTCTTGCTCGAACTCGTGGAAGCTTTGGCTTGGCTCGGGGTGGAACATCCTCTTCATCTTGATCTTCTTCTTGGCCTTCTTCATTGTTGACGTTGTCATTCTCTTGTCGTGGTGGAGAAGGAGGTTGATGATGTTCATCTTGGTTTACTTCCTCGTTTTCTTCATCTTGGTGTGCCCCACTTGTGGATGCTTCTGTATCAATTATTGGTTCACCTTGTCGTGAGGTGGAAGCTTCCACTTGGATGGACGAGGTACTCTCCTTCACCTCCGTTGGACAAATCTTGCCAATAGACAAGTCTTGGATTGCTTCCGAAGGGTCTTTGTCTCCTACATCAATTGGCAATTGCTCTACTTGCAAGCCGTTAGACTCATCAAACTTCACATCTACCGTCTCTTCAACCTTTCAGGTGAAATTGTTGTAGACATGGTAAGTGTGAGAGTTTGAGCCATAACCAAGTAGGAAACCTTCATGAGATTTAGGAGCAAATTTAAAACGATGATGCTTATCAAGAATGTAGCACTTTGAGCCGAATACTCGAAAGTATCCAACTTGGGGTTTGTTACCAGTGAGGAGCTCGTATGTTGTCTTGCCGACTAGGTTGTGAAGATACAAGCGATTTGTTGCATGACAAGCTATCTCAACCGCTTCCACCCAAAAGTGTTTTGGAGTCTTGTACTCATCAAGCATCATTCTTGCCATCTCAATAAGAGTCTGGTTCTTCCTCTCAACAACACCATTTTGTTGAGGTGTGTATGTAGCTAAGAACTCATGTGAAATCACCTCTTCATCAAGAAAGGTATCCACATTTGCGTTCTTGAACTCCGTTCCATTGTCGCTCTGAACCTTCTTGATTTTCACGTCAAATTGATTTTGGGCCATCCTAGCGAAGTTTTTGAAGATCTTTTGGACATGCGACTTGTCATCAAGAAAGAACACCCATGTAAATCTTGAAAAATCATCAACTATGACTAGACCAAATGAGTTACCACCGAGACTCTTGTAGGCATTGGGACCAACGAGATCCATGTGAAGTAGATCGAGTGATCTTCTCGTGGTCATGATGTTCTTCGCGCGATGACTTCCTCCAACCTGTTTTCCTACCTGACAAGCACTACAAAGTCTATCCTTCTCAAATATGACATCTTTTATTCCAAGGATATGATCACCTTTAATAAGCTTATCAAGATTTTGCATACCCCACGTGACCTAGTCTTCTATGCCAAAACCAGCCTTTGGAAGATTTAGCAATTAAGCAAGTTCTAGGTTGAGCTTTTTTAGTGAAGTCAACAATGTAAAGATCACCCCTACGTATACCGGTAAAGAACATTTTACGATTGTCTCTACGAAACACTTAGCAATCTACCTGAATAAACTGGACATTGAAACCAAAATCAGCAAGTCTAGATACTGAAAGTAAATTGTACCCAAGAAATTCAACGAGCATGACATTTTGAATGGAGCTATCATGTGAGATGGCCACCTTACCTAGGCCAACCACCTTACCCTTTGAGTTATCACCAAAGGTGACATACTTTCGAGGGTCGTCCTTTTCAGCAAGCTCACGGAACATATCTTTATTCCGGGTCATATGATCAGTACATACACTATTAAGGACCCACTCATTTCCTCCGGCCATGTAGCCGCGAAGATTTTCCATAAGACCAAAGTGTCGCATCGCATCATCAAGATCATATTCACTATCATCATCCTCATCATAGTATCCATGTTCAACATCATCTTGTGATTGATCAACTCCTAGAGAGGGTAATTCATTAGATAAATGATCATTTCTATGGTTATCTTTATGAATTCTAATAGTTTTGGAAATGATATTGCTAATGATCCCAACATCTCCTATGGCACGAATGAGATTGGTAAGCTCAAATAGACAATCACCAAAGCTAGGATCATTAGAATTCATCTTACTCAAGGCAATAGACTTATGAAGGATTTCGTCTAAATTTTTCAAGGAATAATTTGGAAATCGTTCCTCAAGAAATCTCCATATAGTATAGGCACAATCAAGAGTAGGCAAACTAGCAATCAAATTTTTGGGCAAACCTCTAATGATAAGATTGATAGTTCTAAGATTGCGAATCATGTCAAGATCCTCTTCGGGTGTAGGGTGCAAAGGATCAATATGAGGTGCAGAAGGACTAGTAATCTCAAGCATTTCATTTTTCCACTCATAGAAGAACTCTCCATCAAGAATAGGCACTCTACGCCTAAGACTCCCCAAAGTAGACACATCCATCTTCCTCCAAAGGTGTTTAAACCAAGGCAATGGACACCAAAGCTCTGATACCAATTGAAAGGATTGAGAAGAGGTTTCTAGAGGGGGGTGAATAGACTCTAATCAAGAAAAGTTACAGTTTTTAATTCTTTAGGTTCATGTTGAGTATTAGCACAAGTTTAAACATTCACAATATATATCAAGCAAGCATGCAAGCATACAAAGAGTACATGAGCAGCGGAAAGTAAAGCATGCAAGTTGCAAGAATGTAAAGAGAAGGGATTGGAGTGTGCAAACGCAATTTGGAGACACGGTGATTTTTTATCCGTGGTTCTGATAGGTGGTGCTATCGTACATCCATGTTCATGGAGACTTCAACCCACGAAGGGTAACGGTTGCGCGATCCCACGGAGGGCTCCACCCATGAAGGGTCCACGAAGAAGCAACCTTGTCTATCCCACCATGGACGTCGCCCACAAAGGACTTTCCTCACTAGGGTAGATCTTCTCAAAGTAGGCGATCTCCTTGCCCTTACAAACTCCTTGGTTCAACTCCACAATCTTGTCGGAGGCTCCCAAGTGACACCTAGCCAATCTAGGAGACACCACTCTCCAAGAAGTAACAAATGGTGTGTTGATGATGAACTCCTTGCTCTTGTGCTTCCAATGGTAGTCTCCCCAACACTCAACTCTCTCTCATAGGATTGGATTTGGTAGAAAGAAAATTTGAGTGGAAAGCAACTTGGGGAAGGCTAGAGATCAAGATTTATGTGGTTGGAATGGAATATCTTGTCCTCAACACAAGTTTAGGTGGTTCTCTCTCAGAAAATATGTATTGGAAGTGTAGGCATGTTCTGATGGCTCTCTCCACGAATGAAGAGTGGGTGGAGGGGTATTTATAGCCTCCACACAAAATCTAACCGTTACACACAAATCACCAAACTCGGTGGGACCGATTCAAAGAACTCGGTCAGAACGATTTGGTTCATAATGTGACAGTTAGGTGTTTCGGTGGGACCGACTAGATCAATTTGGTGGGACCGATGTGCTAGGGTTAGGGTAAATCCAAAACTCGGATTGACCGATTACTCAAACTCGGTGGGACCGATTTGGGTAATAAGCGAACCAGAGAGTTGGCCAAGAAAACTCGGTGGGGCCGATTGTATATCTCGGTGGGACCGAAAATATTGCAATAGGTAACAGAGAGTTTTCAAGCCCATCTCGGTGATACCGAGATCCCATCGGTAAGACCGAATTGATCACGGTTTCTGGCTGTGGCTATGTCAACTGAACTCGGTGGCTCCGGATAGAAAGAATCAGTGGGGCCGAGTTTGACTTTTGGGTTCGGACAAATTTGGAAGTGAGAAAGTGGTTGAGGGCTTTGGAGCATATCACTAAGCACTTTGAGAAAGCAAGCCATTAAGCAACACCTCATCCCTTCTTAATAGTATTGGCTTTCCTATGGACTCAATGCGATCTTGGATCACTAAAATAGAAAATGTAGAGTCCTGAGCTTTGAGCTTGAGACAATCCTTTGTCCTTAGCATATTGAAGGGGTTCCACATCCTCTAGTCCATGCCAATCCATTGTTGAACTTGTCTAAAACATACTAGGTAGAAACATTAGTCCAACAAGTGATATGTTGACATTAATTACCAAAATCACCCAGGGAGCACTTTTGCTTTCAATCCGCGATGCTACCGTGGAAGATTTGAAGATGCTACAATACAATGCTCAAGATTGTGATGTTCTCTTCAATGAATTATGCCCCGAAGAATTCAATAAAATCAGCCATCTTGAGAATGCAAAGGAAATTTGGGATACTTTGATTGATATGCATGAAGGTACCGAATCTGTCAAGGAATCCAAATTGGATGTGCTTCAAAGTCAGCTTGACAAGTTCAAAATGAAGGATGGTGACGGTGTCGCTGAAATGTACTCTATGATTGCTCTCATCACAAATGAGATTGCCGGCTTAGGAAGTGAAGATATGACCGATAGATTCATCATCAAGAAGATGCTAAGAGCCTTCGATGGAAAATATGATACCGTGTGCACATTGATACAAATGATGACCAATTACAAAGATCTCAAGCCAATGGAAGTTATTGGAAGAATTGTTGCTCATGAGATGTCACTCAAGGATAAGGAAGAACTTCACAACAAGTCAAGTGGAGCTTACAAAGCCTCGTGTGATGCTCCCACATCATCAAGTGAGAAGCAAACCTTCAATGAAGAATTGAGTCTAATGGTGAAGAACTTCAACAAGTTCTACAAGAGTAGAAGCAAGGAAAGAAGTTCCAAGTCAAGGTCCTACAATGACAAGAGATCTTCTAGTCGTGAGCGTAATTGCTACAATTGTGGAAGACCCGGACACTACTCCAATGAATGTACGGCCCCCTACAAAAGAAGAGAAGATTCTCCCCAAAGAAGGAGTAGGAGAAAAGAATCACCATCAAGAGAGAGAAGGAGTAGAGATGATCATTATGAACGAAGACCCTCTCGGAGAAGCAAGGACTCGGAAAGGAAGGACAAGTCATCAAGGAGCTACACAAAAAGAAGAGATCAAGCTCATGTTGGTGAATGGGTATCCGGTTCCGACTCTGACAATCACTTCAGAAGAAGTTATCACTCCGACTCCGAATATACTCAAGATGAAGGTGTTGCCGGACTAGAACTTGTGACAACCAACTCCTACGACATATTTGACTCACCAAATGAAGGAATTGGAAGATGCTTCATGGCAAAAGGTCCAAGGTAACACGCCCCGAGTATGTTGATTTCAATAGTGATGAAGATGATTTGCTAGGAGATGATGATTTACTTGTTGACAACTCTAGTTATGAAAACTATGATGAGCTTGCTATTAATCATGATAATCAATATAAAACGAATGACGATGATAAGAAGGAGATTGAGAACCTAACTAAAGAACTAAACACTCTTAAGTTAGCTAATGAAACTATCTTGGAAGATCATCGAGAACTTTCAAAGACTCATGATAAGCTACGCTATGAAAAGCTCAACCTTGAGAAAGAACATGAGTTTTTAAAGGCAATCAATGATGATCTTCGCAAGAAAAGTTCTTCTTACATTGCCAAGCGTTTACTCTTGTCTACTTACATGCCACAAGTTAAATCTAGCAACAAGAACAAGAAAGATTCTTCATCTAGTAGTAACAACAATCATGCTAAATCCAATGTTGTTGCTTCTAGTAGCTCTCTTGATTTCACTAATGATTCTCTTAGCCAAGTTACACCTGAGCAAGAAAATAGCTTATTGAAGGGAATTATGGAGAAAGGTGTATACAAAAGCCTTGCTGGAAGTAAGCAATTTGAGGAAATTGTACGCAAGCAAGGAAGACACCGGAAGAATCAAGGTGTTGGTTTTGAACAAAAGTTCAATGCCAATGGAGTTGAGTGGGAAGAAGATCAATACCCCAAGAAAAAGTTTGTTCCTCAGCAAGAGAAGTATGATCCTACTTCTTTCAAAGGAAAACAATCTCAAGATGATCTTCCACCACAAGACCACAAGCAAAAAGGCAAGGACAAGCTTCAAGAGGAGATTGATGCATTTGAAGAAGCTCCTAAGGCCTTGGTCAAATGGATTCCCAAGACTACATCAAATTCTACCTCATCAAGTATGACTACAACTCCAAGGATTCCCATCAAGATGGTGTGGATCCCGAAGAAGAAGAACTACAGATTTCTTGAGGGTGACTCCGCCAACATACTTCACTCATATCATTTTGGCAAGGACAAGTGCAAACAACTTTCCTATCTTGCACTAGTTCAAGGAGTCACAAACCCTCTTGTTGGTAAGACAAGGGAGAAGGTAACCTAATGCTTCCATCGACATCATCTTATGTACACTTCACTCTATGTCTGTGGATATCCTTGTTTGTTCCTTGTTGGACTAACCCATGAAGGTATTGAAAGTGCATGTCAGGACCCCGATTCCAAGTCACATCGATCTAGCCGGTAACACCTCATATCACTTTGTGGCCTCACGCACGGTATCCCACGGGTGTCGCCTTACCATGGCCCGGGACCATTTGCGCCTTTTGGCTCACGTATATGATAGTGTCGCTAGCATCCATATGACAGAGAACCCGGGCCGACATGGCTAGTCGTGAACCCAAAGCGGCACAGACCTATGGAGACAGGCATACATGAATCACATCGAACATGTCAGTCATCAACGAGTGATTCCGGGCTGTAGCACTGGGCTGACAGGACTCCAGGGAACCCCGGGCTGTAGCAGGCTAGGCAGGACTCCGAAAGTCACCGTGTGACATTTCCCCGAAGGGACAAACATAGGGACGAAGTGAAACATGCCGGCCAGTCAAGTGTCCTGAACAGTAGTGCTGGGCTAGCAGGACTCCGGTGAACCGGGCTGTAGCGGACTACTATGGCTCGAGGAACACTAGACTACATTTCCCCATAAGAAAGGCTGCCAAGGATAAACAACTAGATTGTCGGATCCCACTCATACCAAGCATTTCAATCATACACACAATATGCCCGATATGAGTACATACAACATGGCATCACAACAAAACTCTACAACTCAAGTACTTTATCTAAAGGCTCCAGAGAGCCATACATAACATGTTCATACAGATAGGGGTCACATGACCCGACACTCAAGTCATACAAACATACAAGCACATGCGGAAGCAACTAGTCTGAGTACAGACTCTAGAAAGAAAGAAGGCTTCTCGAAGCCTGTCTATCTACATACAGTCCTCCATGGCCAGGATCACCACCTGGGTGGCTAGTCACTCGTCGACGTCAAGGTCTACGTAGAACCCATCGGAGTGGGCGGTGTCGTCTGAAACAGTAATTAAGCAAACATGAGTACAAAGGTACTCAGCAAGTCTTACATCAGAACCTACTATACATGCTTATTTTCAAGAAGGCGGTGGGGTTGATGCAGCAAGCCAGCTTTGACTCTTGGCTAAGCTATCCTACGGAACTCCACCAGTAAATAGTTTTCGCACACGAGTCCACTACTCACCAACACAATACTCCACCGGGGATCCTCCCTCGTCATCCTACGAGAGGGCCATCCTCGGTACTCACACTTATCTTGAGTCTTTTGATAGTATCCATTAACTTGTCTATGAACTGTATAGGCAACCAAGTAGTCCTTTACCGCGGACGCGGCTATTCGAATAGTTTATACCCTGCAGGGGTGTACTTCGTCATACACACTTTCACCACTTATTGCCGTTTACACGACATGTACTCGGCAACCTTCAAGCGGAAGCCCAGCGAGGGTGTCGGCCACGGCCTACCTAAACACTTAAGTCTCTAGTCCAGGTTTATCGCCTATCCAGGTTCCATCCGCAGGGAGTCCGGCCGAGGTTTCCACATACGACCCCGAACGATGTGAACAGGGTCCCGAGACGCCAAACGGGCGCCCGGCATACCCGGCCACGGTGTATCTACCACAACATAGCCCACCCCTAGGGTCAGCGCTACGCACGGCCGCCAACACATAACCTACAAACACCAGAAACTAATTGCAACTCCTGGACAGAGTACTAGGGTGATTAAGAAGCCGAGAGGGTCAGTTAAGGATCCCAATGCATGGTAGTAGCTGAATCTTAAATCACACATACAGATCTCAGTTCTTAGGGACGGCCTCAATAAACAACCCACCATGTACTCCTACATGGCCTCTCATCGATACCTTTACCAAAACATGTTCAACGCATCCCTCACATTAGCAACATAAGCATTTCACTCTAGCCCATCTCCCAGATGAACCAGACCTGACACAACTCTAAGCATAGCAGGCATAGCAAGGTAGGAATCACATACATGGCTCAATCAACTCCTACACATGCTAGTGGGTTTCATCTAGTTACTATGGCAATGACAGGTCATGCAGAGGATAAGGGTTCAACTACCATAGCACACAGCAGTTTGAATCGCGTTGTCTTAATGCAGTAAGCAAGATCAGAAGCGAGAACATGGGTTTGTATCAGAATGATCAATGGTTGCTTGCCTGATGGAGTGGTAGTGGGATACTGCCCTTCAGTTGGATACTTGTGAATATCCTCGGAGGCAGAACCTACCATGAAGAACACATCGGAACACAATCAACACATGACGATATGCAACAATATGATGCATGCTATGACATGGCGATATGAATGTGTCTTGGCCTAATGCAAGCTATAACAGAAAGAAATGAACTCATTTGAATCAAAGATTCAAATATTAGTTCATTAAGCATGGCATTTATAGTGCATTACCTTATTCTGCCTAAACAGCAAGGTAAACTTGTTTTGTCATGCATGAAATCATTACAGATGGATAGAGTGAATTTTTCTGATAATTTTTCATATATAAATTATTTCATTTGGAGTTACGGTTGAATTTCTATGTTTTTTAGAAGTTTTAAACATTTTCTGGAATTTCCTGAATAAAAATAAATCCAGAAAATGCATTACTACGTCAGCATTGCATCATGCTGACCTCAGCAGGTCAAAGGCGCCAGCCCAGGTCAAACCTGACTGGTGGGCCCCTTCTGTCAGCCTCTCAGTGCTCTAACTACGTTTAGTTAGCCTAATTACTGGGCAGGGCCCACTAGTCAGTGACTATACTAATTAAACTAACTAATTTTAGTTAGAAACTAATCTGGATAATTAGCAGAGGGGGGCCCACTTGTCATTGACTCAAAGGAGTCAACCTGGCCCCACCCAGTCCACGTCAGTGGTCAAACCACCGGTCAGCAGGGCTAATCCCGCCGGCGTTGAGTCGCCGGTGAGGCCGAGACGGCGGAGGGATTCGGAAAACGCCCTCAGGCGACCAAATCGACGGCGGAGACCACCCGTGCGAAGCCCAGGTCTCGCGTCTCCAAAGGAGCAAGTGTGAGGAGCTGGGGTGGAGCGAGCTCGCCGGAATCGAGCTTGTGGCGGCGGACGGAGTTCGGGCGGAGTGGGAAAAGGGGGTACGGTGCACGGTAGGGCTAGGAAGTGCGTGCGTTAGGCTCCTGGGGTCGCACTGAATGCGGTGGTGTGCTTGGACACGTGCTTGCACGGCCGTAGCCACGACGGCAACATGGCCGGCAGCGAGGAGCTCTCGGGTGCGGTGGAAAGGGCGGCTACAGGGGCCAAACGAGCACGAGAGCTAGGGGGAAAGGAAGAGGAGCTCACAGCGGAGTCGGAGAGGGGGTCAGCAGGCTCGGGGAGGTCCTGGCGGCGGCGAATCGACCAGAGATGGCTTGGGTGCCTGAGGTTGAAGACGAGGGCGAAGGCGGCGATGCAGGTCCTCCGGCGATGCGTGGCTCGGTGGGGAGGACGAGGGAGTCAAGGCGGAGCTAATGGGCTCGTCGGAGGGGCGAGGGAGTGGCTATGGTGGCAGCTACGGCGATCGGTGGTGAGGTACGCGCTCGGCCGTCGCGGGAGAGAGAGAGGGAGACGAGGGGGAGAGTGAGCGAGGATGAGAGGGAGACGTGGGGGTCGCGTGGCGTCCTCTGGGCGTCTCCCGGTGTCGGCAGAAGCAGGAGGTGGCCGGCGCGTGGCCGGCGCACGGCGAGCACGCGCCCCTGCCTCCTGGCGCGAGGTAGGGGGTGACTGGCCGAGCCAGTAGGCTGGGCCGAGCCAGGTAAGGCCCAGGTGGGCTTCTTTCTCTTTTTTTTGTTTTAGTTTCTGTTTTCTATTAAACTGCAACCGTTTAGCTTTATTTAAAATACTAGAACATTTCCAAAAATCCCGAAAATCAATGTGGCCTCTGTTTAGAATATTTCCAACAGGAAACATTTACTCCCAGAATTATTTGAGCATTTAAATTATTTTATAGCATTTAAATGCCCAAATTCAAATACTTATGATTTAATTCAATGACCTTCTGTTGACCTAGAAAATTGTGCACCAATTTTGCCAGAGGTTCTAACCCAAGACAAAGAGGGTGAACTTTTTAGAAGGGCATTTCAGGTTCATTGAAAATAATTTTAGTAAACCCTAGTTTTTCCAGGGGGGGTGTTGGGGGTTTCTGCTTTCCCCATTTCAAATTTAAGAGCAATTTAAACATGATGCACATTCTAATGCATGGACTAGCTAGGGTGTGACAACTCACCCCACTCAAAAGAATCTCGTCCAGAGATTTAGGATCCTCTAGAAAGAAGGTGGGGTAATCGAGTCGAAGACGATCCTCCCTTTCCCAAGTGGCTTCTTCCTCGGAATGATGTGACCATTGAACCTTGAGAAACTTGATATTATGGCGTCGAGTGGTACACTCGGCTTGATCAAGGATACGAACGGGATATTCCCAATAAGAGAGGTTATCTTGTAGATCAAGCATTTCGTGGTCCACTTCATGGATAGGATCCGCGAAGCAACGCCTGAGTTGTGAAACGTGGAAGACATCGTGAACTCTGGAAAGATGCGGAGGTAGTTCCAATTGGTAGGCAACTTCTCCTCGTTTGGCAAGAATGCGAAAGGGTCCGATGTAACGAGGGGCCAATTTTCCTTTGATACCGAAACGATGGGTTCCCTTTAACGGAGTAACCCGAAGGTAAGCCTTCTCGTCGACTTCATAAGTCATAGGCTTATGTTTACGGTCATATTGACTCTTTTGACGAGATTGGGCTGTTTTCAATTTCTCACGAATAACGCGAACCTGCTCTTCTGCTTCCTGAATCATATCCGGGCCAAAGAGTTGTCTTTCCCCGGTTTCTGACCAGTTAAGAGGCGTTCGACATTTTCGTCCATAGAGAACTTCAAAAGGAGCCTTGCCTAAGCTGGCTTGATAACTATTGTTATAAGCAAACTCCGCGAATGGAAGGCATTTCTCCCAACTTATTCCGAACGAGATGACAGAAGCTCGGAGCATATCTTCCAGAATTCGATTGACTCGCTCTACTTGACCACTTGATTGAGGATGGAAGGCAGTGCTAAAGGAGAGACGAGTTCCCATAGCATTTTAGAAACTTTCCCAAAATCGAGAGGTGAAGAGACTCCCACGGTCTGAGTTAATTTCCGATGGAACACCATGAAGAGACACTATTCAGGAGATGTATAACTCAGCTAGCTGGCTGGCGGTGATACTCTCACGAACAGGTAGAAAGTGGGCTACTTTGGAAAGTCGGTCGATCACAATGAAGATGGCATTATTCCCTCTCTTGGTCCTGGGAAATCCAGTGATGAAATCTGTACTGATTTTATGCCATTTCCATTCAGGAATAGCCAAAGGTTGAAGGGTGCCAGCAGGACGTTGATGCTCTGCTTTAACACGACGACAAACGTCGCAATTAGCAATGTATTGAGCGATTTCTCTCTTCATCCTAGTCCACAAAAACCTCTGGGTAGGTCTTGATACATTTTGGTACTACCGGGATGAATGGTGAGAGGGGATTCATGAGCTTCCTTAAGGATCAATTGGCGTAGATGTTGTTTCTTGGGAACCAGCAAACGGTTCTCAAAGAAGAGAGCACCCCGCTTATCCATGGAAAAACATTTAGCAACTCCGCTAGCAATGTTTTCCTTAATCCGGGATATGCCCTTATCATACCGCTGGGCGGTTATGATCTGATCCATAAGGTTAGGTTTCGCCACCAGGGTGGATAGGAATCCTCGAGGAACAATGTGAAGATTAAGCTTACGGAATTCCTCATGGAGAAGTGGTTGACTTTGTTGTAACATCAGGTTGTTACAATAGAATTTACGACTTAGTGCATCAGCCATGACATTGGCTTTGCCCGGGGTGTAAGTTATTCCTAAGTCGTAATCCGAGATCAACTCAACCCAACTTCTTTGCCTGAGATTCAAATCTGGTTGGGTGAAGATATATTTCAAACTTTGGTGATCGGTGAAGATCTTGCAACGATTACCGAGAAGGTAATGTCGCCAAGTTTTAAGTGCATGGACTACAGTTGCAAGCTCTAGATCATGTGTGGCATAATTTTCCTCATGTGGGTGTAATTGCCGTGAAGCATAGGCAATTACCTGACGATCTTGCATGAGTATGAAACCTAGTCCTTGTCGCGAGGCGTCGCAATAGATAATAAAGTCCTTGGAGAAATCTGGTGGTACCAGTACGGGGGCAGATGTCAGGCGTCTTTTCAGTTCTTGAAAACTGAACTCGCACTGTGGAGTCCACTCGAACTTTTTATCTTTCTTGAGGAGTTCAGTTAGAGGTTTAGCAACCCTGGAGAAATTCTCGACGAAGCGGCGGCAATAGCTCGCTAAGCCAAGGAAACTCCGAACTTGCTTGACCGTTTCAGGTGGAGTCCAATCAAGGACGGCTTGAACTCGCTCGGGATTGACAGCAATACCCTTACCAGAGATTACATGGCCTAGATAGGTAACTTCTGGCAACCAAAATTCACACTTGGAGAATTTGGCATAAAGGCGATGCTCTTGAAGTTTCATCAATACCAGCCTTAGATGTACGGCATGTTCCTCTTCATTCTTGGAGTAGATGAGTATGTCATCGAGGTATACCACGACGAATTTATCCAAGTACTCCATGAAAACCGAGTTCATTAACCGCGAGAAGGTGGATGGGGCATTGGTTAAACCGAAGGACATGACGGTGTACTCGTATTGGCCATAACGAGTAACAAAGGCCGTTTTGGGAATGTCCCCGTTTCTGATTTTGATTTGATGGTAACCCAACCTCAAATCCATCTTGGAGAAGACTGAGGATCCAGCGAGCTGATCATACATATCGTTGATCCTAGGAAGCGGATATTTGTTCTTGATGGTGACCAAGTTGACAGGTCGGTAATCCACAACCATTCGATCCGTTCCATCCTTCTTCTTAACGAAGAGGACGGGGCAAGCCCAAGGAGAGGAACTAGGACGGATGAAACCCTTTTTCAAGGACTCATCGAGTTGGTTCTTAAGCTCGGCTAGTTCTAAGGGTGCCATCTTGTAGGGTCTTCTAGAAATTGGAACTATTCCTGGAACAAGGTCTATCACAAACTCAACATCCCTGTCAGGTGGAACACCTGGCAGTTCTTCTAGAAAGACATCCGGAAAGTCTCGGACTATCGGAACGTCCTCAAGGTCTGGAAGGGGGTTGGCATTTAGGGAGTAAAGTTGGCGCTTGGCCACTCGGGTTATGACGTTAACTATCTTGCCCGACGGGTGAGTAAGTTGAACGGTTCTAGTGGCACAATCAATCTTAGCATAATGAGCTAACATCCAGTCCATACCCAAGATGATGTTTATGTCCGAGGACTTGAGAGCTATTAAGGATGCAAGGAAGACAAGCCTATCGACAAGAATTTCGTTCCCATGGCTTACTCTAGAAGTTTGCCATCTAGAGCCAGGGGTTTGAATTTCCATGGTAGAGGGAATGTCACAGAATGTCGTGTTATGCAATCAAGCATAGTTCTTGGATATGAATGAATGAGATGCTCTAGTATCGAAAAGAACAGATGCCAGATGGCAGTTAACAAGGAGCGTACCAAGGACGACGTTAGGATCCTCATGAGCCTCCTCGGCTGAAACATAATTGACATGGCCATGTGTGGTGGTGGCCGGCTTGGCGTATAAAGTCTTCCCCGCTGGCTTACCATGGCCAACGGACTTTCCAGTTTGATTGGGGTTGTTGTTCTGGGGACACTCTCGGCTATAGTGACCCGGCTCTCCACACTTGAAGCATGTCACCACATTGGGGTGTGGAGCAGCATTAGCAGCGGGGCCACCATAGGGCTTGGGCGGTGCAAATTGTTGGTTGGGATGAGGCGCCTCAAAGGATGGCCTCGGGATGAACCTGGGTGGCAGTGCCCTGCTTGGAATCCACACCCGGCGCTTCTGAGTTCCAGAGCCGGATGAAGAGCCAAAATCATGGGAGTGCTTGCGTGAAGCGTCATAATCAGTCTGGCCCGTCTCAGCACTGATAGCTTTATTGACCAACTTCTAAAAGGATGTGCACTCGTGCAGATAGAGATCGCGGCGAAGCTCAGGGCTAAGTCCCTTTCAGAACCTTGCCTCCTTCTTAGCGTCAGTAGATACCTCTTCAGGAGCATAACATGCCAGATTCCCAAATTCACGACTATAAGCATCCACAGTCAGTCTTCCTTGGGTGAAGTTGCAGAATTCCTCCCTCTTGCGATCCATGAGACCTTCCGGAATGTGATGCTCACGGAAAGCCTCACTGAATTCAACCCAAGTAGTGATTTGGCCGACCGGCCGCATAGCTTCGAAGTTTTCCCACCAAAGGCTAGCAGGGCCTTCGAGGTGATAGGCAGCATAGGTAACCTTGTCGGCTTCGGCTACGTTGGCAGAACATAGCTTGTGGGTGATGCTGCGAAGCCAGTCATCCGCGTCGAGGGGCTCGACGGACTGGTTAAACTTTGGTGGGTACAGCTTGATAAAGTCATTGATTGACACCAAATCATTTCGCGGGTGGCGTTCAGTGTTCTGCTCAATCCGCTCCAGCAGGCGGTTAGTCTCACGCTTGTTTCTTTCCGCCTCTAGCATTACTTCGGCCAGAGAAGGCGGGTGAGGCAGATTTTCACCCCTAGCTGCACTGGCTTCCCCCTGTTCCGAGGCAGTAGGGTTGCTGCGGGTGTTGACCATCCTAGGAGAAAACAAGACAATGGTTTAGATAAGGATGGCTCAAACTTAGCAAGGAAGTGCAGAATGTAATGGATAACACGGAATGCAGAGATGTTCATCCGTATGTCATGGTAATATAAAACTGCCATATATATACCAACGGTCATACACATCATACATAGTTTAGTACAAGCCCAGGCTACAGTACAACTATGATGAAAGACATTACATCTCATCGGAGGCATTCCAAGCTCCTATATATTATTTTTCTACACCTCCGGATTTGATTACACACAAAATCATATTCCACAAGTCTCGCAGGACAGTGGAGATACAACTACTACATTACTAATGATACTACTACTAACTCAGACAGCTCCGTAGTAGTTCTCATAGAAGTCACCTCCATAGCCTGGAAGTTCAACGTGACCATCCGGGAACAGACAGTCCTGAGGAGCCTGTGGACCATAGGGGCTAGGATGAGGTCTTGGACCAACAAACGGTGGCCTGCGGGGACCACGGGGTGGGGTGACGCCTCCCACATCACGCCAATCCACCATGTCTGGCAGAGCTGATCTCACAGGATACATCTAGCTTGCACCGCAGGTGCAAAGCGAGTCAATGTGGCCCAATGATCAGCACGGGTATTGAAAAGCTCTAACCTCAAGGCCCGATTCTCTCGGTCCTTATCTTCGAGCATCTCGGCAGTGGTACGAGTTAATGAGTCCTCCTGAGTGGAGTCAGCATAGATGGCCTGAAGATACCCTTGCGCTCCCGGAAGTGAAGCTGGCATGTAACGGAAGTCGGTGTTCCGAAGCAGGCCAGTCCAGACTCGCATGATGGTCATCATGGAATAGGCAGCATCCTGCACAGCCATCTCAACGGTAACCCCGAGTCCATAGGAATAGTGAAGGGCTCGGTAGATCCAGGATAAGAAGGAAATATCCTGACGGTGCAGAAATACTAGCTTTGGTTAAAGTCGCGGAACTGCTCTTCGACGGTGTATTCGGGATACCAACGGTAACCCATCTTGATCATGACCCGAACTAACATAGCAGTATGACCGGGCACGTCGAGGCACTGGGTCAGGCGAACCACTTGGTTATGAACGCGGTTGGCCATCTGAAAGCACAACCACAAGACAAATACATCAGAATTTCTAGGGAAAATTGGACAGCATAACGGCTGTAAATGCTCAGAAAAAGATTTGAGACATCCACAATAATTCACAATACCACTCAACAACATCATATCAAGGTTCTGATTCAATTAGCAACATACTAAGAATAGTAGAAACTGAACTGGGACTTGTAACAACAATCCTATAAGCTACAACGGATTAGTAACACGTGAACCTGATAGAGGAAGAGAGCCTAGTCCTTAACCCACGTTGAATGAGGAGAGAATGACTCAGAACAGAGGCATAGGTAAAGGAGTAAAATAACCTTACGTTCCCTCCCACAATCAATTCCCCTACATATAACTAGAGCATTTCTAGACTTGACATCGACCAGTTTGGCTAAACGAACGTACAGGCAGTCCGGCTCTGATGCCAACGCTGTCAGGACCCCGATTCCAAGTCACATCGATCTAGCCGGTAACACCTCATATCACTTTGCGGCCTCACGCACGGTATCCCACGGGTGTCGCTTTACCATGGCCCGGGACCGTTTGCTCCTTTTGGCTCATGTATATGATAGTGTTGCTAGCATCCATATGACAGAGAACCCGGGCCGACATGGCTAGTCGTGAACCCAAAGCGGCACAGACCTATGGAGACAGGCATACATGAATCACATCGAACATGTCGGTCATCAACGAGTGATTCCGCGCTGTAGCACTGGGCTGACAGGACTCCCGGGAACCCAGGGCTGTAGAAGGCTAGGCAGGACTCCGAAAGTCACCGTGTGACATTTCCCCGAAGGGACAGACATAGGGACGATGTGAAACACATGCCGGCCAGTCAAGTGTCCTGAACAGTAGTGCTGGGCTAGCAGGACTCCGGTGAACCGGGCTGTAGCGGACTACTATGGCTCGAGGAACACTAGACTACATTTCCCCAAAAGAAAGGCTGCCAAGGATAAACAACTAGATTGTCGGATCCCACTCATACCAAGCATTTCAATCATACACACAATATGCCCGATATGAGTACATACAACATGGCATCACAACAAAACTCTACAACTCAAGTACTTTATCTAAAGGCTCCAGAGAGCCATACATAACATATTCATACAGATAGGGGTCACATGACCCGACACTCAAGTCATACAAACATACAAGCACAAGCGGAAGCAACTAGTCTAAGTACAGACTCTAGAAAGAAAGAAGGCTTCTCGAAGCCTGTCTATCTACATAAAGCCCTCCATGGCCAGGATCACCACCTGGGTGGCTAGTCACTCGTCGATGTCAAGGTCTACGTAGAACCCATCGGAGTGGGCGGTGTCGTCTGAAACAGTAATTAAGCAAACATGAGTACAAAGGTACTCAGCAAGTCTTACATCAGAACCTACTATACATGCTTATTTTCAAGAAGGCGGTGGGGTTGATGCAGCAAGCCAGCTTTGACTCTTGGCTAAGCTATCCTACGAAACTCCACCAGTAAATAGTTTTCGCACACGAGTCCACTACTCACCAACACAATACTCCACCGAGGATCCTCCCTCGTCATCCTACGAGAGGCCATCCTCGGTACTCACACTTATTTTGAGTCTTTTAGTAGTATCCATTAACTTGTCTATGAACTGTATAGGCAACCAAGTAGTCCTTTACCATGGACGTGGCTATTCGAATAGTTTATACCCTTCATGGGTGTACTTCGTCATACACGCTTTCACCACTTATCGCCGTTTACACGACATGTACTCGGCAACCTTCAAGCGGAAGCCCAGCGAGGGTGTCGGCCACGGCCTACCTAAACACTTAAGTCTCTAGTCCAGGTTTATCGCCTATCCAGGTTCCATCCGCAGGGAGTCCGACCGAGGTTTCCACATACGGCCCCGAACGATGTGAATAGGGTCCCGAGACGCCAAACGGGCGCCCGGCATACCCGGCCACGGTGTATCTACCGCAACATAGCCCACCCCTAGGGTCAGCGCTACGCACTGCTGCCAACACATAACCGACAAACACCAGAAACTAATTGCAACTCCTGGACAGAGTACTAGGGTGATTAAGAAGCCGAGAGGGTCAGTTAAGGATCCCAATGCATGGTAGTAGCTGAATCTTAAATCACACATACAGATCTCAGTTCTTAGGGACGACCTCAATAAACAACCCACCATGTACTCCTACATGGCCTCTCATCGATACCTTTACCAAAACATGTTCAACGCATCCCTCACATTACCGACATAAGCATTTCACTCTAGCCCATCTCCCAGATGAACCAGACCTGACACAACTCTAAGCATAGCAGGCATAGCAAGGTAGGAATCACATACATGGCTCAATCAACTCCTACACATGCTAGTGGGTTTCATCTAGTTACTGTGGCAATGACAGGTCATGCAGAGGATAAGGGTTCAACTACCATAGCACACAACAGTTTGAATCGCGTTATCTTAATGCAGTAAGCAAGAGCAGAAGCGAGAACATGGGTTTGTATCGGAATGATCAATGGTTGCTTGCCTGATGGAGTGGTAGTGGGATACTGCCCTTCAGTTGGATACTCGTGAATATCCTCGGAGGCAGAACCTACCACGAAGAACACATCGGAACACAATCAACACATGACGATATGCAACAATATGATGCATGCTATGACATGGCGATATGAATGTGTCTTGGCCTAATGCAACCTATAACAGAAAGAAATGAACTCATTTGAATCAAAGATTCAAATATTAGTTCATTAAACATGGCATTTATAGTGCATTACCTTATTCTGCCTAAACAGCAAGGTAAACTTGTTTTGTCATGCATGAAATCATTACAGATGGATAGATTGAATTTTTCTGATAATTTTTCATATATAAATTATTTCATTTGGAGTTACGGTTGAATTTCTATGTTTTTTAGAAGTTTTAAACATTTTCTAGAATTTCCTGAATAAAAATAAATCCAGAAAATGCATTACTGCGTCAGCATTGCGTCATGCTGACCTCAGCAGGTCAAAGGCGCCAGCCCAGGTCAAACCTGACTGGTGGGCCCCTTCTGTCAACCTCTCAGTGCTCTAACTACGTTTAGTTAGCCTAATTACTGGGCAGGGCCCACTAGTCAGTGACTATACTAATTAAACTAACTAATTTTAGTTAGAAACTAATCTGGATAATTAGCAGAGGGGGGCCCACTTGTCATTGACTCAAAGGAGTCAACCTAGCCCCAGCCAGTCCACGTCAGTGGTCAAAGCACTGGTCAGCAGGGCTAATCCCGCCGGCGTTGAGTCGCCGGCGAGGCCGAGACGGCGGAGGGCTTGGGAAAACGCCCTCAGGCGACCAAATTGACGGCGGAGACCACCCGTGCAAAGCCCAGGCTCTCGCGCATCCAAAGGAGCAAGTGTGAGGAGCTGGGGTGGAGCGACCTCCCCGGAATCAAGCTCGTGGCGGCGGCCGGAGTTCGGGCGGAGAGGGAAAAGGGGGTACGGTGCATGGCAGGGCTAGGAAGTGCGTGCGTTAGGCTCCTGGGGTCGCACTGAATGCGGTGGTGTGCTCGGACGCGTGCTTGCACGGCCGTAGCCACGACGGCAACATGGCCGGCGGCGAGGAGCTCTCGGGTGCGGTGGAAAGGGCGGCTAGAGGGGCCAAACGAGCACGGGAGCTAGGGGGAAAGGAAGAGGAGCTCACAGCGGAGTCGGAGAGGGGGTTAGCGGGCTCGGGGAGGTCCTGGCGGCGGAGAATCGACCGGAGATGGCTCGGGTGCCCGAGGTTGAAGACGAGGGCGAAGGCGGAGATGCAGGGCCTCCGGCGATGCGTGGCTCGGTGGGGAGGACGAGGGAGTCGAGGCGGAGCTAATGGGCTCGTCGGAGGGGCGAGGGAGTGGCTATGGTGGCAGCTACGGCGATTGGCAGCGAGGTACGCGCTCGGCCGTCGCGGGAGAGAGAGAGGGAGACGAGGGGGAGAGTGAGCGAGGATGAGAGGGAGACGTGGGGGTTGCGTGGCGTCCTCTGGGCATCTCCCGGCGTCGGCAGAAGCAGGAGGTGGCCGGCGCGTGGCCGGCGCGTGGCGAGCATGCGCCCCTGCCTCCTGGCGCGAGGTAGGGGGTGACTGGCCGAGCGAGTAGGCTGGGCCGAGCCAGGTAAGGCCCAGGTGGGCTTCTTTCTCTTTTTTTTTGTTTTAGTTTTTGTTTTCTATCAAACTGCAACTGTTTAGCTTTATTTAAAATACTAGAACATTTCCAAAAATCCTGAAAATAAATGTGGCCTCTGTTTAGAATATTTCCAATAGGAAACATTTACCCCCAGAATTATTTGAGCATTTAAATTATTTTATAGCATTTAAATGCCCAAATTCAAATACTTATGATTTAATTCAATGAACTTCTGTTGACCTAGAAAATTGTGCACCAATTTTGCCAGAGGTTCTAACCCAAGACAAAGAGGGTGAACTTTTTAGAAGGGCATTTCAGGTTCATTGAAAATAATTTTAGTAAACCCTAGTTTTTCCAGGGGGGTGTTGGGGGTTTCTGCTTTCCCCATTTCAAATTTAAGAGAAATTTAAACATGATGCACATTCTAATGCATGGACTAGCTAGGGTGTGACAGTGCAATTCACTCCAAAGGATTGTCCGAATGATCTACATCAACATTGAGCATCCACATCTTCAACACCTACATGAAGTCATCATCGACAAAACCCAAGGTTAGTTGATCCCTCTTAGGGGGGATATCACATCTAGGGGGAGCTTTACTCTAATCAATTGAGCTAAAGCAACTCTAATGGTGTGAACACAACAATGCTTTATGTAAAAGTGGTAACCCCACTTGTGCTTAAACGATGAGTATGACCTATGATCAAATGTTCTCATTTGACTCCTAAGTCAATATACTCATATATAGATGACCTAGTCATTGCCAATTGCTTGATAGATGCTAGAGTGTTTGTGCATGCTTCGTCACATATTTCTTTTGCCATCTTATTGTGTGAGCATGTTGGTTGCATATTTTACTCATTCGAGGACATCCATTTGTTGCTTTGATTGTTTGGCCTTTTCTATTTTTCCAAATGGGTGGAGAAGAATGCCTAAGAACTCCCTCTAGATATCTATGCTTTTCTCGTCTCAAACTCTATACATGCTACATCACAAAGTTTGATCAAGTCAGATTTGAACAACTCTGTGTGAGGAGCACTCGGAGTTCCCGATTCGTCATTCACTTAAACTTCCAAAACCTCTTTGTGCATTTCGGTCTGACCGGTTCATCCCTTTCGGTCCTACAGAGATCACTTAGTTGATCTAGGTTTTCAATCTCGGTGCAACATATTAGAACCTTTCGGTCACACTGAGTTGCAGTAACTGCCTGCAGTTTTGCATCTCGGTGCCACCGAGTTGTTCCAGTCGGTCACACCGACAGGGTCAGGTTATATATACCGACGGGTTAAATTTTGGAAAATTTTCTGAAACCTGTTCGCCCGTGCATAACCTACTCTGCCTCTTCGGGTCTGCGGATCATTCTCTCACCATCAGCGACATCCCGCCACTGGTCTCCGCCGCCGTCAACGGCAATATGCTTCGTTGTTGCCGTCGTAGCGAATACTCGCCGCATTAGAGTAAGTGTTCGATCCCTTGTGCTGTCATTTTCACTCTGATTCCTTGCACAAGGACATTGCCATGATTCTTGCCACGTATGAAATCATCCTGTCCAGCGAAAGCATCTCGTAGATTCGATTTGATTTGAAAATTTAGGGTTAGGTCTCCACCGAACTCATCTCGGACCGACCGAGTTGTAGAAATCGGTCTCACCAATTTGGCTTAGGCCATTGCACATGCGTTTTTGGTCTGACTGAAAATTGCAAATCGGTGTGACCGAGTTTAATTCTCTGTGAAACCCTAGCAGTCTCGGTGCCACCGAACTGTGACTCGGTCTGACCGAGTTCACTAGGTTAGGTTACAAAAGGTGCTTCGGTATCACCGAGTTTACAAATCGGTAGCTCTGAAATGCTTTCTGTGAAGAACTAAAACTAAGTTTTTAAGTCATCTGTTTTGGAAAACACTTGTACTTTGTGATGCTCATCTTCTCTACCTCACCTATAATCTATTAACAGGGTCTGCTGACAGTTTTCCTACAAGATGTTTGACCAAAGTGATAGCCAGAACAAGTCTGAACAGCAGGTGCAGATGAGTGAGGGCACTAGTCCCTCCAACTCTTTCGATGATGGAAGCAGGAGCACACCAAGTAACATGCCAAAGGCAGCTACCAGAACAAGGAAGAAGAGAACTTCTGATTTAGAGGATGAAGATTATGTGGCTGTTGAGGATGAGGCCACTTCAAAGAAAAAGGTGCTGGAAAAGGAGTATGGCTCAGCTGCCACAGTTAAGCCAGGGATGATTAAGAAGGCACCAGCAAAGAGAGTCCCCATGTCTAAGGCCAGAGCATCCACTGCTGAAACCTCCAAGCCATCTAAAGAAGCTGCTGGAGAAGGAAAGAAAAGGAAGGAAAGGGTCAAGAAGACCACTGCCAGAGTGCATGGCAGATCATCAATTATGAGAGATGACGATGAAGAGGAAGAGGATGATGCACCAGCACCCAAAGCTCAAAAGCTCATGGGAGATGCAATCAGATTAGGGGCTGCTCCATCTAAGCCCAAATTTCTCCCAAGGCAGCTGCTCTAGCTCAGAAGACCAAGAGAAGCACTAGAAACATTCCGGCTGAGGAAAAGAACAAGGCCCCGGTGCCTGAAGTTGCTGAAGAACATGAAACTCAAGTGCTAAGGAAGCTGAAACCCAAGATCCCCGACCACAATGATGCACATCCAGTTGTAGAAAACATGAAAATCAGGAAGGATGCAGGATTGAGACTATGGAGACAGTCTGGTCCATATGCTATCAGGAGAAGAAATGTTGTGGACTACATGTTTCACACTAAGGAACAACAGGACTTCTATGAGACAATTCTGCTTGATAAGAAGCCCATAGTGTGTGACATGAGATGGGTTGACTGGGAGTTCATTAAGGAGAATGAGGATCACTTCCCAGGTGTGTATGATAGCTTCCAGGCATGTGGAGTTGACACATTTGTTATCCAGAAGCTCACCAAATGGAACGATGAGTTGATCATGCAGTGCTCACTTCTATCCAAATGGAAGGATAGTATGGATGTCTTAGGGTACTAGGGACCAATCCACTATTGAAGAATGGGCTCAGTTGATCAGTGCCCCAAAAGAAACTGAGGATGACTTGGATATTTATGCTGAGAATAAGAAATACCACAGCACAATGGCCAACATGTACAAAGAGATCCCAGATGCTGCTATGGATAAACATAAGTTTGGATCTATCCACTACTTGTTGTTTGGTCTGCCTAGCATAAACTGGATTCTAAGGCACACACTGCTACCCAAATCAGGTGATCACGAGATGATCAGAGGACATGTTATAAACTTGATGCACATATTTGATGTCCCACAGAAGTTCAAGGTCATGAGTTTGATTGTTGATACAATCAAGGGGACTGCTGCTGACCAGAAGAGAAGCTGTGGGCATGCCCCACAAATTTAGGAGCTCATCAACTCAAAGATGGGCACATGAACATATCTTTTGGATAAGGAGCACCTGCCCATATACCCTAAATTTGAAGACAACACTGTTTTCATGGATGAAAATGAACCATCTTCATCTCAAGCACATGAGAAGAGAGAGAAGGCAAGGGCAGAGAAAGCTGCAAAGATGCCAACTATAGAAGAGGCATATCAGGTATTCTTGAAGAGCAAGCAAGACCAGCTTGGATATCTGATCCAATCCACCCTAAGGATTGAGAAGGGCTTCACCACCATCACTAAGAACCATGGGAGTTTGGAGAGGATCGTTGAGAAGAAGTTCTATGATCTAGATGTGAAGGTAACTGAGATCCAAACTGTAGTTGAGCAACTTCAGGAGGAACCAGAGGAGAAGAAGGCAAGTCTACCACTGATGCTTTCAAGCATGTGCCCAGAGGTCCAAGGTCTTCTGCAGTGCCTGTGACAGATACTCGAGCTTCAGTGTCCGCACCAGCAGCCACAACACCAGTGCCACCACCAGCACCCACTCCATCAGCTCCAACTACTTCATCGGAAGCCTTCGTCCTTAGAGTTCTCTCTACACCACCTCCTGAAGAGCAAGCCTAAGAGTCGCTTAGCACTATGCATTTTTGAACTTTTTGGTAACTTGTTGCCAAAGGGGGAGAAAAATGTATAGATCATTGGCTTCGAGAGAGAGTGTTGTTCTTTTCACCTCTCTTGCTATTTTGGTTGAACTTCTTCATTGAGTGCTTGTGTGAGATACTTTATGTCCTTGTGAGATACTTGTTGTTCATGTGTTTGATCATATGCTACCTTTAATGCTTGTTGGATAATATCATCTCTTATATCCTTATTTGATCATTCACTAGCTTGGTGATGAGTGCATGCTTTTAATCTCTATCATTTTGAGCGCTCCACCAAGATGTATGTGACATGGAAGAGTAACCCATGATCCTAATCGATTGTGCATTTGCATTCAAAAGCAAATTTTAAATAATGCACAAATTTAGGGGGAGCTCTTGCTATGACATACTTCTCGAAGTGACGATGTTTTTAAATCTTATTTATCATTTGTCGAAGCTTTGAACTATATGTTGTCATCAATTACCAAAAAGGGAGAGATTGAAAGTGCAACTATCCCTGCGTGGTTTTGGTAATTCCTAATAACATATAACTCATTGAGCTAATGCTACTTACAGATAAACATTTCAGGAAAGCTCAGTGATTGGCATGGCATGGATGAGAAAAGTGGATCCCTCAAAATACTAAGGACAAAGAATTGGCTCAAGCTCAAAGCTCAGGACTCTACATCTTTTCATTTTAAGTGATCCAAGATCACACTGAGTCCATAGGAAAAGCCAATACTATTAAGAGGGGATGATGCGTTGCCTAATGGCTTTCTTTCTCAAAGTGCTTAGTGATATGCTCCAAAACCCTCAACTACTTTCTCACATCCACATATGTCCCAAACCAAAAGTCAAACTCGGCCCCACTGATATTTTCTATCTGGTGCCACTGAGTTCTGTTGACATGGCCACTACCAGAAACCCTAGTCTTTTCGGTCTCACAGATAGGGATCTCGGTCTCACTGAGATGGGATTGTAATCTCTCTATTTCCCTTCGTAACATTTCGGTCAAACCGAGATGAGCGATTGGTCCCACCGAGATTGCAATGCAAACTCTCTGTTTCCCTTTCGTAACGTTTCGGTCCAACCGAGATGAGCGAATCGGTCCAACCGAGTTTGCCTGACCAACTCTCTGTTAGTCCATTACCAAAATAGATCTCACCGAGTTTGTGTAATCGGTCTCACTGAGATTACGTTATGCCCTAACCCTAACAAAATCGGTCCCACTGAGTTGACATGTCGGTCCCACCGAAAATCCTAACATTCACATTTTGAACTAAACCGGTCTGACCGAGTTTCATGATTCGGTCCCACCGAGTTTGGTGATTTGTGTGTAATGGTTAGATTTTGTGTGGAGGATATTTATACCCCTCCACCCATTATTCATTTATGGAGAGAGCCATCATAATATGCCTACACTTCCAACATACATTTTCTGAGAGAGAACCACCTACACTTGTGTTGAGGTCAGGATATTCCACTCCAACCACATAAATCTTCATCTCTAGCCTTCCCAAGTTGCTTTCCACTCAAATCATCTTTCCACCAAATCCAAATCCTGTGAGATAGAGTTGGTGTTGGGGAGACTATCATTTGAAGCACAAGAGCAAGGAGTTTATCATCAACACACCATTTTTACCTCTTGGAGAGTGGTCTCTCCTAGATTGGTTAGTTGTCACTTGGGAGCCTCCGTCAAGATTGTGGAGTTGAACCAAGGAGTTTGTGAGGGCAAGGAGATCTCTTACTTCGTGAAGATCTACCAGAGTGAGGCAAGTCCTTCATTTGTGACGGCCATGGTGGGATAGACAAGGTTGCTTTTCGTGGACCCTTCGTGGGTGGAGCCCTCCGTGGACTCGCGCAACTGTTACCCTTCGTGGGTTGAAGTCTCCATCAACGTGGATGTACGATAGCACCACCTATCGGAACCACGCCAAAAATCTCCATGTCTCCAATTGCGTTTGCACACTTCAAACTCCTCCCATTACCTTTATATGCAATTGTTTTACTTTCCGCCGCTATACTCTTAGAATTGCATGTGTAGGTTGATTGCTTGACTTGTGCTAAGTTGCTAAAATCTTCCTAGAACTAAAATTGGGAAAAGGCTAGATTTTTATTTTGTCAAGTAGTCTAATCACCCCCCCCCCACTAGACATACTTTCTATCCTACACGCCATCATCGAGGAGCAGTAGAACATGGGAGGCCGCCGCCGCTTGAGTCGCATGAAGGACACCACCAAGGCGACTACTACATGTACAGTTGGTTTCTTGGTTGCTTCGCCTCTTGCAAGGACCTTCGTCGACACGGCAAGTGTCTGCCGGACATGAGGAAGACAACGGGATCCGTAGGCGGCCATTTAGATTAGGTATTAATTATACCACGAGAGCTGGATTAGCACCGCTTAGTTCATGTATATTTAATGAAATCCGTCATGTTTATATGAAGATCCAGATTTAAGAAATCCTTCATGCCTATATGAAATCAGTCCATGTTTGCACAAATTTCCTCTAGTTGGTGAGAGTTGTGAAAATGTCTGCCGCTGGCATTGGATGTCGTCCTCCATGGATGGAAGCAGAAGGAAATTTACCTGTTGGCATTGGAGATGCTCTATCCTCAAAATAATAGAGTCACATCCAATCCATTTGAGTTAATTGTGTGCATGATTCTCCCTCTATTAGAAGTTTATTGCACGTATAGTGTACATGACTTGCAGGGTGGCTACAGATTCATACAAAAAGCTAAAAAGAAAAAAAAAATCCATCCTTTATCTTATTTTAAGTACTCTATGGGTTCCACTCTCAGTACAATAGCGAAAGAAGTATATATTAAAAATATAAAAATCTAAAATTTAAGGCAGAACTCAAATTCACGTCATCGCGCTGTGACCATCCGGCGCTAACCAGTCCACCAGATGTTTGTTGTGGATGGTGCAGGAGATATGTGTCTACTCTTACTATCAACGTGCCCGTGCGTTGCAATGGATCCAAAGTAGAATAGTACTTGTTCACAAACTTGAAAGAAAACACTCTTGTTTCGATATACATATATACCACTAAAAATATATTAGTTTTCACTCAAAATATATTTCTCAGGCTGTTTTAATGAGGTGAGGGAGGGATGTGGTTTCTTATAAGATAATAAGGGGTTTTCTGCAAATTGGAGTAGAGAACTGGGCTATTGTTGCAAAAGTGCCAAAACTTACCTCACAACCGTTAGATGCATATCTAATGGTCATAAATGTCGGATGGCAAACATCATCACCAACTATGGGAAGTTTACAAAAGATACCCACTCCCCTCTCCACATTTGCAAATAAGGCCTTCCCTCATTCATCCTTTTCTCTCACAAGATAAACTACTCATACAAATGCATCTTGATGTTCCGTGCAACGCACCGGCGTCTTGCAAGTTTTTGTTTAATTAGTTGCTACGATAATTGGGTTGAAGTGATATATTTTATGTCTGCCACGAATGGTGTCAAATTAACTAGTAGTAACAAAGTAAAGGCTATCTTGTTAATTAATAGAAAACAGGGTGAAAACTATCACATGAGGCTGGTAAAAACAAGGCACACTGTGTTCAGCGTCATCGTTACTACAGTTGTGAGCACGCGAGAAGTCTATAAATCGAGGGGGAATGATAATCTCGTGGGAGGTTAGGAAGTTCACGAACACCAACTTTTTCCCATCTTCTCTAATGGCAGCTATCCAGTGGGAGTTCATGCCGACCCAGTACATACATGCGAAGAAGTTTCGGGCAATGGTGATCGGATCAAAGTCGAGGGAAATGATGTATGGCGACCCACTACATACATGCAAAGAAGTTTCGGCTAACGGAGGTCGGACTAAAGTCAAGGGGCATCGCGTATGCCTTCGTATCATGGTGAGGAAATCTCGCTAGACCAGATAGCAGCAAGCAGGGTGTCTTGAAAAGATGAGGCCTCGCTTCGATGATGGTCGCGTGCATGTCCCTCGAGCATGCAGCCAGCTGCACGACGCTCAACATATCCATACACGAACAACAGAGGTTGAGGATGTCACTGGGGACATTTCTCTAGTTGTGGCTCATATGGATGCTACGCGGTTCGCGTTCAGCCATGGTGGAGTTTGGAAGGTGGGGTTTTGGGGGCTTGATTTACGGGGGAGAAGGCTCTCGGTGCTAGAGCGGCTAGTGAGGGAATATTGGTACTGGGGGAGGCGAGCAAGGCGAGGGTACGCGGGGGCATAGTGAGATGATGAAGAGTGACCTCAGGATATCCAGCAAGACGAAGATGGAAATGGAGTGGTGCTAGGCGAGAGGGAGACGAGGCGAGGCATGCTATACAATGGCGGTGAAAGTGGCTGCACAGTGCACAAGGTGAGGCTGACTTTGGTAACCCGAACACGCCGCCTGGACTAGAGTCACCTCGGGCGCAGGGTCTTGTCACTTCACTATGAGGACCGCATGAATAATATTTTGACCATCAAGTGTACCACAGTTGTAGTACTACTAGTCATATCATACGGTGTATTACTGTACAACGGAAATGGGTATCTCATTCTATCATGCCTCTGGGTTCAATTCATCCTCTAGGTAACTTCCATATTGTGAGCAGAACCAAATTCTCGTGAATGTGGAAGCGTGAAGAAGGGCTTTTTTCTTTGTTTAGGATAACCAAACATTCATTAACCAGAAAAGGTTGTGTCTGACAGGCACGCGCCAATATCAATCCGAACCAACTACCACACATTTTTTGTGTGCAAAGAGATGGATATGTTTGTATATCTGTTCGTCCACCCAAGTTGGTTTTGCGTAGGTCCCACCTATCTGCAGGGGTGCAGAAATAAAAAGGAATCATAAAATGTTTCGCCATGGTGATTCGAAAGAGTGACCTCAACTAGTCAGTGGCACATGTAGAGATCGAAGGATGGGCACGTACACAGACATGGACCACTCCTCACTACGCTACCCGCATAAGCTTTTCGTTTTTGCAGGTTGGTCTACCTAGCCATCTAATCAACTACCTGCATGCCACTTCTCCCATTTACTTCTCCATCGGGAACCGATTTTCCTCGGCTTCTTCGCATCTCCTTCATTTGCATTCAAACCCCACTGGATTTGTATCCTCCTTCAGTAATTCTGAAGCCCCTTTAAATAATCATATTCTTGAGTTAGACTAGCCATCTTAATCCTAATTCTCGAAACCATAGCCCTCCGGTCCAGCGGTTCCAAATGGCGAAAGAGTTCCCTGGCCAAGTTTTTAGCTTCAAACATGTCCTTGTCGAAGGCTCGTTGACCATAGTTGGCACAATCACTAACCACCCAAGGGTTGTTCTGCAATGGATCAACAATGTATCCAACTCCCTCCAAAAGGTGGAGATGAAGGTCGTCAGTCTCAATGCAGAGTACACAGAGCGTGCCATTGGGAAGATCCAACGTGCCTCCATCCTTCACCTGTGCCTCGAAGATGATGTTTTGGTGTATCACATCATACACACGCCCCTCCATACCAGGTGAGCTCCACGATTTCATGTCTCGGGAGGAGATATACTTTTGTGGGTCAGCCATAGAAGGGGATAAACAAAAGCTGGCGCCGTACAACCTTGACTTGAAAAAAATCGCTGACATACAAACCAGAATTCCTGTAGACGATTGTGATAAGAAGCACGATCCCTGTTCAATGTAAAAAATCTATGCTCAGAACAAATCTTGAGAAGGGTCACGATACGCTGGGAATAAAGTCGTCTGGATGGGGGAATTATTCCTTCACTTACGAGCAGATAAAATATGCTGCCCTCGATGCCCATGTGAGTTTCGAGAAAGCTGCAAGCTTTAAAGAGCTTGTTGCGAAGCCGTCTCCCACGGAAAATGAGAATTAGAAGAAGAAGAAGAAGAAGAAGAAGAAGAAGAAGAAGAAGAAGAAGAAGAAGAAGAAGAAGAAGAAGAAGAAGAAGAAGAAGAAGAAGAAGAAGAAGAAGAAGAAGAAGAAGAAGAAGAAGAAGAAGAAGAAGAAGAAGAAGAAGAAGAAGAAGAAGAAGAAGAAGAAGAAGAAGAAAGAAAGAAAGAAAAAGATGAAGAAGCTGCACTAGTAGCAAGGCATTTTAGATGGATGAACTATTAACTCTCTCGTAAAAATTATATTTCCCCTCTGTGTACATTGATATGGACGAACTATTTTGCTGATGTGCATGTCTTTGGAACAATTGTACTCTCTATACATTGATATAGGCCCGCTTGACTACAATGAACTATTTATCCGCCTAGTTTTCTCTACTACTACTCCTTGCAGTTAGTGGTATGCAATTCATGTGTTAGTAGACATGAAAGCTTGTCCATGGAAGTTGAACCACGACGAACATCACGTTTCACCACTACCACATGCGATTCCCACGATGCTGCTCCAACCCACGGCACCACATCCCCCGATGTGCGCCTCACCACTCTCAGCCCCACCACTCCTCTGCCTTTATGTGCATGACATGTGGGCCAACTGAACTACGACAACCATCAATTTTCTACCACATCCACACACGATTGGATGCGGCTTGCATGCTCCACTCCTAGCTCCGATCCGTACTCCTGCACCATCCAATTTCCATCCAGCAGTTGTGACACATTTCGCCCTGGGCATCACTCCTCAACCACAAATATAATAAATAAAATAAAGGCCCCTCTTTGCCTTCTACTTCTGTAATATAGTTAGTACCCGCCGGTGAGGCCATCTACACCTCGTAACACCCCGACGTCCAGCTGTGGCATCCTCACCACTGCCAGGCCACCATCGGCCAGTTCATCTCGAACGAGCGAGTCGTGAACTTCGTCGCGACAACGGCCAGCCGGACATCTCGAACCACACTGATGCCGCTTCCCCGTAGCCGATCTATGCTCGCCCATGGCTGCACGCAGTTGCACCGCACATCGACGTACGATGGAAGGAACGCCTCCAGGTTCACTGGCTCAACCACATCGAGTACATCACATTCGCAAACCAGTATTAGTTGAGTAGGTTGCTCCCGCCCACGAGAACATGCCTATATGTACCCAGCATTCCAGCCTCGCCGATGAGTGGTACATCCTTGCGACGGTGCAAGTGAGCGGAATCTCGAGCCCAACTCGAGCTATGTACCCTGGGTAGATCACTGGCTCCCGCCTGAGCTCGCACCCTGCTGTTGTTGCCGTCGCACCACTGACGATCTGGAGCAGCACCCTGCCGCTCATCCAGAGCGCGAGCTAGTAAACATCGTGCGGCACGTCACAACAGACAAGCACCTCGATATGCATCGGCCGGGCAGACACTTTTCTTGGCCACAAGCTCCATGGTCTCATCCAAGATCAGTGTGGTACTTCAGTCAAACATGCGGGTAAAATACTACGGGAGCAGCTGCATGTGCATGGCCCAGATGCCGATATTGGCATGGAGCAGGAGCTACTCGCTGGCGGCACATCATGCTACATGGGTTATGCAGGCACTTGTTGCCACGCTCGGAGGACAAGTAGGAAAGGAAAGGGTCTTGCATGCGTGTACAGATTCATGCTGGAAATACTGCCTTTATTTACCTTTTTTGAGGTTATAGATGACACACATAAGGAAATCTATTATAACTATCAGATGAAAATTAGTGGTGCAGGAATACGGATCGGAGCATGGGAGGGGAGCAGGCAAGCCTCATCCCACGCAATTCCCATGACGCTGCTCGAAACCATGACACCCACACGTCCATCGACCTGCACCTCACCCCTCTCGGTCCCACTATCCCTCTGCTTTTATGAGAATGACATGCGGGCTAGCCGCATTTATGGTCCACATGTCATTGACTCAAAGGCAGGTGCACTAGCCACTGAAGCTCGGTCCCGTGTGCCCCGAGAGGGAAATGTGACTCCTGCGCCAGGCCTTGTGGTTCTCCCGTAGTATGAACTCATGCCAAACCCGGAATTTATTTCTTACTACTACCAATGTGCCAGCCTATGCGAGGTGTTCCTCCGGGTCAACACGCACATCAGCCATCACGCCATGGACCGCCATAAGCTCCTGGTGGGGGGGGGGG